>NW_025335268.1:61687339-62002264 GCF_004798865.1 Varanus komodoensis
TTAGAACATTTCTATGCCGCCCCTTGCCAAAGCCTCGGGGCGGCTTACAACACAATAAAATACAATAAAATACAAAACTAACAATATAAAATTAAAAATTAACAATATAAAATGAATAAAAAAGATAAAAGATAAAAGAAGTCGCCTGGCCATATCTGCTAATCCTTTGCCAAAGTTAGTCTAGCAATTTCACACCAAGCAATTTGGTGAGCAGCAGCCCAAATCCAGGCCAAACTCAGAAGATCGCATCCAGATTCAACCAGTGAATGCCAGGTGCTGGCTACAGGATTGGGTTGTTTGACCATTCTTAATGTTATGGCTATAGCCCAGTGGGTTTGGAGAATCATTCTAAAATGAACAAATCTGACAGTACCAACAACAGTTCAGGTAATGTGCAGAATCCAAAATGGTTGTATCCAGAGTTGTGAGTGGAAATTCAAGCAGCTTCCACTCAGTTTTTGGCCATTCACACTTCCTACTGCTGCCTCCCATTCCATATCCCAGGCCTTTCCAAAGGCTCTTAAAAGCTTCAAGAGGGACTTTTGTGGGGCTGTAATGAAGAGTTGGGGATAGGAAGGCCCTGTTGCCATATAGATGTCTGTTCTCACAGCTCTGGGAAATCACCAGTACAGAGATCACTTTATATTTTTCATTGAAGTTCTTCCAAATTAATGATTCAATTATCTTAGAGGAACGCTAATTTTTTTCAACTTGAATTTTGTCCTGCCTTGAAATATCTTCTACATACACTGTTACACAAGATGTTTTCCACAATGTAAAGTGGACTGACAAGGGTGGGGGATCAGGGTTTTTTCCTTCAGATTCTAAGCAAATTTTCATTATCTTCTTTCCTTTCCATAGTGGACTGTATAAGGGATTTTGAATACATCTGCTTCAAGTAATGCCATCTTTGATTACCAGAAATCAATTTACCCAAGCTCGTAAGGGGGCTATTTTAAATTAGTAACTATTCCATCTTTATCAGCTCAGCCTTGCAGTGCATCAACTCTTACTGTGGATCTTCTATTTTCTACACTTGGAGTCAAGATATTTCAGGAACTTTTGCTTAAAATGAATTGTCTATCAATAATATGTGAGCCAATATATTCATTTTCAGAGTCAAAATACATGGTCTCATGAAAATCCTTAATCCAAAGGTAACATTATTTTCCAAAGAACTGGAAAAAAGAGTTGATCTACATTTAGTCATATATAAAGTAGCCCCACTGAAATCAATGTGACTTAAAATTTACATTAATGATGACTAAATTTTAAAATATGCTCATCTTTTCATTAAATGATAGTATGGAAAGCTTTAAATATTGGTAACTGTTTCAATTTATTGTAGGTAACAATGGTGTGTATACATGGGATGATTAGGAATATAGGAACTATAATATTTTGAAAGGTTTAGCTGTGTATTAAACATTTCAACTACATTTTATACTTATGTTTTAAACATTTTCACTATGAGATTGCTCTTGTTACAAATAAAAATAAACACTTACTACATAATTAAGTAAAATGTGCAGGGAAGTGCTTAAAATAGCACTTTTATACCATATGCTATAATAAAATGGTTAGTTGTTAAGATGCTCTAAGGTTTGTTACTGAATTCAATGGGACTTACGCGTGCTTATGGTTTCACTGTTCCATGCCAACAGATTGTGAAAATATATTGAATTTTAAACATACATTGTTGGCATTCTAAAAAAGATTTCATGGGCCAGAAGGACACCTTCAAATGAACTAAAATAAAAGTGCTGGCTCTTTTCAAACCATATTTGATGTAAATACAGATTGCTGGCATCTACACACTTATTTAACTCAAACCAGGAAAATCAGGAAGAGCTGCAAAACCAAATACAAGAAACTTTCCATTCTTTCTATGAACCTTTGGATTTATGAACTCTGCAGGTGGCTAATTTCATCTGTAGGCCAGCAGAGTTATCACAGGTATAAAATATTGAAGCACTTTAATTATTATAAAGATTTATAATTAAAGTTCAAGGTTATGAATTTGCTTTGATCTCTCCACTTGTGAGCTCTTCATAAATGGATGAATTACTCAAATATATATACATGTATCTATATATAATCCCTTCTGGTATTATTGGGTGGTCTCAAGCCATTTGGTTTTAAGGAAGCCTTAATGTATGCTTTGTTAGGGGAAATTCCACTCACTGGAAGTTCTGTTGCTTGATTGCACATTTGAAGTGACAGCACTTTTACACTGGCTTTCTGGTCTTGCCTGAAAGGGATCGTTTCCCCCTTCCAGAAGTCTCAGAACTTACGAAACTGTGGTATATCATGGTGGGACTACATGAGGGCCCAGGGCACCTAGGACGTGTAGTGCAATTACAGTCTATGCTGTTGGCTTATCCCTTTGCTAAACTAATCATGACTCTCATCCACAGCAGAAAGAGTTGATGTACTTCCAAAAGGTATCAATTACGCATTTCATCCTTGTTAATTTCTTGGACCTGAAATTTTTAATTATCTAGTGAATTGCAAATGGGGCAAATCTTTTTCACAGACTCACTGGATAATCATCCCTTCTAAAAGTTCAGTTACAGACTACAGAGAGGGCAGACTATGCGTAGAGAAGTTCCTGCTTCTAAGCCAAGCCATCTCCAGTTGAAAGGATTTTAAGTAGCAAGGCCTGAGAGTGCGTGGTGTTCAGAGTTGGCCAGTCTTCCCCCCTCCCAAATACCCTCCATTCATTCCTGAGCACTGCTCATGCTGTCTCAGGCTGATGGGAATTGAAGTTCAAAACATCTGGAGTGCACCAAGTTGTGGAAGGCCGGATTGCATTTACACTGAAGCAAACTCCATGACCAGGACTTACTTCTAAGAAAACACATTTAAATTGAATTATTTTTACAGAGCAGCACAGTCTTTATTGATGTAAACAGTTATAAAGGGGAAGATCTCTTAATGCCACACCCAAAGGTCTCTGCCACACAATATCCTTTCCCAGACCTCACTGAGACTACATAACCCATACTCTTGGATTGAGCATGGGTTCTTCGCGGTTAACAAATCACCTGTTTGGTGTGCCTCAGTTTAGACAATATGAAAACCCATGTTTCAACAACAACCCACAACTCAGCAACATCTATATTCAGACACTGAATGTGAGTTAACATGTTGTCTGAAGTCAGCCTTTGTTGCCATCACTCTGCCAATAACCCTTTAACAAGTAAGGTGCACAAAAACTTCAGAGCCTCTGGATTTTCATAACCTCAGAGAATGCTCAAATCACCCCATTGCCTCTCTTGTCTCCCCATGGTGGGCAACCTCTGGTTTGCAGGATGGATGCCCCAGGCTGAGAAAGGCTGGAAATGACCATATTGGTCCAGGCAGACCGTGTCCTGACCTAGTAAAAGGCAGCTTTATACAAGAAGCAAGAGTGCAAGCAAGTCACACATTTACTTCTTCCACTTCTCTGTAGCCTACACATTTCCTCCAAAGGACACATCAGTATATGTAAGGCCATAATTTTTGCTGCTCATGAGAACCCGCGGCCTTCATTCGCAGTCAGTCAAGGAATCCGCTGTGCCTTATTCAGCACAGCACAACAATGGCCAGACAGCTTCTGGAAAGCTCACCAATGGGACACAAGGGAAACAGACACTCTGTTTATTCCCCATATAAGAATCGAAGGCATGATGCTTCTGTACATGGAGGTTTACTCTTTTTTTTCTTGCAGCTTTCTGGCTGGTATTAATTGATGCAGCTGCTATGATAGCTGATGTCGGTTGTCACAAAAAGGCAGCAGCCTGTTAGTTATTAGTACAGTGTTTTTTATTCCCAAGAAGAGCCAA
The DNA here is from genome assembly GCF_004798865.1 of Varanus komodoensis. NCBI lineage: Eukaryota > Metazoa > Chordata > Lepidosauria > Squamata > Varanidae > Varanus > Varanus komodoensis. The sequence goes on from NW_025335268.1 coordinate 61,691,167, forward strand.
TCATTGGATTCTGTGCTGCAGTTGGTCAGTCTTGGGTACTACGCAACCTAATGCAAGAGTGTGTATTGAGGGGAAATAAACCATTCCCTGTTCTGCCTCAGGCAGCAAACTACCTTGAACTTGCTTAATCTCTCTTTAAATGACACCTACAGCATCAGAAAGTTGTCCAGTAATGAACTGCTGATTAAACATAGTACATTTTATGAGAAAGCAGGTTCAAACCATAACCATGCAAGAAGATCTGAAATCAAAGATATTCAGGTGACAGTGCTGTTTTCTATCCATCATCTTATCCAAGCCTTCCCCAACTTGAAGTTCTCTGGAAGTGTTGGATAGCAAGTCCCATCATTGGCCATGCCGGCTGGTAAGGATGTGAATAGTAGTCTAAGAGAATTGGGGAATGCGCTTTGCACATTACTCTTGAAGAAAAAAAAACCCGCATTTGCTTAAACCCTTTCCACTCTGACTCAGATACAAAGATTAGAAAGTGTGTTGGGTGGAAATGAGAGTCTGCAATCACTGACTAGTCTAGCATCATTACATTAAAAGCATTCCACAGCATTCACTGGATCAGCGACAATGTCAGTGTTCTTGGAATTGGGTCCTCAGATGGCATTTGCAGTCATCTCCCAAGCACTTACCTTCCACAATCACAGAGTTCTCATCCAGGCACAGACAAAAAGGGTGGGGGGCGTATTTTACCTTTCAGAGGTTATAGTTGCAGAACTTGCCCATAAAATTTAATTGCCAGTAACACAGCAGCAATAAACTTCTGTAAACCTTGTTCCTCTTCAGGCTTAGATTAAATAAGAAAACAAGGGAAAAGATTCCACCCTTATAGCAGCTGCAGGTGGGAACACCGGCACGGAAATATAAACCTGTCACCAAGGAACAGAGTGCATGGATATGCTGATTTAAGAGAATCCTGCCATTTAAAGTTTTACAAGCTGTAGCCTGAGTATTCCTTAGCATTATTTAGTCAGCCACACTTAGCTGGCTCCATAAGAAGTGGTGAAATGGAAGACTTGGATTTATGTAAACTTTTCTGAAGAGGTGTGAATGTAGTGTTTGAGCAGCTGCTTCCTATGTTTTATTTCTAAGATCTTGGTCTTAAGGATTCTCTGGCAGGCATGCCTCCTGGCTTTCAAGGACTTCTCTCCTATTTCACTTGCAGTCGCGCTGAATGCAGGCACGGTGAATTAGCAGGTAAAATGAATAGCCAATTTATTTGCATGCCACGTTTTCCAGAATATATTGTGCTGAAAGCAGAAATTAACTGCACATTGTCCCCTTAGGTATCATTGAGGTTCAGACACTCCTTCCTCTCTTTCTCCTCCTCAACTTGGTTAAAGGAAAACTTTGTTGCTGGCCAACATTTAGGGCCCTGCCCGGAAGTTGCACAAAACCCTATTAACAAACCACTTTAGTTAGCAGTGCTTCTGTAGCACGTAAATTCAGCAGTAAAGGTTCAGCTGACAATGCGACAGGCAGAGGGCTTGAGTGTTAATCCCTGGTGAAGAAAGAGCACTCAGAGGCACCAAGAAGTCTTCGCATGTTTGTTACTTTTTGATTATGGATTGAAGCTGAACCCTGACTCCAAGGGACTTGTCCCTCTTACCCTTTATCTCTAACTTTTGCGGAATGGTTGTATGAGATGAAGCCAGTTGAGCAGGGAGAAGCTGTGATAGCTGAGTCAACAAGACGCATATAACTCACTCACAGATGTTTGTGTATCATTTAATGGTTATCATATGATTACTGATTACATGTTGACTCAGCAGCTCACTTGGGCCAAATGAATTCACTGAAAAATATTGCAGTTTTACTGGTTGACATGAAAATTCTGTCCATGGCAATGAACATATATTGGCTTATTTACATGTGCCTTGATGGGGGCAGCAGTGCTAGGCAATTAAAAGGTTCAAAGACCAGGCCCATGGGACACAATCTGCATAAGATCTGCATATGGTAATCCATGTATGCACCATTTAGGAATAATTACTGTGATTTACTTCAGTTTCAGAGAAGCCTACACCAGACAATTAATTGTTCATCCAAGAGTACAATAAATTCTTCAGTTAATTTGGAATCTGCTCCAGATCATCCCAAACCAGTAATTTCTCATCAATGTCCATTAATTTGCAATAACTTTGCAGGTGTTTTCATGAGCCCTTTTACACACACACACACACACACACTGAAACTGGTAGGTTTTTCTATCAAAATAGAATTTTAAAATTTAGATTTTAAATTTTAAATGCTAATCCAAAAGCAAACTCAGGTCAAATCAGGTATCCATAACCAATTAATTCCTCAATTCCCACACAGGTCCTGTTCTATAATTCAATTGATTCCCCATAAGTAAGTTACCCCATTTACAATCCATCATTACTTCTATAAATTATATTTTTTAAAAGTGCCTCAGACTATTTTTCTGAAATTTGGTAGTGTAGGAAAGCTCATTCTGAGGAGGGCTCTCAATTTTGAGGTAAAAGGGGTATGAAATTGTTTATTTAAAAGAGCTAAATTTGACAGGTGAATTCCAGCAGTTTCACATGTACTGTCTAATTTCTTTCTTGCTGGGCAGGTTACTTGACTGACAGAACAAGCTGCTTTGTGCAGACAACTTTGCAGTGTGGCAGGTTTGCTGCAGAGCCCATGACACACTCGTACCCAACATACAAGTGGGCACATCCTGGGTGTCACTGTACCTACCCATTAAAAGCTTGCAGCATCAGCAGAGAGAGCCCCTTCCCCACTACCACCATTGACCCAAAAGTGCCGGCAGAAACAGCGCAGATAACCCCAGCAGGGAAAGGATGCTCACAACTCACAGCACAACCCACCATTGGCAAGTGATGACAGGGTGTCTTGGCAAGGGCAGTAAGAAAAGGCTTGCCACTCGGGCCGAGAAGTTGTGTACCAGTGACAGCCACCACAAGATGCCCAAGCAGCACTTCTAGATGGCTATCAGAAACTCTCTCCGTCGCCATGGCCACCAGCAGAAAAGGTTGGCAGCTCTAGGGCAGGCTGAGCAGAATGCCATGCGTGTCCTTCTGCGTGCTGTAGATCTTGGTGGTGAGCAGGGAAGTGCACGTTGCTCAGCCTCCTCTAGAGGAGACTAAGTATGTGGCTTGTGGCACACGCCCCCTTGCCCACCACTGTGGCAGTGTGGGACATCAACACAGCCTGGAGCATCAGGACCAGGGTTGATGATGCCAGATGGAGATCTTGGTATCATGCAGTAGGGCCAGAGGAATAGGCAAAGTCAGGAACAAGTGACGCCCACATACCTGGTCTGAGACCTAGCAAGGTACGGTTTGACTGGAGGCAAGGGCAGAGACAGGAATCAAGGCACAACTAGAAACAGAACTTGGAAAGCAATCAACCACCGTGAATGCCCACAATACTGTAGTGAATCCAAGCAGTGGAAAGAGCCTTCCAAAACACCTGGCTGTGCTACATGAAGGCACAGGCTTCAAACCCTACCAGTATCTGCAGGTCTCATCTTGGTCCTGCAAGCCCCTGCAGGGTGAACCATACTGCCCTTCATCACAGTCACAGTCCCATGGGGATCCTCTGACTGTGGCAGTTGTTGCTGTTACTATGTTTCAGGAGCAGGGAAACAAAATGTCAACATCTTAAAAATGTAACTTAAAGGTGAATAGATTTTGATATCCAGCTTTCTTTTCCCACTTTCAGACTGCTTGTGGAATGATATTTCTCTATTAAAACCATATAAGCACATGCCTTGTTCAAAAGACAGAGAGCAGTATGATTTCCCATGATATGTGGTCTCTTAAGAACTCCACATCGCAGAATTCCTTCATTTGTGCTGGCATTTTGCAGGCATCAGCTTGTGAGGTGCTGTTTCTACAGGTCACAGAAAGCACTAACATAGGGGTGTTGATCACCACTTCCCTAAAAGAACATTGAAAGGCCCCTAGAGCAAGGGCGGCCAAAGACCAAAATCTTTTTGGTCCAGAATGGATAAACCACTCTTACCGGACAAGTTCATTAGCCTATCCGAGATTTATGCAACTACAATTTTGTGATGAAAAATATTTCAGAATTGTGACATTTATACAGCAGTGCTAAATTTCCTGGAATAACCAGCATTTACTATTAAAATGCCTACATCAGAATATTTTTTGTTGGCATAAATTTGTGTTAAAGTGTTTTTTTTAATGAATGTTTGAAAACATGCCTTCTTCATGTGCAAGTGCCAAAACAGATATTAAAGACATACCTATGCCCTACAGCTTTCTTACATTTTACACTAGACTGACACAGGATACCTGACTAGCACAAAGGAGGAAGTTTTAACCTTTTCATCCCTACACACACTGGCCTGTAATTCAGGTTGCATATCCCCATCTGTGATATATAAAATGAAAATATATTGACAGACACACACACACACACACACACACACATGCAGAGAGAGAGACAGGGAGAGGGGGAGAGAGAAAGATTCAGATCCAGGTGGTCTCTGGGTTATGAATAAGTTCAATTCCTGAGAATGTCCTTATGTCAAATTTGTTAGTAATTTGAATCGCATAAGTAAGCCAAATGTTTAATTTAGTATATGTATATATTTTACCTTTCTATGTATATATAACACTTAAGAAACACTTCCAAATTCACTAAAACATCTTGCTGGAAAGTCAAGGTTATATTGTGCTGCTGGATCTGGGGAGGGTTATCCCTAGGGAACTACACAGCCACTGAGAGACACCTCACCAAATCTGTAGAGTACATAGTTTCCTAGAGATATTCACAACTTTTCACGAGAAATAGTCATATAGGGTTTACGGCAGTCCACATGTTTATAAGTACAGGTTTCCATAACCCAGATATTTGTAACCTGGGAATCACTTGTAGATAGAAGATAGAAAATAAAAAATATTGAAATTTACCATCATTACTGATATATAGGACTAGCGATATTTCAAAAATAAAGATTCTCCCCAGGAAGAATTAAATCTAAATTCAGACAGTGGGGAAAAGAACTAAAGTGTTGAGGGTAAGCATGATCATAGACTTGGGCAAGCATTCCTGCTAGATGCCCACCATGCCAATTCTGCTGATTCGGATTCTGATTCAGAAGGGAAATGTTTAGCTGGGACTGAAGAGCTAGATTTTGTGCAAAGCCTTGGGATACAGCAGGAAGGAGAAACCCCAGCAATTAACTCAATAGCAGAGAAGAGGACAGAGAACAACTCTGGAAACAGTATGGAGGTACAGGAAGTAGGAGGGGCTGTTGAGATTAAGAAATCGTGGAATAGAGATGCTTCTCTGGAGGCTAGGCAGCAGTGGCAGTGAGAGCACAATTGGTTGAGAAACATGTGGAAAAGACAGTGTCCTTATTTTCAAAGCATCCCCACCCCGAGGGTTGAGTCTCAAGCATGTTTATAAGGAGAGGTTTGGGAAATAGTTCCACAGACTGCCTTGTGCATGCTCAGAGACTTGACTGGATGATTTATGTATAGAAACAATAAAGATAATGGCTTGAGGGTGGTGATTGTCAAAGGGAGGAAATTCAGCTCATGACACAAAGAAGGAAATGAACCTATCGTGGTAGAAAGAGATGAATGGGAGCAAATGCTTTTAGATGAACCCCCATTACACGTTCCATTGCCATTGGAAATGAAGATCAAGGAACTGACGGTGAAGTGCTATTGATTATGCCTTTGGTGATTGGGTGGCATCCGGTCATCCAAGACAGTGTAGGAAAGGCAGCAGAGGGCATCTTTCCCTCCTCATCCCCCTTCTTTGCAGATTTTGCTAGATGGGCTTTTCAGGGCATTTAGCATGGGTATTTCAGAAGAGGAGGGAAAGACCCTGGAGGAAGCGCAAGAGAACTCATATCCCTGGCCCCTCTGACCTCCCCTCCCCACCTCACAGGTAGAATTTCTGACCTAAAAGGGGCAGCTGGAATTATTCTATCTGTGCCCATTGTGAAGGAGAAGAGCAGAAGAGGCTGAAGACTCCTATTTCAGTGGGCTCCTTGTTTACATTTCTTTTGAGCTTTATAGGAGCTGATCATGGTGCTGCACTCCTTCCTCAAAATAGGTTCACCCCTCTAATGCAGCTTGGTGGGTGGGGAGCCCCACCGACATAAAGCTTGGAACCCAGATCCTCCTGTTTACAATGTTTGAGCACTATCTCTGACCTTGAAGTAGTTTTGCTAGCCATCCTATGTTTCCTGGGTCCATAGGATCACTGTCTTACTCAATAAAACTAAATAATAAAATAAAATACTAATTCTGTGAATCTATGCTTAATGTTAGCCATGTTGCCTTGGGATGATGGACAGTATTCTTGAAAGCCAGAGAGCACATGGTTTTCCTCTTGTTGTTACTTTAATGATAGATTTCTGTATTGTGTAAGTTTCTTCAAGATTGCTTTAAGCTACAGGATGTAATGCATAAATAATGAAGAGGTCTCTATTACCATTCAGCTAACCTGTTTCATGAACCTGTTGATAAGAGAAAGGGATTAAGGATGGTAAAACACCAAGAATATTAAAAAATAACACAACAGTAGTTAATCAATTATTCTAATGATCAGCACAATCCAACTGAAGCCAAACATGTCTACATCTCACAGGCTTAAATGGATTAAAAAAACAAAGATATATAATATGCCTTATTCTTCTACTGGAAGTAATAGGTCTTAAGAGTGCTTTGCTTTGTATAGAACTTGCCCTTCCTGTACAAACAAGATCTAATTATATTTTAGCAAGATTTAGCAAGATTTAGCTGGGAAAAGTTTTGATGCCCAGACAGTTGAGGCAGCTGCACAGCTGTGACAGCTGATACCATGTCTGCAATGGAAGCACAACACATATGACGGACCATGACAAAAATAGAAACTTACCCCAAAAAGTTCATCGCAAACCAGTGAAAATTGTTATTTGAAGAGCTGTAGTACTTCATTGTGTTGTAAATGTGATTAAACACTGCCAGCTCATGCAAATCTGTTGTTAATGGGCTATTGTCCATTTTGCAAAGTGCTGTGGAGTGATGCAGGCAGTTATTCCAAGCACCATCAGAGCTATTTACAAACCATTCATCAGCATTAACTCTCATTGTGGAAATACATGGTTCCCCAGTTTTTAGAAGCAGTAGTTAAAGCTGTATACAAAAGGCAGGATTGCAAGCCCTGATCATTTCAGATGTTTGCTGTACTCCCTGTTGCCACAACTACATTGATTCTCTGGAAGCAAAGAGACATAATGGCTTGAACAAAAGAGCAGGAATATAATGATAGTGCAACTAAAATGGAAGGTTCTCTGAGGCCTAGAATAATGGGTGCCAAAAGCAATAAGTTGTATCAATCTGGTATAAGGGGGTCACTTGAAAACACTTGCACAGCAGCAAAACCAGGACCATGCTCGAGTTCCCTCCTCCCACAAAGGAGGAGGAGGAGGAAGATTGTCTATGAGACGTTGGAAAATACTTTATAGAAACAGGAAGAAGTCCTTTGTGATCACATGTCATCTGTTAGCAAGAAGACAAAGTTCAATAAACATCAGTTTGTGACTAAAATACAAACTGTCCTTGGCTTTTATTTGAACAACAGTCCTCATATTTCAAAGAGTTGTCCCCAAACTATTTTGAAAAGATCTTGACCATCATTGATGCATGTTTTTAAAGCAGACAGTGTCCGGGTTCAGACAAAATGAAACCTACACTCAAGCATTAAAATGTGTGTCTTTGTTGTTGGAATGTGGGTAGTAGTATTGTCTGAACTCAGCTGAAATCATGGAGGGCAAAGAAGCCAGAGCTCATAACCCAACAACAAACAATGGGTTTCTTTCTCTCTCTCTCTCTCTCTCTCTCTCTCTCTCTCTCTCTCTCTCTCTCTCTTTCTTTCTTAAATTTGTTTTAAAGCCATTCATTAGCAACATGCTCTCTGGGTGGTCATTACAGTATAAAATACTGTAGAGTAACCAAGCTACGGCTTATTAGTGCATCTGGGTTTGTATACCACATTTTGAAGTTACCATCTAAAAAGGTGGGTCCTCATAAGACCATTGTGGACAGGGTCCAATATTATCTACTGCGTATCCAGCAAAGTAAAAAGTCAATTGTTTCTATATAAAGACATAGATGACAACATAGTGAACAAGCCACAGTTCAGAACCAAACAACAATCAGTCCTCTTCCTATTGAACAAGCCATGTCTTGTTAGTGCAGTTGAGTTCAAACAACATTGTAATGATTTAAAGTGTTCTAGGACTGTGTTCATTTAAATGCTGGGAAGGTTCAGAAGAGCAAGGGGGGTAGAAGAGGGGGATGAGTGAATGAGTGAGGTGATTAGTTGGTGACTGATAGTGTGTGGCCAGAGTTTGGAAGTGTGCAAGGAGGGAAATAGAAACTTGCCAGTCAGAGGAAGTGGTGATCTGTCAGAAATTATAGTTGAGTTGTGGTCTGGCAGAAAATCTACAGAATATGAAGAGGCAGCCTTCTCATTTGAATCCCAGATAGTGTTGTGAAAAGCATTTAAGATTCTGAAGAAGGAAGTGGAATAGTCAGAGGACATATTAGTAACTAGGGAGAGTTAGAACCTAATATTGTCAAGTTTTATAAGGGTGTGAGAGAAGCTGACAAAAACCTGAGTGCAGGAGAGAACTGAGGATCTGTGTGTGAGGATTGTGAAATGAAAGAGTGAGATACCTCAATTAGAAGTTATTATTATACATTGCTTTACTCACTAAAGAAATATGTTACCGAACAACTTGAAAGCTATATGCTTCTCATACAAATACAATTTTATTTTGTTTATTGTTAATTCAGCATTATGGGCTGGCTGAATGCCAGTGTCTTATCCTCAGGACCACATAGTCCAACAAAGAGTCTTTCAGTTTGGGCACAATACTATGGAAAAGGTTAAGTGAAAAGATTGGAATTAAAATTCCTGGTGACAGCAGTAGATAGCAAGAGAGTTAAAGCGAGACCACATCCATTCAAGGAAAGGAATGGATTCATGACCAACATGATAACCAAAATTGCAACAACCACCTATACTCAACCCTTGAGTGATATATCATGTATCAAGCTAGTCAAAGCTACAGTCATTAAATTTTGTTTTTTATGTCAGAGCCCTCTTTTTGGCTCCTCCCAAGCTCAGCAGTTTTCTACTGTGACTTCCTCTAGATGATGTTGGAAGTTGGAACTCTGATGTCATAAAAGCACATATATTTGTGAAGGCTTAAAGTAGAACTTATATACTGTAACAAGCTCCTTTCTTCAGACCTCTCAATGATCATTAAATAATCAAATGTGGAATTTCAAATATCTATGGAAAATAAATTAACCCAATAAGTTTTTGAGGATATTTATTTCTTGTGTTCAATATCATATCCCTGTTTTTTGTGGGAAGAATAGTTAACTCATCATTCTAATTGCATCTACCATCAAAAGAAAAAGATAAAGGTAACAATCCTGATATCCTTCTGGATCCATGCTGGGAGGGGAAATTACCATTACAAAGCACCTGTTCAGAGAATTCACCTAAAATTGGCTGGCTTCCTAGAAAACTGGAGAGCTTTGGCCTCTTAAAGGGTATGGTGGTGGAATCAGGTGTTCTAGAGGTGTACCTAGTGGGCAGGGAGAGGGCAGCCAAAGATCCAAAGGACCCTCTTAGCCCCTGACCAAGCTCTCAACGCAAAAAAAGTAATATATGCTCCAAACAAACAAACAAACACAATCTGTACTTTCCATTACTGGCAATTCCTCAGTGAATGGAAGAAAAATAAAATACATTCCACCTTCCTCCTGATTTGCCAGCAAAGTCTAAGAGGCCATAGGAATGAAAGGGGTTTTTGGAATCAGATTGCTCTCTTAAGCATTTAACTGTCCTTCAGCTCTTACAAGAGTCACAAAATCTTGGCTGTCGTACAAGACCCCATGAAAGCCTCGCAGCTGCTTCTAAGTTCTCGCTGGGGCCCTGGCACAGCAGCAGAGAAAAGGGGCCTGGGGGCACACCGGGCGGGAGGAAAGGAGGGGCAGACAGCACTGGTAGAAGTCCTGCTTCGGGCGGAAAGTGGGCTTGCTCTGGCCTGGCCTCCAGGAGCCAGCTATAACAGATGTCATTATCTTTGAGGGACTCTCTCCTATGTGAAATTTCAAATCTTTTCAAGCACCACTAAATTCCTCCCTTGCCACAGCTTTGCTGCCTCAAGGCTTGATGCCTGACACATGACTGGTCCCCTCCCCTGCATTTGTTTCTACTTGCTGAGCCTTAGAAATGCCCAGGATTCCTATGAGCTGTGTTGCCAACATACTTGCTTATTCTGCATCCATTCACACCTGCATGGACCAAACGGGCCCAAGATGCCACTGTGGTTGATCAGGTCAGAACAAAGTCTTGTGAGTAAGCGATTCCACAAGAAACTGCTTCTCTAAAAAGTGCTGATATAGCAAGACCTTTGTCCCCTGAAACTATTAAGATATTACCACCCACCCCAAAAGAACAAGTGCATTTGTGTTTTCTGAGTGACCTTTTTAATGCAATGGCATTTACTCACAATCCCCCTGCTCAGAAAGTTAAACACAATCTCTCTCATGCAGTAAATAGTGGCCTGCCTTGGGTAGGAATCTACGGTGAAAGGCTCATCCCACCCATTCAGTCAAGTTCATGAATAATGTGTTTTCCTATGTCTGCTTATGCACACCAACCTCCATTGCTGAAGTAGAGTGTATATTTTCTTGGAACTCCTGATTTAGCAAGAATTTATGGGACCTTGGAGAAAATTTATTTATTATTTATTTTATTTTTTTCTATTTATATCCTGCCTTTTTCCTACAAAGGGCTCAAGGCAGCTTACATCTCCTCCATCTTATCCTCACAACAACAACCCTGTGAGGTAGGTTGGGCTGAGAGTCTGTGACTGGTGCTGTCTCCATCACTGTCCATTGGAACAGCAAGATATGATGGGAGGTGCTTGAACGTTTTGTCTCTGAAAAAGTAATAAAAATTGTCCCTGAGAGAACGTGCACATTCAGAAGTAAGTCCTACTGTGTTAAGTGAGATGTACTTCTAACTAAATGTGTAGGAACTGCAGTCTAAAACTGTATGCCTATATACATCTGCTCAGAAGTAGGCCCCATTGAGCTCAATGATACTTATTCCCAGATGAGTCCATATAGAATTGGAGGCTTAAGGTCCTGAGGATTCTGGAATAAAGACACTTAGAGTGCAATCCTATGCAAGTTCAGACAGCAAAAAGTTGAACATTCCCAGCATTCTCCAGCCTGCATTGCTGACTGGGGCATGCTGGGAATCATAAGCCTTTTCTCCCTCTCTAAATATGCATGGAATTCCACCCCAATATGCTGTTCCCAACATGAGTCCACTGATGTATAGTAATACATTAAACAATAGAAGGTCTTTAATTTTTGGTTAGAATCAAGGTTTTCCACCAAACTTCATAGTAAAAGAAAATATGACACAGAAAGAAAACCTCAGTAGGGAATGCTTAATAATTTCCAGCCATTTCCAGCTGCCTTGCTCAGTTGTCATATGGAGAGGTTTTGTGGGAAGTAAAAAAAGTCAATGTTCCTATGATTTTTCTTTCAATGACTGTTTCTAGAAGGAGTAATAAATACTATCTGTGAGAATAGCTAATGGTCTAGTCCAGCCTTGTCCAACTTGGGGCCTTCCAGAAGTGTTGGACTACAGCTCCCAGAACTATAGCATGAGAGTTGTCATCCAGCTCCTCTGGGAGGCCCCTAGCTGAAGCAGGCTGTACTAGTCCAGTTACAGAAACCAAGGTTATTTGGAGACAAGACAGAAACCAGATCTGAATGACAAAGCTTGTTCCTGTACTTAGTCCATTATTTCCCATCGCATGAAGGAGGACCACTAACTGGGGTAGCAGGATGATGCCAAAGGATCATCCTTCCTCGCAATGGCATCCTTCTTCTCTCTAGACTGCAGGTGATATTCCCATCAGCTCAGGACTTTACTGCTGCTTTGCCTTCTTCTGCAGTTGGTACACAATAGCTTCCCATCCTGATTGCAATTTCTGCTCTGAAGCTACTGAAGCTTTAATGATGGTCTTCCTAAAACTAACCCTTCATCCGTCACAGCCTGACTTTTAAAATCAGGGCAGAGTGGGGAGACACCCTAATGAATAAATCTGCCTGGCCTGGCAAGAGCTCTCTTGTGGTTGGAAGCAGGAGAACTCCATGGCTGTAGAACGCTCCCTCCCTTCCCGCCTCCCTGCTGCCGCCAGCCCCAGCAGGAGGCCTAAAGGGAAGGTGGTGGACTCTTCAGGCTGGGACTAGTGGCTGCAAGGAGCGAAGTTTATGCTGCAGCCAAGCGGACTGAGATTTCGGTGAACTTGTGTTCTCTCAAGGCCTCAGCCACATAGCAAGCTCTTACAAGCCTGCAGCAACAGATGGCCAGCAAGGAAGGCCTCTTGTGCCGTTGCTAGCCAGTATTCACTTGTTTGCTGCCTCCAGACACAAATGACCCATGTAGCCATTATAACTAGCAGCCATTGGTAAAGCTATCACACCACCCTCTGCCTGTTTATTCAACATAAGCATCGCCGAGCTCAATAGGACTAAATCCCAGGGAAGTATGCATCTGAGTGCAGCCCCATAATCACAGATCTGTCAAACTCCATGAATGTCCTGACCATTAGGTTGAACAAGAGAAAAATGAAAATGTATAACAATAGTTTCTATCTATATGCTATGCAAACATCAGCATTTTTTGCATATGATGTTAGGTCAAACAAACGAAAGACACATTCAGACTTAATATTGTATTCAGGGCAATATAATACATTTGCAATGAAACCTGAGCATAAATCCAGAACCTCTAAAGCTGTATTCCAAATTTGCCTTCAAAACACCACCATAACTCTCAGCATTAGACACATATGAATATGATAACCTACTTCTAAAAATACTGAAATATAAACCAGAAAAATCTCTGGGACCTTAACTGACATTTCAACCTATTTATTGCAGTCAAGAGATTGAAAACTTGCTAATAATATTTCACTTACTAATAAAACAGTGACTAGACCTAGCAATCCATAGCACATATATATTCTTTTTACCTGAGCATGGAAGGGGAAGATCTGTTTTAATAAAGGACTTTGCTGGAATGCACCTGCAGATGCCAATTTCAATTAAGGGCAGCTAGCATGAATTCTGGCAACAGATATCCATGCTGATCTAGAATGTCAGAATTCTTTGAAGACCCTGCTGTGAGAGATAAGGGTGTTCAGAAGAAATAATACACACTCATTTTACAAAGGAAGATTGACAATGTTCTACCACAACAGGGATGTAGGGTTTTGAGGTGGAAGTGAGTGGAATAGGAGAGAAAGGAGGTTTCTCAGCAGGAAAGAAATAGTTTGAGAGTTAGTAGAAGGGCACTGCAAGGGAAAGTGAAGCATCAGGTACGAGCTGAAAAGGTATGTGAGAGCTGTTCTTACAAGTGAGTCCTGAAAGAAACAGTGCAGGATGGAGTGCAGGATTCCAGCCAACCCCACCCTTTTCCAGAATATTCCATTGCATTCCTCTGAAGCTGAGATGTGTTTATTTACTTAAAAATTTATATACTGTTTCTATTTTCATAGAAAATCTCTAGATGGTTTACTGTTACCGCCTTCACAGGCTGGCTAGTATTCTACGGCCACTGAGGTTGCTCTATAATATAGATTGCCCTATTTTGCTCATTAGCTGTCCGCCCGCCAACACCCTAAGGATACTCATATTTTTGTAAACATTATGGCTCCACCAAGGTTGCTGAGGCTTCCCTCTTGTGAGAGGATGGCACCATTTTGGCTATAGGCATTCAGGGAACAGTATACAGCGTGTGTCCAGAAAATGTCTCTCAGTTACACTCAATATATTGGAACAGGTTGTGGGTTGGGGGGGGGCTGTGCACATCTGCATGTGCCTCCTAATGTGGGTGGGGTCTAAGGGATCAGGACACAGACTGTCACCTCCCAGACTTTCCACAGTACATGTAGGTTTGTAGATACATCGCCCAACACATTCCTTCATGTACAGAGAATGGATGATGCTTTCTAATGCATTAGCTTCAGCTGCAGTGTATTCGTCTCCAACACTAGGCAATAACATTCACACATGGAACCAGGCTCCACTCCACAGTTCAGCACAATTCAGACCATGCTGTGGTGGTGCTACAATCAGAAGGCAGCAAATTGCTTATATACAGCCCAGAAAGTTTCCTAGACGCAGTGACAGTTATGTCACATATGGGGGGCCTTTTAGGATAAAGGAATTGCATTGTAGACAATGTCTAGAAAATATATAACTCTTTGATAGACCAGGAATACTGAAGCCTGAGGGATGGCAACACACCAAGCTTTCTCCTTTTCTCATGCATACGCACACCAGGTTCATTCATCTCACTGAAACACACACCTTACCTCTCTGAATACCAAACACCAGGGAAAAACATGAGAATACAGTCCTCACGCCATATCCCCAAACTCCTTAAACCCCAGTCTTCTTTTGCAAGTGGAGCACCCATTTCACAGAAAGCAGTCAATGCATTTCTTCAAATCAACTCTTGATTAATTTCTCTAAAAATTATAATGAATTCTCACCTTGCTGATCGTTAATAAAAAGATCACTTACAATCCATTTCTCCCAATTCTTTCCCCAAACCTGTTCCTGTTCAATCAGCTCTTTCTATTTGTTTTCCCCAGGCCAACCAAACATCCCCCGTCATGTTTCTCCCTCTCTCAGTATCATTAGCCATATGTGCAGACATCAGTTTAACACCCTTCTTCCCCAAAGGTCATCCACCAAATGCACAGGCAAAGATAAAATCATTTCACAAACTTAATATATGGACAGATACAATTTCAAAACAAATGTTCTGTAATTATCCCCATTTTTCAATGATCACATTGAAATCCCCATAACTAAATTAAATTAAAAATAAATAAAATGTTGTGTGATCCTATAATGGGAAGAGATGCTGGTGTGTGGTCTGTTTTTTTCCCTTCCTTCCTTAACTGAAAAGCAACCAGCCAGCCAGCCAGCAGCTAGTGGCCACTGCCTGCCCCTTGCCTCTGCAATTTTGCACCCAGACTGAAAGCAGTTCAAAAGCCCTTGAGAAGGAATGGAAGCATTGCTTTAGTTTCTTTTCCAGAGGTTTCCTGAATGCACAAAGCTGTATTTTTATTTCTTCTCAGCCAGCTGCATATGAGGTTGATGACTCGCTTGATTGCAGCAGGTGGGGAGAAGGAGTTGATCCTTCCCACTTTGCACCCCAGTCACCAAGCCACAGCAGCTGGGAGACTGCAGCCTCCTGCCAGGGCTTCCTTCCTTGGCTAGCTGACGGGGCCAGAAGCGCCCTGGATGGAGCCAGGTCCCAGGAGCTCCATCAGGGTCCATCCTGTTACTCTCTATATGGCTGATCAAGTTATAGAAACTTCCCAGATGGGAAAGAACAGCCAATCAACTCCCTTCTCCCCTTGACCAGGTTTTTGGAAGGCCACACTCAGCAGTAATGATGGGCTGCTGCCAGGATGTGGAGGGAGACTAGGCTGGCTCCCCATCTTCTGCCTTTTTTGCAGTGGGCAAAGACTTTCAACTCAATGGGCCCTTTGGCATGTGACCTGGTCTGCTGGGCTGGATGCTGCTTTTATTCTGCTATCACTGTATTTTTAATAAGCTTGGTTTCTTATTGACTTGGGGCACAATCCTGTGGTCTCCCAGTCCTGGCATCATCTGAGGGATTTTTCAGTGCCTGAGCACCGAAGTCCTCCAATGTTGTTCTTCAAAGGCTCCCTGACCCCTTCATTTGGCATGGAAAGAATGCCAGCTGCCACCCCCAGGATCTCGGGGAAGAAAATGAGGCCTGCTGTGGGTGGCCATGCTGGGGCCAAGGGGTTTCCCTGATTCAGATCAGTGGTCCAGCCTCTTTCCCTTCCCACACTGGCCCTAAATCTAGACAGTCAAAAATGGGCATCTAGATAAAGTGGGGGCTTGTAAGCCTGAACTTGGAGGCTTATAAGCAAGAGCCTGGCAGGCTTCTGCTGCAAGGCCAATGGGATTGTTGCCTTAACTAAGATTTCATTTGTTTAAAATAGCCCCTGCAGTTGTAAGTCTCCTTGTGCACAATGTTCTGGTGGAAAGGCAGAGTGCAAGTCAAAGTTTTAAATATAAATCAGGTCCTGGTCCCAAGATATTGCCTTGTATGTGTGGTTCACTGGCTGCAGTATGTTTCTCCGGACTCCGGAGACACAGAGCACCCTTCCCTTGGCAGGCAGGAGAAAGCTGACCAAAGCCGTTTCCTTCTCTGCCCTGCAAGCTCCTCAAGGTGAGGTGCCCCTTGATGGTCAGGTGGCTCTTTCCCCCTTCCGCCTTTGTTTTCTTCGAGCCGTCCCTGCATCAGGCGTGTTCAGCTCAGGAACGAGTGGCTTAGCATACTCTGGCTACAGACAATCAAACTCGCATTTGAATAAAAATTACTGTGCTTTCTGTCCTATAAATCATCATCTGTCAGAAGATGCTGCAATTAGAGGCAGCTGATGATGCATGTGCCAGGGTAAACACAGTCCAACTCATTTTCTGTCACTTCACTGAATAATGAAACAGCTTCAATTCACAGATCCACTCAGATCAATATGCCCAGTAATGACATGGCTTTTCAGCTTACACTGGATCATAATTTTGATTCTTAAATATTGACACTGAGTTTTCTTCAACATTCTGAAATTCAACTAACACAGCTTTCCATGGAGTGCAGTACTCACAGCCCACTAGCTATTGGGGTTTGCGTTTGCATAAGCTAAGGTTTAATTGTCAGAGGCCAATTCTAATCAGTAAGGCTACACTTTAAGGTCATGCTAGTTCATTTTGCAAAGGCTGCTTTGTGTCTGGTATGTTACTGTGACAGGAACTGAAAATCAAGCTGAATATGGCCTGTCTTTGTAAGGAAGGATTGCATGGTAAGCCATTACACCATTTGGCAAAAACTTCCTGAGGAGCTGGTGCACTGGGGTTTTAAAGAGAATGAATTGTGAGCCATAAAGCCTCACTCAGATCTAACCTCAGCCATCAGTCTGTGGAAGTCAGACTCTCTCAGCATGGTACTATATGACCACACACAGAGGACACGAAGCAAAATATTGCCGTCTATCCCTCAGCCTTTGTGACTCCAGCAAGCCTGGCAAAAGAGACTGGTATGCTGTTCAGGACTGTTTGGGAGGAGAGAAAGGAAAAGGAGGAAAAGAATAGGACCATCCCCACCCTCCGGAGCGAAGTCCCTCAGAGTTAACCAGTTCAGTGCATTCCTTAACTGCTGTATAGAACTGCAACCCCAGTTAAATGTATGCTGCCTTCAGGTCCAGTTCAGCATGAATGCCCTGTACTTCCAGATGGACAAATGCCCTTCAAAGGACGACACCCGCTGGTGTGCTGTGATTCTCTGATTATCTCTACCTAGAGACAAAGGAAGGAGGCCACTTCCTTGCTTTGCACCACGATCATTTGTTTCAGCAAACGGAGTAAATGCTGCGCTTGAATCAGGGCTGCCTCCCCAGGCTAATGGCAAGGCCTTGGATTTACTAGGAACGTTTTCCTGCAGCCTATGGACTCATTGTAATACCTGCTAGGCTACAGCTGCAGCATCCAGAGAAAACGTAGCTTGTTCTGCCCCAGTGGAACAGCACCACTTCTCTGGGTCTTTGTTCACCGTACAGCAGGAACACAACGTTTAACTCTCAGAGATGCTACCTAATTGGCAATAGCTTGACGGCATCGGTGCTGCAATGGCCGGAGCATGGCCTCCATGCTCATGTGGCTCATTGACCATGTACAAGGTAACAATACATTTCTACTGTCGATCATTCTGGGTTCACTGTTATGCCTCATTGTCCTTCTGTCAGATCCATTCCGTAGCTCAAATGGCCAAGGAAAGAGATTTGTTTTCTTTCTTTTCTGTGGCATCAATTTAGCTTTCTAATGAGACTAATTTGGGAACATTTGTAATCCAAGCTATAAAAGCAAGAGGATTTGTCAGGCTTCCAGTACTCCATAGCATTCCTTTTGGCTGCCAATAAAGCCAGATGTAAAAATTTCCTGAAGAGAGAGAGTGTGTGTGTGTGTGTGTGTGTTGTGCATGAGTTCATTTATAAGCTGAAACAGACAGATGTTGAGGGAAGATGAAGGCAGAACTCATAGTCTTACTGACCGTGTGAGCTACATTGTTCCAATATCTCAATGGGAGTGTAATTCTGCTCCTGTTCAAGTCAAAATGAATTTGTTCCATTTAAGAGGAGCAAGGTGTGGATGCAACCAGACAGCATCAACATGCCAAAAAGAGGAATGCCATTTTATATCTTGAACATTCAAGTGAGAGCTCACTGAGACCAATGGCTGTTTTCTGTGTTTCATGGTTAAGAACGGGAGGAATAGCCTGTGCAAAATAATCATCAGAGGCAGGTTGGATAAAAGCTCAGCCAGGTTGCTGAAGGCATCAGCACTAGCTTGGAAGCTACGCCTTGGTTGCTCAGTACAGTATTTCTTCCCTTCCATCTTTCTAGGCTGCTTTCCTAGAGTTCCTGACAAGACCTGTTTGCTTTCTGTACAATTGTGGACTAGTCCAAGGGAAAGACTGCTCAAAGATCATATCATATGCCAAATCACATGTACTCAGATATCAGTGTTTTGCCTTCAGTAATGAAGGGGCAAACCGATCCATGTTTGGACAGAAGCCCTACAGTTCCCACCATCCTCCAACCAGCCGTAGCTGGTGGGGAATTCTAGGAGTTGTAGGACTTTTTTCTTTCTAAACACACAAAGGATTGCACCCCTAAACTATTGGACTGCCTGCAAAGGCCCTCTTCTGTCAGTTGAATGTAACTGTATATGATAAAGGAAAAAGAAACCCATTGCCATGCTTCTAACTAGCAAAGAGCACTGCGCAGTCTCCTGCACAAGGCCTCATTTAACTCCTCAAGATGCCCAGTGGCACCAAGCATTGCACGACCTCTACTTGTCCTCTAGCACTCAAGCAACAGTTTGCAGAAGAGACCCACAACCAGAATCTGTCCTGCTGATGGAGCTCCGGGTCTGACCATTCAAATACAGTTAAAATACTTCCCAGGCGTTCCTCCTCCGTATACACGAACAGCTCTTACTCATTTGTGGTATGAACGTGGAATAGGTGTTGACTTCCATTTTTGCACAGTCCTTTCCCTGTCTATTCCCACCCCAGTTAATCTTTCTTTGGCTGCCTTGCCTAGCCTAACTCCACTGGGCAAGCTCCCACTTTTAATCCTTGCTTTGTACAGATGATAGCCAACTCTGCATGCACTCTCATGCACAAACACACACATACACCTTCCTTTTTTCACAGCTAGCTACATTTTCTGCTCCAGAAGCAGATAACATAAAATCCTTTTTAACCACAATGTCTGATAAGAATTATGCCTGGGAATTGCATTGCTGAAAGGAGCTTTGAAATGTACTGACTGGCACAGCTGGTTGTAAGGAAGTAAGCTGGCTAATGACCACTCCTTTCTCCAGCAGGGTACAGAGGAGCTGAACTTTGTTCCTTGTGGTATACATTATCAGTCAACAGGCATGGCTAACACTTGCAATAACCCACTCATCAAATTTTAATGGAAGATACCATAAATGCAGTCAGATACCACCTGGGTAGTAGAGCACTGGGTATATTTATAAATTGCCTGCAACAGTGGAATACTTCCGTAGGTGCTGCAGCAAGTCTATATAGACTTCAGGACTCATTTCAAGGGCCAAAAGTTCTCATGCCTATGGCTCCAGGTCATTATTGCACAGGACACCCACATGAGAATGTTGCTATGCCTTGCAAAGGTCATTTCCAGAATCCGTGCCCATTGCTGCCTGAATGCCAGCAGGAATGGGCACAGATGCCAATGATGCAATAACCCAATGCCAATGATGCAATAACTCAAGATTGCATCATGGCCCATCACTCTGCATTAGTCCTTAGAGATCTTGGAAACGCTCCTCCACACTGGCTCCAGCTTTGGAGGCCCCTAGACAAGATGTCGATTCAGGTGCCCTTTCCAACTGTGCCCATTTATACAACTGCCGAGGGGGAGTGTGCAAGGCAACGGAAGGGTAGTGTTCACTGTCTCCTCACTCTGGTCATGGCTTGCATACTTGGAAAGAGCAGGTGAATAAGCTGCAACACGAAAGAGGAGCAGCAGCACAGCCAGGGTTGGCTCCTTGCAAAGCCTGTGGGCCTCAACAACAGCCTGACGATGCCTATCACTGGTGCTGGCCCTCACTGGCCTATGACTAGCTGAAGGCTTCAACGGAGATAGGCTTCCTCTGACCACAGCGATGCTGGATGCCCTGCCCTGGACATTTGACACAGGAAATGTCCCAGCGTAATTTCTCTGTGTCTGCTATGAACCTGAATCACAGAGCACCCTTGTCACGTTGACAAATGCATGAGGAAGGACCTCTCTGTTTTTCACTGTCCCCAGGAACTCAGATAGGTGGTTCAGGTTAGCTACATGCACATTGAAGAAATATGCAAGGGGCTTGCAGAGCCATGTGGGCTTGTCCCACCCCAGTGCCTATGGCAGAAGTGCTTTCCCACTGTTCCCACAGACTGTGTGGGAAATACACAGTGCACACACACAAGAACAGCTCTGGCCCAGTCAGTGGAGAAGTTCCATAAATACAGTATAAGTGGGGAGTCTGTCTGAACATACAGATGGCAGAGAAGCATTTCCTCTGCTGAATGGCATGGCTATGAGGCAGCACGTTCGTAGCCCAGATGGCTCTGTGACCCTACTTTATCTGTATTTTCAGTGCACCCATGAAGCGGGGGGAACGCTACTTTGAAACAACATTATCCCTAATTATCAATGTTCTCATCCCTGCTTTCTTCTGCTAGTCAACTGCCACACTGAATTGGCTTCTACGGACCCAAAGGGCTCTCTAACTTGCCATTTTTGAGAAAGCTTGTCACATAAGGTATGTGACATGCTTTCTTACAGAAAAAACTCTGTAAGGGAGAGTGCCAACAGGAGGAGCCCTGTCCTTGTAAAGGTGGCCCACACAGATGACAGTTCAGTATTTAGTCTTGCTTAGGCTGTCCTGACACATCTTCCAATTGGGTCTAGCAAATCTCTGGATAACCTACATAGATATAGAGAATAAGACTGCATAAATATCTCCATTCATGATCTACTATTTTTAGCTTCATTTTAGCAATCCTTCCCCCACCCCTTTAAAATGTATGGCTTCTTTTCCCCCACAGACACACATAACTCAGTTATGGGCTGGTTCATAGGGGCACAGCTTGAATATGTTACCATGAGCAGGGGTTGCTGTATCATATGAACCCTGCCACCAAGGTTTGTTTGACCTTTCAACACATTGAAAGCACCCACTGAGCCTGTTGTGCCATGCAAAGCAGCACACTGTTTGGGTTCTGGGTACAGGTTTAAGGTGCCTTCCTTTCACTTACAGCAGCCAGCTTCCTGGTTTTTGTTAGGCAAACGTTGCTCATTAGAAGAGACCCAGGTGCTAATCCTCACTTGGCCATGGCATTCACTGGATGACTTCAGGGCAGTCACTGACTCACGATCTGAGCTATTTCACAGGGATGTTGTGAGGGAAAAATGGAAAGGAAAATGCTCCACACAACCTTGGGCTCCTTCAAGGAAAGGCAGTGCATAAGCCTAGCACATGAATAAAGCAAATATAATTGTGTCTACTAATATAACTGTGCTGTTGTAGTAGGTTTTTGGTTTAACTGATGGTTGATTTTTTTATGGCTCTCTTTCCATTTTCTCTGCTGCAATTTGTGCAACTGTTATTATCTGACCTCCTCCTCCTCCCCCCCCCCCCCCGTGATTTTTACTTGCTGTGAGGGGTGGGGACTATTCTTTGCTGTTCATCACTTTCATCTGCTTTCAGTTTCATCTCAGCACTGAGGTCTGAACTCGGCACATAGACTCTTCCACATCATAAACTCTGAGTCTGCCTGTGCAAACGCTCAAACACACAAGGACAAGTAGCACCATCTTCCCTGTTCATTTTCTTCATTCATAGAAAGGGGAGGGGCAAATGTTCCCAGGAAAGAAAAAGAAAACAGAAACAAAACCAGAGAAACACGATATCATCTAAGGAGCCCATAACTATGAGTAAGGAATCACAAGCACCCAATAAATGTCTTTTGTGAATGAATGCAGAAAGTGTGATCACATTGCATTCTGTCTAAGTGAAGGTGTGCTAAAAAAAAAAATGCCTGTGAATGCTAGGTCAGAGTCTGTATTTCTTTCTGCAATTCCAGCGATGATTTGTAGTGCAGTACTACAGTTTACAACTGTCCAGACTGTATAAAACCTAGCAAATAAGTGCAGTTGTGCGTGCAGTGCCCTCAGCTATCCACCGCTGCAGAATGGCTCCTGTAATTCATTATATCAGAATCAAACTATCACCCGATTGGGACTGGGCTGTGGGATCTTGTGCTAATGGGAGAGACAAAACTCTGTAAGGGAGAGCCCTGTCCTTGTAAAGATGTGACTCTCAACAAAGCAGTGCAGCAGATCCCAGGAAATGCCTTTCTTCAACTTTGGTACCTTTTTCATGGCATCAGTTACAGATTTGTTGGATGCACTGACGTGAACAAGCTTCCATCAGAACCATGAAATTCTGCACTAAGCTTCTTCAAGTGGCAACCTTCAGATGTGCAAAAGCACGACCCCTATCATCTCTATTTGTTCCATGGTCAAAGTTATCTGGCAGGGATGGGAGTTGTAGTGTTAAACATCCTGAAGACATGTGATATGGTGTGAGCAACTTACCCAAAACAAGGCAGATCAGAAACGATTCAAGCTGTAGGCTGAAAATGGTTCCTTCTGTTGTTGGTTGTAAGGCATCCAACTGTTGGAACGTACAAAGCTTTGGTATGGAGGTTCAGGGAGCTTGCCCAGTTTCCTTTGCCCTGAGCAACATTAAAACAGAAACAATGAGCTGAAGAAGAGGAACACAAGTTAATAGGAACTTCAAAATCCCATGACAAAATTGTATTTTATTCAGATTCATATATCACATCCATCACTGGGCTACAGGGTTTCACACAGCTATTATTCATCTGGATGGTCTCAGTGAAGGTGAAAAGGGGGAGCCACCATCCCTTTCCAGCTGGGATGTTGCAACTCTCAGCAGCATTTTAATAAGAGAGGTGGGCAGAAGCATGTCTCTCCAGGCAGTCTTGCTGAAATCTAGTTTGTTCAGATCACTTTTAGCTATCCAGCCCAGCCCATTTTGATTTTCTACAATGTTTCCCCTTTTGTTCATTGACTTAATATCAGCTCCTTCAATTGCATTGCAGTCGCCCTATTCACAACGTAACTCACAACATGATGTAATGGAGCTCACACAATCCTACACTGTGCTGCTTTACAAAGACATTCTATGATCATTTTCAAAGTGGGGCTGGATTTTCCCCCTCTCCCAGATATCCCATCTATCTGTCTTTGTTTGTTTGTTTGTTTCTAAATGCCATCCATTTGAGTGATCCACTCCCAGTCACCAGAGGGGGAGGACAAGACCCTCCTCTCAAAGCAGCTGTAGCGGCAGACTGAAACGAGAACTAGGTTTCCACCATTCTGAGTTATTTGGTCCTCTGTAACTAAACAAAGAGGTTCTACAGACATACACATTATATTGGCTGAATGACCAAGTGTTATTTACTGAATGCCATTTGAAAAATTGTTTACCCCAAACCTAAGAGGAAAAATAGGGATGATTATTCATCGAACTATTGGAAGGTAAAGGAAGTCCAGATGAATAAACAGCTACATAAAATAAATTTAATCAGCTAGAAGAGTGAATTATTCCGTTTCTGGCTGGATTCAAAGTCAAGTCTGGCATAAACAGGCAAAGTAAAATGATTGATGGTTGGTGGTCTATCACAACCTCTGAATTTGGCCTACTGTTTCCACTATGCCTTTGGAGTTGTTAGAATTAAGAATGTCATCATTGTGTTCAATGTAAATGTGGGGGATGTAATTTGGATGAAACAGCCCATGAGAGTCAATAGACTTATTCAGAGGATACAGTAATCAATCATGTCTGACTGAAGCAACTTGAATGTCCAGTGTGGTTGCCACTCGAGAGTCAGTCAAAGGTAACATGAATATGCAACCACAGTTCACAGGAATGGATCCTTTCTCGCTTTCTCTCTCTCTTTCTCACTTTAAAACAAGCTAAATCTTTTTTATTGCATGTTCCAAACTTAGCCCTGAACATCCATAGCTACATGACATCCTAGATCCATTGTGTAAGTTTTTTGCTCCCTCAAAGACACTTTAGAATTTAATGGCACTGCTGCTTTTTCCCCTTGGAGCTGTGACTGAACAGCCTGTTTCTTTTTTGCTTCATCCCACCCTACAAACACAGCATGCTTCAAATCCACAGAAGTGGCATGGGACCAATTTCATGTGAGAAAAGAAGAGTTCCTTGGAGAATGGGAATGTGTGAAACCCACATAAATTAGAGAGGGTCCCCCCCATCCAAAGTAAGTGGTGCCAAAATGATTTGTGAATCAAATCCTACTTCATCAAGTCTGTGCTAGCCCTGTTAAGGCAGAATTAATGGTTGACTGGTTTAAGCAGCTAATTTTTAAAATATGTATTGCCGACTCCATAGTTCCTTATGCTGACATTTGCTGTTTCTGCACTATATGCCACTATTAATTTTTATTTGACTACAGTTTGAGTGTTCTGGTTTTAATAGTCCAGTTTTACCTTTCAATTCCTCATTAGCTGAATGCTTAAAATGTAATGAAACTAAACACAATTTAGCAAAACACCCTTGTAATCCTTTACATTAGACCCTGATCACACCACTTAAAACCAGAAAAACCACAGTCATAAGTGTGAAAGATCTAATTTAAAATTCAACCATTTTATATCACATTTTATAGGGTCAACAGTATTTACATATAAAATATTTTACATGAAGGAAAACTATTCAAGTATAGATGCATAGAAATATCATTTTAATGTAAGGCCTCTTGCAGAGGTTAACAATTGAATAATGAAATACAGCATCTCTAAATACCAGAGGAAAACAGTTTGATTTTGAATTTTCCAACCAAGAAAATCTTGATATGAGCCAATTAACTTAATGGGAATAAAAATATATAGGCAATTCAGCTAGCATTCAGCAAGAATAATATTATCATGGAGCAAAATACATTAAGGAAAAGAGTTTGGGAAAAGATTTTAGGAATATAAAACTTAGAAAAAGCTCAATGTATGGAAAGTCACATGACAGAGAAGGGACACCACTTCAAGTATAATCTTTTTGAACTCAGAAAGCAATTTTATGCAGAAAAAAATACATACTGCCCATAGTTTGACAGCATTTGCTTTGTTTCATTCTAGCCCACCTACACACTGTGAAACAGAGATCTGAAAAAGCATCTTTATTTGCTTTGTTTCTATGTTTCTATAAGAGAAGAGGTCGAAGTCCCATCAGTGAGGAGGGTTAAAGGAAAGATTGGACAACAACATGTAGGGGATTACATGAGCAGAGCCAGCTGAAGCTGGACTCAGACTAGACGGCCCGGGAGGCCCCTTCTGACTCGCTTTGTTTCTATGTTTCTGCCTCACACATCTTCACATTACTCATGCAGCAGCACTGCCCCCATAGGAAATTCCTCAGACTTGGGGTTCAAATCTCAGAGCAACTTCAGATGTTGGATCAAAGAACACAGTCACCAGCTTCCTTTTTATTTTATTTTTTTATGCTGTCCCAAAATGTGCCAGATTTGGTGGGAGGGGGATGGAAGTGGAGGATCATGCATATCCTGCCAGAAGAGGGTTTTAAAGGTTACAAAGAAGCATGAAGACAGGAAGCTCCAGACATTCATGCGTCCAATAAGGCTGACTCTCCAATTCACCTCTAAGAGGGAAGCACAGAGCTTTTCCACAGAGGCTGGTTAATTGGCTGTTAAACCACTGTGCCTACATTTGGTTTTATTGCAAAACTGAGATCCGCACACTACAAGGAGCATTTCCTCTCCTGCTTTTCTGCTACATAAACTATAGGTGGCACTGCTGTATAGAAGGAATACACAAGAGGAAATTCCACTTTCTTTCATTTTTACAATTGAATGGTTGTGTTATCCCCTCGCTAAAATGCTCACAGAAAGTTTAAGGTAGACTCAACAGTGGAATTGGAGAGACAAGATATCTTCTAAAGCATCTGTAAATAATCATGAATCAGAAATGGCAGGTACATAATACATGCCTCAAGTAAAAAAGGGCCAATGCTGTGTGGTGGTTAAGAGCATGGGACTGGGACTCAAGGGATCTGAGTTCGGGTCCCCAGTTAGTCATGGAGACTCTGGGCCAGTCACAGACTCTCAGCCCAGCCTACCTCACAGGATTGTTGTTGTGGGGATAAGATTGAGAGTGGAAAGAAGAGAATGATAGAAGCCATTTTGAGTTCTTTGTAGAAAAAGGCAGGATACATATCTAATAAATAAATAAATACCTATCGACATAAAGACAGAATAAACTTTGGAAGTGTGATGACAGTATGAAAAAAATAGAGCACAGCAGGGAGACACCCCCCCCCCCCAGCTGAAGGAAATTATAAAAAGAAGGAAGAGTGAGAAAGAGTTTTTTGATGTGTGGCTGAATATGTAGGCTGATCACAATATATATGAAATACAAGCATAGACATGCTTGAATTTGTGAACTGAAGGAATCCCTTTTTTGATAGATATGATCTGGATCTGTTAGAAGCTCCCCGCGAAAACCATTTTCCCACAACCTTCTTGAGCAGCTGGACAGGGTAGGGTATAGCTGACTACCGGGGGAAATGAGAAAATTTGCTTCTTCTCCATTCCCACCTGGTAGAGCATCCAGTTAGCAGATATATCCACTCTGGGAAATGCTCGATCCAACCCGTTGCTGCATCTGTGATGCTCAACCCCTCGGTGATGCTACATCTATTGAGCTATAAACATCCGGACCATCAGAATTCTGCCAGCATTCGTGACATAAGACAGAAATGGATAGATTATCTAGACCTGATGTCTCACAGACATCTGAATCATTTGTATCTACAATGTTCAATCAATGGTTAATGGTTTGTTTATTCTTCATTTTTCATCGTGTTCCTGCCTAACCTTGAAGTCATTTCCAGTGAATCATATTCTTCCAATATGACTAACAAGAGCAGCATTAGCCATTTATCTCTTGAAACAGGTGAGCCACTAATCATTGGGGATTTCACATATCCAAGGCTACCTTGGAGAATAAGAACACCACCACTTATAACTTGAAAACTTGCTTGGTAGAATTAACCAGTCTGTTGGAAAGGTGAGAGAGACAGTTGCTTCTAAAAACACCATCTCTGACCTTGCTTAACTTTCAAATAGAAGAATTTTCTATAGAGGGAAAAACCCCTTTCAGATGGATTACTTACTTACTTACTTACTTGCTAGATTTCTGTATGGCCTTTCTGCCAAGACAATAAAATAACAGACCCCTTGGTGCTAATTTCTTCAGGAGTTGATGGCACTAGGATAAACTCCCTCACCTGGGTTTTTTCAAGTTGCTCTTCAGAAATAAGCTGAGGGAAGATATGCTGCTACTCCAGGCAAATGTCAAAATGGACTCCAATCCCCAGTCCACATACAGAAGTCAACCGCATTGGCAGCCGATTCTTATTTCGAGAGTGTCAGTTCAACAGCATTCCCTACCACACCTGAGGACAAGATGCAGGCTTGGAGATGGAGGGCCCCATGGCACGCACAGTTCTATGTCCCAGCACCTCAACACTGCTCCCACGGCCACCCCCTGCCACAGCCCATGGAGATGCCCGGGCTGCTGCTTCATTCTACACAGCAATAGTTTCAGCCTTGCCTGAGGAGCTGCAGACCCGAGGAAGCTAAAGAACAGTAAACGGATCCCAGATGTGATACACATGCTCTGAACGCCGAAGGCCTTGAGACCTGACTATGGCTGTCAAATTAATACATATTTCTGTGAGAATCCAGCAGAATCACTGGGGGCCCTATCTTCCAAAGGCAGTATGCTCCTAGTCTTTCCAGGTTGCTAGTCATCTATCACACAGCATTGCCTACTAATGGTGCACTTAAGGAATGTCTTGTCAAGGGCTTTTCTCGATGAGGCACTTAGCCTACTGCCTTACTATGGCTTCCGCTTCTGGATTTGTTGTGGGATTAGGAGTGGATCCTCAGCCTCCTTTCTTCTTATCTCTGCCTTTTGATTCTATGTTCTGCTAAATGAGCTCTCAGTGGCACTCTGGTAGAGCAGAATTGCACGGATGCACTAGCACTGCCTTCCACCATCCCATGGAAACACTAGGTGTCAGCAAAGCAATCCTGTGAGGATACGTGGATAGGCTCTGGAGCACAGAGACAGTGACGAAAGCGCCCACCCATACACTGATGTGAATGACAAGTCCTGAGCACACAGGCATGATCTCCTGTGGAAAAGCTCTCAGTGCCAGGCTGTGATCTCGGGGCCAGTGTCACTCAGGGCAGTGCCTTGAGTAGGGAAGGCCAGAGCCTGAAGTATAGCCGACAGTGGCTAATGCTCAGAGAAGTCCACGCTCCTAACAGGTAGGTCAGCCCCGTCAATCTGGAAGTTGCATATTGCAGGGCAGTCAGAGAAGGCAAAGGTATATCTGAGCATGGTCAGGGGTCCTACTTTACATAACATGGCCCTCTATTTGAATGTGTTCCTTTTTTGAAGGCCCAAGTCTGGTTTAAGGTCAGAGAGTGCTGAGAAGGGAAAGCAGCTGAGGCTTGATGCTGCCCATCAGCAATCGGCACCTGAACAGGCACACCAGTTATCTGGTCAGGCTTTGCATTACAACAAGGTGCACTGTATTTCTAGTCAAAACATAGTTATTATTAAATATGCTATGCTTCTATACCAATGTTACGGAAATTAGCTTTCTCTCCC
This sequence comes from Varanus komodoensis, assembly GCF_004798865.1. Lineage (NCBI taxonomy): Eukaryota > Metazoa > Chordata > Lepidosauria > Squamata > Varanidae > Varanus > Varanus komodoensis. The sequence goes on from NW_025335268.1 coordinate 61,720,148, forward strand.
TCTCCTTCTCCTGTTTCCTTGTTGCATTTTCTATCTTTTTGCAAAGTGCATGTGGACACCCAATATATGCCCCTTTTCCATTCCTGAAGGGAATTTAAACCTACAGAGCTTATACACAGCTTATTAGCTAGTTCATAGCCTCATGCCACAAGGTTCCCTGTTAAAAATCTGAGATCTGCACCAGCCCAAAGCATTTTGCTACCAGAGACTAAAGGCAAGATGGTGCTCCCAATTCCACGATACCCGGCTCTACCTCTCATTTACGTCTACTCCAGGTGAGGTGGTGGCTGTACTGAACCAGTGCCTGGCTGAGGTAATGGGCTGGAAGAGGGCCAATAAACTGAGCCTCTATCCAGATAAGACGGAAGTCCTGTTGGTGGGCGGATTGAGGATTCAGGTAAGTGATTTTGACCTTGTCCCGGATGGGGTAGCACTCCCTCTAAAGGACAGGGTCTGCAGCTTGGGGTACTCCTTGATCCTGAACTGTCACTGGAAACCCAGGTGGCAGCGGTGGCAAGGAATGCTTTCCTACAGCTTCGGCTGGTCCATCAGTTGTGTCCTCATCTGGGCAAGCACTGCTTAGCATCAGTGATTCATGCTCTGGTAACCTCCCGGTTGGATTACTGTAACCCATTCTACATGGGGCTGCCCTTGAAAACAGTCTGGATACTTTAGCTGGTACAGAGTAGAATGGCCAGGCTGATGACAGGGACCAGTTGTTATTCTCACATAACACCAGTCCTCTACCAGCTCCACTGGCTTCCAGTTGAAGTCCAGGCCCAATTCAAGGTACTGGTTTTGACATATAAATCCCAAAACGGCTTGGGACCAGGACACCTGAAGGAACAACTCCTTCCTTATATGCCCTCACGCCCCTTAAGATCTGTGGGAGAGGCCCTGCTCCGGGAACCCTCCTTGAAGGAGGTAAAAAGGGCATATACTCAGAGTAGGGCCTTCTCTGCGGTGGCAACCAGACTGTGGAATGCACTCCCCAGAGAGGTTTGCCTGGTGCCGAGCCTATGTTCTTTTTGGCGCCAGGTTAAAACCTTTTTATTTAAACACCATTTTAAGAATTAGAGTTTTTAGGTTTTTAAATGTAACAGTTGCATTTTATTTTATTTTATTTACTTTATTATTTTATCCATTGTTATTTTTTTCAAGATTGTGATTTATTCTCTTTTGTTTATTATTGGTTTAATGCTATACTGTTAGTAATGATTGTATTTATCATGATCTATTTATTGCTATTTATTATATTATGGATTGTATTTTATTGTTTTGATTTTATACTCTGTAAGCCATCTTGAGATGTTTGTGAAAAGATGGAATTAAAAAGTTTTATTTAATTAAAAAAAATTAAATTCCAATGTACACCATTCCTTCCTTGCCCCCACCATCAGAATTTAGAGAAATTTAGGGACAAAAGGTGGAGAGGAAAACACAACTCACCCCCCCCCCACCCCCCCCCGCCCCCCCAGCTGAATCAAGGCCAAGCACTCATTGCTGTGCTCTGCTTCATTTGAAATGCAGGTGGCTTTGCCCCATAGACTGCCTCACTCAGACCCAGCAGTCAAGCCAGACACATGAATACACCACCAGTGCCTGGACACCACGTTTTGCTGTCTGAGGAGGACACCTGCAAATCTCTCCCACTTCTCACGGGGTCAGTGACAACTCCCAGCCTCACTTACTTCACAGAACAGTATTAGGGTGAAAATGTGGAGAGCTTTTGTTCTTGGAGAAAAGGCAAAACATACATATAATAGCATTAAGTAAATTATTCTAAAGCAAAATACACAATTGTCTTACTCTAGCTTCACAATTAGACTGCTAGCTGGTAAATAGCCATCTGTGCATTGCATTGTGCTGCGCACTCATTTACATGCATGTGTGCTAGAGACAAAATTCATCACCTGGAACTGGGACATTTATCTTCTCGAGAGCCTGTGGAGTGAGTCTGAAGAATGACAGCAACTACCCCATCTCATATTACACATTTAATATGGGAAAAACATCCTTATATGCACCAGCCATTTGCTTCTATATTCTACCTGAATAGAAACAGAAATATGACGTACACCTTTTTAACATGAAACACAACAGAGTTTGTGGTACCTTAAGAATTAGTACAATTACTACATGCCTTAGAAAAAATAAAAAGGCCATTGGATGGGACGCAAGTGGCTATCATCATGGGATTCATCCACTTCTTTCCTCCTCCTCTTCTGCTATGCCGCCACTGGGACAATGTCTAGAGATACAATGATAAATGTTAATTTAAATCCTCAAGGAAAGGTCCTGCAGCAATTCCATAGAAACAGGAACAGAAAAGGGGTGCCACACTGTCTTCAAGTCTCCCCTCTCAGTTTGGGAGTGCAGTTTGGGAGCAAGGTACCCGGGGCATTTCCTGGATCAAACAGCCCCCATGACTGTCAGGAGCTGCTGAAGACTGGGAGCTTCCAGTCATTCTGAGAAACCAGAGAAGAAAACCTCAGAAAGAGGTATTTTCCTGTCCTTGTGAAATTTGAGACTGGACTGTCCTGTCCTGTCCTGTCCTGTCCCTGACCGGCCTGGTCCGGCCCGGCTGCAGACAGGCAGGATAACTCAGCAACCCAACTGCCTCAGTTGCTTCATCTCATACTACAGCTTCTTTTATTGGAGATCAGGAAGGATTTTTTAATGCCAGCCTGATTGGCCAAGGATCAGCAGGTTTTTTTCCTTCCTTGGTGTATCACCCTGGGGATATGTAAATAACTCATGATTGATGCAACTAATCATCGCAATTTGACCATTACCTCTACTGTGTAGGGCCTGGATTTAAGCCAAAGACCCCTTTGACAGAGAGGGGCAGCAGGACTATTCATACCTGAGTTCACAGCATGTCTATTCAGAGCATTAGGACACCAAAAAGGTAAATAAACAACCTGAAATGCTTATGTTTGACATTCCTTAATATAACAGACAGTAGCTTATTAGGTGAAGGTAAAATTAGCTTTATAACCACCTTTACAATTTCTACAAACTAGATTATAAGTGCATTTCACTGATTGCAAAAATCAGATACTAGAGAGTTAGGCAATGCCTGATTAATGTGGCTGTGATTTAATTCAGCTCTGATTTAATGTGATTTAAGTCAGCCTTTTTGAACCTCAATTGCATTTAATTATATTACATCCACCTATGTTTCCTTAATATTTCCTCTGTAGGAGGAAAAGTTCATAATGTAAGGGCAGTAGCTATCACTGAAACTCCTCAATTTGTTCTTCTTTTTATCATGTACCATGCAAACATGGTATTGAATTATAGTGGTGCCTCAGCTCATGAACACCTTGGTTCACAACCAAATTGGGTTGCGAACAAAAATTTCGTGAAAATTTTGACTTGGGTCATGAACTCCGCATTGGGTGGTGATCAAGATCGCAGCCATCTCCCCTCACCCCGGTGCTGTGCTGTGCCTGTCTTTCGTGCAGGAGCATACCCATGATCACGCACATCTTCCCTGCACAAATGCAACTTCGATCCTGGCCATCTCCCCACTCGGTGGATGGAGAGATGGCCGCCATCGTGCTGGTGGGTGGGTGTGGGGGCAGATGGCCGAGATTGTGCCTGTCTTTCCTGCAGGAGCGCACCCATGCCAGGATTTCTTTGAGAAGCACCACCCCAACAGAACTGTAATGAACAGAGTGTTGAATCTGATGAACGATAACGTGGCCTCTCATTTCCGGAGGGTTATGCAGCACAGGAAAAAACAAGTGACTATAGGCGGATTTTTCACCAAAATTGAACCTGCAGCTAAGAGACAAAGAAGAGAGGAAACCCCTGAAAGAGATCTCCCCAGTGTCCTTATGAAGAGAGACTCTCCCTCAAAACAATAACCTTCCCCCACCTAGGTTAGTGTTCTCCACTGTACTGTACAGTACTTTGTTACTTTTTGTTCTTTGTCACTTTGTTTCAAATTTTTCTGATTAAAAAAAAAGTAGATAAAGAACAGATTAACCTTCTTTCCATTGAACCTTATGGGGAAATTTGACTTGAGTCACAACCAATTTGGGTCACAACCAGAGTCGTGGAATGGATTAAGTTTGTGAGCCAAGATAACACTGTACTAATGTTCTCCTTTAGCTTTTTTGTAAGATTTATCTCTTCAGTACATGAGCATTCAGACATATTATAAAATATATTTTTCAAGCACCTACATGAGCTGAGGGAGCAAGACAACATTAACTATGGCTAAAAGCATAATTTTGGTTACTGGCTCAGGGACAATTTTTCCCCACAGTATATTTCATTTTTATAGTACCCAGCAGATTAAAGAAAGTTCTTGTTACAAATGTTCATAAGTCCAGGAACTCAGCATTTGAAGGAGACAAACGCTTCTTAAATTAAAATCTAAAGAATGCATTCAACATACTGTTAATCTGCTTCATGTGGAACAACAACTCACCTTGGTTTAACTTACCCACAGGGACTGTTGCGTGCTGCCAACCCATGTGGCAAGGGTTGTTCAAAATCCTTTGCTTGTTTGGGGTTTATTTGAGGGTTGTCTAACCCTCAATCAACTCCTGTTGCCTGGGTTTACACAACACAACAGGCCATGGCAAGCTGGACACTATGCAAAAGTGGTACCCATGGGCCTGATGTGGGCATCACAGCCTGATATGTCATTCCACACCATGATGAGCTATCATGTGATGCAAACTGGGCGATTGTGGCTGAAATGGAGAAGGGAGGGAATCCAGGTCTCATAGGCAATGTCCATCTTAGAAGCTCCACTTTTAGATCCTGTAAATGAATAATACAGCGGCCATCCCCCTGTAGTAAATCTGCTGGTAAAAGCAGTCAAAGCAGCATCCATGGCAATATGCCAGGAAATTTACAAGGAAATATGGATCAGGTTCTGAATTTTCTTACTGATGACTGCTTACAGTTTCTTAGATATATATTCACATGTATGTTGTCTTCTCATGTTTTTCAACAAGTATTATTACATTGCATTTATGTCCCTCCTTATTCCTCTTGTGAGGACCTCAGGACAGCTTACATAACTCCATTTTATCCTCACAACAACCACCTTGTGAGGCAGGTTGGGCTGAGAGTCTTGCACTATTTCACCCAGCGAGCTTCATGGCCAAGTGGGGAATAAACCTGGATCTCCTGGGTCCTCAATCCAACATCCAAACTACCACAGTATCATTTCTCTCATTTACACTATGTATAAATAAAGTTTTCAGTCTTTCTAAGCTGCTCAGAGAGATGAGACTACCTGGTGGCACAAAAATATAATAAATTTCATGAAAATTAAATGAATGCAGTTCTGCCATATCCTGATTGTCCTCCCCTTTGTGGCTGTCTCTATCACATCTTGTCACCAGCATTACAAGCTACATCAGAAGCTGGCCTCTATGAACCAGAATGTGACTGTTTAAGACTACCTGAGGTAGACAATGGATAGTTTAGACTAAGCGTTATGTCATGAAGTGCTGGACTGTGAGGGTATTTGGGGGGTTTAAGAGGGGAAGAAAAGTGATGATTCTGTAGGCAGGCTACAAAAGAAACAGGAAATGAATGGGGAACTGCTGATGAAGCAGCAAAACTGCTAAGTCATGCCAGTGTTATCTTGAGTATTTTAAATTAAGGTATTCTTGTATCCTGTCCCTGTTATTCCATACAACACAAAGTTTCTGTTGCAAGCTTGACCTATTCATGACCTGATGCCAAAGCAATATACTCCCATGCTGTTCACCCCATCAACTGAGTTACTGACTAGGTTTACACAATGCAGAGATTTTAAGGCCATGTTGGCTTAGCATGTTGTCCAAATCCAACAAGCTTCTCTAAGGTGTTTTGCTTGTGGTTTAGAAGCCACTCTAAAAGACCATGGCTTGTTGTAGGGTGTGGTCAAGCAGCCGGTGTGTTGCCTGAACCTAGACACTAGCTCCCTCACTGGGGCAATGGGCAACTAGAGACGGCAGTAAACTTCTTGAAAGTCTTCTTCATGTAGCAGGACTTGCTTCCTAGACTCCGCTTAACAATTTGTCCTACTGTGCTTGCCCGAGCCCACCCTCCTTCCTCAACTGCCCCCCCCCCAGCACTGTGGCATACCATGCCAATGGTGACTACTTGCAAGACATGCCTGTCAGCACTCACAATCCTTCCCTGGTTTACTTCTCAGTAAAGCCGCTTTTCTCAAGTTACACGATACCTGCACCCTGGCCTTGAAGGAGCTTGCTAAATGTAACTGAGGCTCTGAGGCTTGAAGTCTGCCTATTCCCTCTGCATTCTATTTTCCCACTCTGTTTTTCCCAGGGTACAAGACTCAGAAACATAGAAACAGAGCAAGTCAGAAGGGGTCTCCCAGGCCATCTAGTCTGACCCCCAGTCCCAGCCGGCTCCAGTCATGACATGCCTACCATGTGCATGACTAGCCTATCCTTGAACACCCTCACCGATGGGACTTCAACCACCTCCCAAGGAAGTCCATTCCATACCCTTGGGATCCTGTCAGGAAGTAGTTCCTGGCGTCCAAATTGAACCTTGGTTCCTTGAGCTTGACTCTGTTGGAGCGTGTCCTGCCTTCTTCTACAGGGCAGAATGGGTCTCTACCCACCTCTGTGTGACATCCCCTCACATACCTATATGTTGCCAAGAGATCCCCTCTGGCTCTCTTCTGCAGGCTGAAAAGACCCAGTTCCCTCAGTCTCACCTCATACAGCTTTCCCTGCAATCTGACCACCATCCTTGTGTGCCTACACTGCACTGACTCTAACCTGGCTATATCCTTCCTGTAATGTGGAGCCCACAACTGAACACAATATTCCAGTGGTGGGTGCACCAGAGTCATATAGAGTGGTAGTAATACCTCTCTCAATCTAGAAACCAATCTAGAATAGTTCTGGCTATGCAACCAAGGGTGGCATTCACCCTCTTGACTGCCATGTCACATTGGTGACTCATTGCAATTGACCAGCACCCCGAGATCCCTTTCATAAGGGCTGCTCTCCAGCCACTTGTCCCCTAGCCTGTAGTTATGACACCCATTCCTATGACCAAGTGCAAGACCTTGCTCTTATCACACTGAAAGCCATCCTGTTGTCCCCTGCCCATTTCCATAGTCTGCCCTGACCCTTCTGGATCTGGAGTAGCTGCTCCTCAGTTGTGGCCCCTGCCCCCATTGTAGTAAAGTCTGAAACAAGCCCCTAACAGAAGAGAACCTCAATGGTGTTAGTCTCTTTTGAGAATTCAGTTGTGTAAACACTTCACTCAGTTCTGGAATTCTGCTGATGTGTCCAGGCTCTTGCCATTTCTTGTGGACCTTACATTAGTGGACCTCAAATATAGGATTGCTCTATTCACTAAAATTGTAGGGGGGGCGGTTAAAGCATTGAGCAGATTTGTCTTATATTTTCTTTGTTATGTGCACATCACTCATTCTTGATAAGTTACTGTTGTCTCATTATTAGGTATCTTAATTAGTTATGCTATAACAAAAGCCACCATTAAATGTGTACACAATTAAAAACAGCTCATTATGTGCATTTGAATTTCAAATGTATCAAAATGGCATAATTAGTCACTGCATTATTTGGATTCGTAATGCAAGGTCTTGATTCATATGAGGAAAGCAGGCCCAAATGGCTATTCTTTTGTTCTTTGGAGGCACTTATCATTTGTGTCCTAGTTTGGAAACAGCAACTCACATTTCAGGGTTATTCCTTTTATTAATCCCATTCTAATTCTTTGATATTCAGTAAGAAACATTCTAGGTCATACCCAAGAAACTGGTGCCCTTATCCCTCTCCCCCTCTTCATGTGTAAACCCTGCACATTTTTCAAATACCTTTAGTGGACGAATGTCTGCAGGCTCCTTCCAAGAATCGTAGTCCTGTTATGAAGCAACCGGTTGGTGCTGATACTCCCAGGTGTCTACAACATTATCAGCAAAGGATTGTCACAAAACGAGTATTACCTAGCAAGCATTGACAAGGAAGAAAATGGCAAATATTATGCATACAATGACTGCTCAAGCCAGATCAGTCCAACCTACAAGGCCTATCATGTAGCAATGGACTGAGTTGGTGGTCAGGTGAGTTTTGTGTTCATGAAAACATAGAAAGTGACTCCCCAAAGGGGTTGCTGTTATGAGTAAGTTAAGAAAAATGTCATTTACTCTGAAAAGATACAAAAATGTTCCTAAATGCCTTTTTTTTAATGCCAAGCAGATTTCCCATGTGCTTTGGACAAACTACTCCATTCTGAGGGAAAGTGTTTGACAGTTAAGCAGGTATGGAAACAACATTCTGCTTTTTTTGCTGTCCGAGAAGCAACAAATGGGCTGGCCCAGCTCCTAGTGGGCAAGCAATTACTGAAGTGAGCTGCCATCACTGCTGGCATCTATCCCAGCCTGAGCCTGGGGACTCTCCGACCTCGCAGGACACTCTTTGAGGCTTAGGCCACAGGGGTTCAGTCCATCATGCCCTATTCCCAAGCCTGACTCATTAAACAATGGCCAAGCAAAAGCTCTGGATACGGTATGAAGTCTTACTTGAACTTGTACACTTACTTGTGCGCTTCCTTGTGTACACAACTCTTAAGGTAGCCACTAAGATTATGTATAGTGATGAAGGTGATAAGAAGGAATGCTAGGCATACTAGGGCCACAGCAAACTGGAAACAACATTCTAAGTTCGCTAAACCTGCTTTCTACATTACCTAAGCCTGAGTCTACTACAAGGACACTGCCCAGTTTAGGATCTAGAGAATGACAAGCCTGACAACAGGATGAAACTGGAAAATGAAGACAGTGGGTGAATCCAAGACCCCTTTTTAATATTCAAGATCCAAACAACTCCAGGAATTTGTTAGCTAAAAACAGCTTGGCTGAAATAATGGGGGGGGGGGAGAGGGGAATATTTATTTATTTATTTATTTATTAAAACATTTTTATGCCGCCCCATTCACCGAAGCCTCGGGGCGGCTTACAATATTACCGCAGGAACACAGCTGAGATAATTCAATCCAAACTGAGTCTAATTCTCACCTGGAAGGTAAGATTTGAGATAACAGACATACAGGTGATTGCAACACTGCATGACAGCAGGTGTGGTGTAGTGGTTAAAAGATCAGGACTGGGACTCAGGAGATCTGGGTTCTAGTCCCCACTCAGCCATGGAGCTCATTGGTGTCACTGGGCCTGTCACAGACTCTCCGCCTAACCTACCTCAGAGAGTTCTTGTAAGAATAAAATTGAGAGGAGGAGGAGTATTATGAAACTCACCTTAAATACCTTGAAATGACAAAAATGATTGATATAATTAATTAATAATGCACATGTTTAACCTGGTCAAATGGAATTTGGTACACAATTTTAGCACCACAAAAACATGGCATCCATAAAATGCTGATATCTCTGAGCTTAGTTAAACTGAGATTTGTGTTTGGTTGTGGGGGTGGTGTTAATTCATCTTTCAGGGACCCTAAGAATGCAAAACCTAGAGTGCTTCCAGAGCAAAGGCTCCCAGTGCTAATATTTGACCCCGTTCGCAGATAATAACAGTACATGAGCTACTTAAACCATAGCTTTGAACAAGTAAATGAGCATATTGACTCCAATATACTTGCCACCTCTGTTTTCTGCCATAACCTCTGAGTTAGGTTTCACCAACAACTCACAGTTTCTTGTGGAGTTAAACTTTGGGTTATTTAATCCTACAACAACCCAGAATTTTGCATTCTGATGTCACCTCAAACAGCCCAGGAGTGGCACATTCTAGCATTGTTGATGAAAAAAGTGGAAATGATGAAAACATGGAAGAGAGCACACTTGGGCACTTGAATTGTTTAGCCCAATTTTCATGGGCTTGGGAACATGGAGATCAAGGCTTTGAGAAGTGCTTTTTATCCCAAGGCTACTCTCCACAAGCCCTGAGATGAACCAAACTGCACAGGTGTGAAGTAAGGGCATGGGAGAGATGCTCTCAGAGCCAGACCAATCTGGCACAACTCTTGACCCAGGATGGTGTCAGGAATGCCAACTAGAGGACAGGTGCATAGAAAAGAGGCAGGGTTGCTTCTAAACAGGCCTTTCAGAAGGGATCGGGCTCAAGCATACTCAGATGGAGAGTTCTGAAAGTAGTTGCTTTGATTGGGTTCAACAAATCGCTCTGTGCATACACAGAGATACATTCTGTGAGGTTGCAATTGTTGGGCATCGTTTGGTAAATAAAGAGCTTTTGCAAGAAACAGTCTGTAGCCATGAATGTGCGAAGGAAGGAAAACTTGGCAGATGACAGGGGGTGCCTGTGCCGTGCTGCAGGCATTTGTCCCCAGGAGGGTGGAAGCAGTGATAAGAACGTGGGGGGCAGGATTAGGAGGGGGGGCAAGCAGGCATGTTCCCAGAGCTAGGATGCACATCCCCATTTTTCCTTATGGGATCTTAACTTTATTGGAAAATTGAATTCTTCAGTGTTCACTAAAGAACCTTCTGTCTGATCTTAATGCTACAAGACTGAAGGAATCTGTTCAGCAGGTTGGTACCTTTAAAAGCTTCGATTGTTGGCCTGAACTAATAACTCATTGACTAATATGTGCATTTTGTCTGGCTATTTAAAAGGTTGGTGCAGCCACTGTTGCAAATCACACGCACACCCTATAGCTCAGAATTATGCAAATTTGTGTCTGTCAAACTGGTACATGGAGCTGTTCCTTCTTTTCATTTTGGAAGATTCATTATTTTATATCCAGTCATGTTGCTTTCTGCTTATGGACATAAGATTAGAAGTAGGGTGCATGAAAAGGAATAAGAAAAGGTTGTCTTCCTTGATTATCTTTGTGTATTATAAAAGGACACAGTGAACTTCCAGTCTGTTCCCTTTGGCTCAAAGCAAATAGCAGCTTATAACACCAACATAACCTCCAATATCTGCTGCCATATCATATTTATTCATAGGATGTTGAAATATTTTTGAATAATTTCACAACCAGCAGACTCTGTAATTGTGACAGGCAGGCCAATAGCACATGCTTCATTACTTTGTGCTAATTCCAGGATGAGTGGTTTCTGTCAACACATCCATGGCAAGCAGTAGCTGCCACTGTAAGCACTTGTTCTAGCTGCATACCTTTCCATTTACTCCCGTGTGGCCCTGAAAGTTGGACCCACCTCACTCAAGAAGTGCAGAAACTCCCTATACCCAAGCTCCAAAGGAGCAAACACGTCATGATAAAAGCATGAATTGCACTTACGGTTTTTCTAAGAGAAAGAGGGCAGGGGGATGTCATGAGGAGGTCATGAGGAGATGGGCAATTCCACTCTTTTCTTCCTGTAGTGAAGTCTTGATAAGAATCAACTCCCTGGAGCTGTACCTTGTTCTGGAAGGAATGCTTGGTGCATTATCTTTGTGCTGGACTTCATCATTTTAGTTTGCTAGCCTGAAAATATGCTATATTTAAGGGTGGTACATAAACCAGTTAGGATTGCTGTCTTATGCACACTTACTTGAGAGTAAGCTACACAGTGTTCGATCAGACTTACATTGGAGAAGATGTTCGGAAGTGGTCCTCCAGGTTTACATCCCCTCAGCTATTCCAGGTTTTGCTCCAGCTTGCACTCTCAGAGCTTTTCTTTGTAAAACTGCTGTTCTCTGTGTTTACATCTGATTTTATCAGAGCTAGGACAGGAAAACCTGGAGGAATGTTGTCCATGGGGTCGCGAAGTGTCAGGCACAACTTTTCAACTGAACAACATGTAAAGAGCTCCCTGCTCCTGCTTTTCTATACATGACCTCTAGGTGGAGGTGCTCCAGAAGAATAGTGCAAATACACCAGTAGAAATGACAGTTTCAAAACAATATTGCATTTTCCTGGTTTTAAGAAATTATGATAAAGTGCTCGGAAAATGAAACTGGAGGGTCACATTGTCATCCAAACAATCTGTACGCAATTGTAAGTAAGGATTCACAGATGCTGAATGCCTTCTGTAGAACAGTTCTCGCTAAGTTTTCTCCACAACTTGTCAATGTACTTTTCTACCTAGGAAGTGTACTATCCAGCTGTTTCTACAGTACTAGTAGAAAACTATTTTTTACAAGATGTAATAAACTCTGCTAATACCTAGTGAATTCTGAAATTATGCAAATGAGAAAATTTAGGAATGAGAAGCCAATATGGTATAGCGGTTAAGAGAGTGGGACTGGAACTCAGGCAATCTGGGTTCTAGTCCCTGCTTGGCCATAGGGCCAACTGGGTGACTTTGGGCCAGTCACAGGCTCTCAGCCCAACCTTCCACACAGGGTTGTTGTTGGGATAAGAATGAGAGCAGGAGGAGAATTATGTAAGCTGTTTTGGGTTCATTGGAAAAAAAAGAAGGATCTAAATCTAATAGATAGACCATCTTCTATGATGAAAAACAGGCAGACTTGGGAGGTTGCTTGGGATAGAACAAACCTAGCATTTACATAGCACAGTCTCTAAATGTGCAAAGTACTTTATATACAATCTAAATAACTCAAATAATCTATTGAAGTTAAAGTTAGAAAGATAAACCAGATCATCTTAATTTATTGAGAGGCTTGTTATCTATAGACAGAGTATATTGATGCAACTTCTCTGGTCTTGCATATTTTGTATAGAAGAGAAAATACCAGCATTTGTACTTTTGCTTTCCATTGTACATTTCCTTGCCAAATTTTCAGTCCTGAAAGAACTCCAAAATGGCTAGGGCATCAGGCCTTCACTGGATGCGGCCATTGTGCTACCAACTCTATCCAAGCAGAGTCTGAGTAGCAACCTGCAGTTCAGAGTGGGTTGTTGCTGCAACCCAGAACAAACACTGTCCATGAATCTATCACATAGCTAAGAAGTGGGGCGATCTGGAAAAAAATGATCTTGCCCTCTGTTTTTATGGCAGCTGGTTCAAAAGGAAAAAACTGAGCCCAGTTGAGGGGGTTTCTTTGCTGGTTAATCAGCAATGCTACTGGGCTGTCTATTCACGAGCATCCCTGATAAAATGAAGATTGTGTTTTTAGCTAATCAGATGCTGCTTTCCCAAAACCTTTAAGCTACTTGCATTAGTACAACAAATAAGTATTTAAGAGGTTTTAAGGAGTTAGCTATAAATTGTCTAACCCTGGAGATTTTAAGTGTTTTGTTCTGGTGCAAATGCATCAGCAAGAACAAGTTAATAAATGAATCATTATTTGCTGTGTGAAGCTCTGTAGAGCTGTTATTAGTTTTAGCTCACTGCTTATAGCCCATGGTGGGATATGGCAGTTAAGCAGAAACCATTTTCCTAACCCTAAATGCCACTGGTTTGCCATAAATGTTTTTGTAGTAATTTCAAATGGTTTTATAATCTTCTAAGGAACAATGGGTAAAGAATAATTGCATTTCATCCAAGTACTTTTTATAGAAAGCATTACTGAACTGTGTCTTTATCGAGAGGTGTACTATAAGCCTTCATAATAAAAGGAGCGTTGGGCATAGGTTCAATGGACAGTGTATTGATAATAAAATGAATCCAATAATGTTATGAAGCTAAAGAATTATTTTCCATATTTTTACAAAAGCATTATCTATATGCAGTAGTCAGGTTTGTTTAATGCTCAAAAACAAGCATCTATACAGCTTAGTGGAAGTTTTGTCAGCATTCACATTAGCACAAAACTTGCAAGTCCTATAAGTATGAATGCACATCACTTTGTTTTGCTAAACTGGAAGGCATTACCCTTGAAACCCATCATGCAGTGAATGAAAACAGGCAGGAGCCATGGGGTCACGCTGTGCAGTTCTACCCGACACCGCCAACACGCCCACTGGCCATGTCGCTGTACTAGCTCTGAGTTCAGCAGATACAAGAAAGAACCCTACATGCATTTCAATGTATACATGCTGAGCTTCTCCATGTAAAAGTGGATATGAATTGGTTCAGAATCGCTTCCATGGAAGAACTTTATGTGCATATGTTGATATGAGAATTTTATGTGCATATGAAGCCATTTCACAGGTTTGCTGAATGTATCTTTGGCGAATGCACGACCTTGTGAACGTAGCCCCTGAACACAGGAATATGAGAAGGCAGGTCGAGCAATTCTTTAGGTACTGCTGCTTTTTCACACAAGTGTAAAGAGAAGCCATATCCACATCAATATACCTGAAGTGTTAAGGGAGTTCTTGCACTGAGTGGATAGTTTGCTAAGGTGCTTTTGCAAATGTGGAACAACAATTCTGCTTATATAAATGGGGGGGGAGGGGTGGCTGATTTTTGCCCATCCATTCCACCCACTATTGCACCCCACCCCCAATACTCCTGAAAAAGCTGCTCCTGAGGATTGGGGAACCCTCTGGAAGCACAAGAGATAAGGTACAGGCAGCACCTACAATCAGCACAAAACAGAAGCCTTGTTTTTCATGAGAGCAGATGTTCTCTTGTGAAAAGCTCCTCAAAATGCAAGCCATTGTCTTGAAGCTTTCTGCTTCTGTCCAAAGCAATAAGCTCAGAAACATTAACTTAACTTATAGGAACATCAATATCAACTTGGAGTCAGGGAGGAAAACTATGAGTATTGGTGTATGTTCTTGGCATGGTTCTGTGTTCTGTAACAGTTGCATTCATATATAATCCTACCCATCAAGAATTGTATCCCAGGATCATTATGGAAGTATCTGAGATGACTTCCCTTATCTTGGGGGAGAGGGGGAGACAGGACACCTGGATACAGTGGAAGGAGCAGAAAACAACTCTCTTCCACTGTTCTGCCTCTTAGCATTGAGGCCAGCAGGAAGCAAGCCTGTGGGCCAAATCTGGCCCCCTCCCCATGGCCCTATCCCATTTTTCCCCAGCTGGTGGCTGTTTGATGGCTTCTCAGCTATGGCATGGGTTCCCCCTCCCCCACAAAATGTTCAAATGCATCCCCAAAGGGTTAGTTACTGGCACAAGGATCTTCAAACTACAGCATGGGTCCATACCTGTTGCCATAACTAGAATGTGACCTCTGAGTTCTTCTGCAAAGCTGAATTCAGCCCTTGAGGTTCTACACTCTTAGCCTACCATCTCCGGTTGATAACGAACCCACAGATGGTGTATGACCTGTGGGGATGTATTTTATTTGGCACATTTATATCCTGCATTTCTATCATCAGAGAACTCACAGTAGTATATCTGGGATTCTGAGATTGTCTCCTGTTTATGTACTTACTAAAATAAGTATTAAATATTTTGTATTATGTGTACATATGCACAAGCACAAGCAGACACACATATGCACCCTTCCCTCAAAAAAGCTATGTTCATATGCATCTGGATAGGTGGAAGAGCATATGTTTATGCACACATGTGTGTCCAGGGATTGTATTGCCTTTTTGCAACACAATGCTTTTTTTTACTTTAGAAGAAGAGTGGTGTGTGATCTTTTTCATTCCACATACCCCACAGTGTAATCCAGACACATGGCTGTCATTCAAAACAAAGAAGAAAAATATGGCTCCTTCTTGAAAGTACTCTCATTGCCAACATAAAACACATACCAAGAGTTTGAAATAAACAAATTTCAAGTGTTGCAATATATCTTGTTTTATGTTTACACACACAGCATGCATTTCATGTATTTGAACAATAGGAGATTTTTTAAATCATTTCTGCTCTAAAGAATTCTGCATTCAGATGTTGGCTGTGCCACAAGAAATGTATCTTTCTACTGATGTGGCATAAAGCAGATAAGGAAAGCACAAAAAGAAGTGCATTTTATTATTGCCTTGCTATAACAATTTAGCTTTTTATCAGGATGCTCTTACTGGGGATGCTTTTATCAGCTTCATAGGGGCAGAAAATCAACAATCGGACTTTTTCCTAGCCTGAGGATGTAGTGATGGGAATTTACATGCACCATACAGCTGAGAATAGGAGACACTTTACAAGGAAAAAAAATGGGGATTCTAGACTTCTGTCAAGCCAAGGCTGTGGTATTGTGAGATGTTTTGCCAAGAAGTCTATGCATCTTGTAAGACTCTTGAACTGACCTGCACGATAGACTACCATACAAATATTTATCCAAAATAGCTATTTGATCTCCTCTTCCTCAAAAGTTTGTATTCATAAAGAAGCAAACAATATATTAAAATACACTGTCAAATAAATGTTGAATCAATTTGATTCTAGCAAAGACATTCTAATAGAAGCATCTGTGCTGACATGCCGTCACTTTTGATTGAACTTCTCACTGACCTCTAAGTTTGCTGACTTAAGAAAAGCAAGGTTGAATATCTTCCCTGCTAAATTTAGGAAAAGTTAAACTCCTACTTCCTAGCTAAAGTCAAGAAAAATGTGCTTCAAATAAAAAAGTTGGACTATATTGTATGTGACCCCCTAATGACACAAAAGACGTGAAATACTGAGAAAGGGAAAAAAACCAAGAAACACTTAAGATTTGAAACAAGCCATCGAATAGAAAAGCAACTGTTATCCTGTTTTCAGGGGAAGTGTGGTATGGAAATGCTGATAAATAAAGGAGTAAATATTTTAATGTGAAAACATAACAGCAAACTTTAGGGAATATAATAACTAAGTATCAAAGAGTTTCTATTCTGTGGAAGGAAAACATATGTCACCAGTTTAAAAAAGGATTTAAATATAAGAAGAAAATACAGTAACTCAAGGATATTTCACCAGTCCTTGGAGAGCTCAGCATCAGTTCTCAAATCTCTCCTTAGAGGGTCAGTTGGAAGGGGCCTATGAGGCCATCAAGTCCAACCCATCCACTTCCACATGTGGTCACCCATCCAGCTGCAGGCCCACAATTTTCTAGCTTAGCAAAGGTGATTCAACATGCTAGCTGGATGTGTAGCTATCATAATGTGTAGCTATTACAAAGCTATTGCTTTGATGAAAAATATGTTGTTGGAATTATCTTAGCAGTCTACCTCAGCTGTCTAAGAAGATGGGGTTGTTCCAAGACTTGATCAAAGCATTGCAGGCATCTGTGGATTCTATTGATAGTTGCCTTAAGATCATGAAAACAGAAGCTGCACTTTTGAAAGACAAGCTAACTGCACATTACTCTGTAATGTCCATGTCTTGTTTCATGTCTGGAAGCCTCCTTATTAAAAGCTAATTTTGTAGTGCTTGGTCTGCATGAGCAAACCAGTGCAGACCAATGCAGATGCATGAGCATCAGCCTAGAGGTATGGCTGATAGAATGTATGGATTCAGCTCTAGAGGAGATTTTGAAATTATCACAAGATGTTTGTCTCGATATAGAATATGTCTGCCATATTCCTGGTCCCACCAGAGCATGAGAATAAAACCTGTCATTATCAAGTTTTTATGCGCTTTGACTAAAGAATAACTCCTCCATGCAACCAGGCAGATGGGGCAGGTCCTTTAGTGTGTAGACAATTATGCTCTGTTCTGATTACTCAAACAGCAAAAGGCACCCAGGTTTAAAAAGCATGCTGAAAATCTGGAGAGGGTTCAGAGGAGGGCAACAAAGATAATACAGGAACTGGAAAATAAGTCTTATGATGACAGGCTGAAAGAACTGGGCCTGTTCAGCCTTGAGAAAAGATGACTATGAGGTGACACGATGGCACTCTATATGTACTTGAAAGGCTGTCACAAAGAAGGAAAAGGCCTGTTCTCACCTATCCCAGATTGTAGGAGATGGAACAATAAACTTAAACTACAATACGTCAGGTGTAGGCTAGACACAAGGAAGAATAACTGTCGGAGCAATGCAGAAGTGAACCAGTTGCCAGGAGAGATGTGCTGTTCCACACTAGATACATTCAAGACAAACAGACGGTTATCTGAGTGGGATGGTGTGATTGGCATCTTGCACCAGCAAGGGGTTGGACTCAATGGCTTTCTTGGCCCCTTCTCACTCTACTATTCTATGATTCTATGAATATATTCTAAGATGAGACAGTTTATGCAGGCACAAAGAATGGTGTGATAGTTGGAGTTTCTTTATTATTTAACATTCCCAGCCATCTTCATTGTCGTATTTCTAGGAAAATTGAAGAAATGTCCACCCCCAGAAATTTCCAGCTTGACTCTCCACCCACCCACCATTAAAACACAGTTTAAAATGCACTACGATATAAAACATAGGGGAGAGACATACAAAAAGATTTAAAAGAACATTTAAAACAAATATAAAATTCCAATAACTTTCTGATCTGGCTGCTTCCAGTGGTCCTGCTTAATTTTATTTTTTGAAGGTGGCTCTTTGCCATTGGCCAAGGCTTACATAGCTTAACTAGGGAAAGTTCTGGGCACCTTATTATGTTCTCTTTTCTTTAGTTTTGATCTCTCTTGTGCTTTTTTTCAGTCTGCTTTATTAATTTTTAGTTGTTGGTCTTAATGCTTAGTAACATTATTGATTGGGTAGGGGTTCGGTTTGATGGACTGTGCCATTATCTTGCTGGAATCCAAAAAGTTTTTTTGAATTGTTCTGGGGATGTTGCTCTTTGTTCTTTTCGTTTGCTTTCCATTTGTTATTTATTTTCAGGGGATTTTTCCTCTTCATTGTAAGAGTGAAGGGCACTGTGTGGAGGTATGAAATGTATTATACCTATGACTTTATCTCAGTTTGTAAAAATTTATTCCAAATTGTATAGTAGAGCTTGTGAAATATCAGAGCAAGAAATAATGGCAGCTTTCTTTTCTCATGTTAATCTTCCCTGTTTAGATACTTTACAAAGACTGTTTTTATTCACAGCTTTGTGTATTGAGGAAATTATGAAAATAATAACTAATATGAAGGCTGGGAAATTGCCTGATCTAGATGGATATCCAATTGAGTGGTATGAAACATTTTCTAGCTTTTTAGTTCCCAAGCACTATCATCTGAATACCTTTCTTTCTGAAGCAGATTCTCTTTTATCAATACTTACTAGTGCTTATATTAGCGTAATTGCTAAACCCGTTCATACTTATTGTGCTAGTTAGTGACCTATTTCACTGACTAGTGTTTACATTAAAATATTAACAGCAAGTTAGCAAGTTATTACCACGACAGTCCAACAGATCAGGTGCAGTTCATCAAAAAATGGATGGGGGATGATAATCTCACACTGTATTTATTTATTTATTTATGATATTTATATGCCATCCTATTGCAAAAGCCTCAGGACTGCTTACATAAATACAAATATCAATATACATACATTATAACAAAATATCAACATAAAAATCAACATAAACAAATCAACCCACTCTGGCTGCAGTTAAAAATATAATATTAAAAATATAATATTAAAGCTTATTAAAATATTGATGAAATAATATCATTCAACCTATATGCAGACTAATACTACATTTTGGTTTTTTCTTCCAGGTCAGTTTTGGAACCTTATCTTGGATCCCTTTTCTAAATTATTTTTATATTGTATTTTCATTCTGCCCTTTCTCCTCTTGTAAGGTATGGGAGGATTGAATTGGATTCTCAGTATGCCAAAACAGATAAGGTGACTCCTACAGTTACAGGTTTAAGAGAGGTATGGCACATAGTTTCACATCAAATACAGTTTATTTTCACATGCAAAATTAATTCTATGGGAAAAGATGGATTTAAAATTGTCAAGAAAACATTTGTTTGGTGGATTTGGATGGAATAGCTTGTAGGGCTCCATGATAACTTCCTGCCGTTTTCTATTTTGCATGCTAAACAGAATTTGCCAGCTACAGTTGAATACATGCAGTTGAAACATCTGTTAGAATCTAGACTCAGCCCTGCTGCTTTTACAATCCCCTTTGTTATTGGAAATATTGGGACTGAACTGCTATACCAGCCCACAATCCATATTTTAATATAACTATTATTGGTGCACAAATACAATACACAGGATCTTAAGAATGGATTAATGAAATGGAGCAGTGTAGTTTGCTCAATCAATGGAGTGCTTCATTGGCATCTATTTTAGAGAGGGAAATGAATCTTAGGTTACATTTCATTCACTAAAAATTGATGTTACACGTATAATGGATGCCACATCTTTTCAATAAAAGCTTAATGAAATCAGTCAGTTTTGAGGTGCAATACAACTAACACTTCTCTTACGTGGATTGATAATGCCATTGGCTGCTTCTTTTTGGGAGAAGGTAATAATTCAGATAAATTTTGTGAGGGAAAATTCTTTAATATTTACAGATATACAAGTTCTTCTTAATTTTCTGTGCCCCTCTTCAAACTTAATGCAAGGCCATTGTAAAATGGATTTTCCACACCTCTGGATGGCCCAAAGACTAATATTAGAATGCTGCAAGGATAATCAGCCATCTGCAATAACACAATGAGTGGAGGGCTTGATTAAGCATGTGATGGTTTGTTTGCATAATTTAAAAATGGACAGATATATGGATATTTGGGCTGCTTTGTTAAAATCTATGCATAATTATATTCAAGTAACAGCAGTATGCCTTTCTGCATTATATATATATATTGGGAGATATGTATCCCAATACACACACACACACACACACACACACAAATCTCCTGTATAAAGGAGCAAAATACTATTTTAATCTCAGTTTTTCCTTTTGTTGTCCCTGCTGCTACTATTGCCTGGGTATTTTTTCTAATTCAGAGTAAAAATATGTATACCTCAAAGTGAAAATGAATTTGTTTGGGGAAAAAAGATTCTGTAAGTATGACTAGTCTATGTAAAATGTCAGCCTAGAAGTCAGGATTGATTTGCCGGCCTCAGTTCTTTGTAGGTTTACTCCAGTGTTAACAGGTTACCAAATTTCTTTACAGAGAAATTAAGAACAATGAGGCATTTGTTCCAGTCTGGCTGTCCCAGAGCACAGCCCAGTTAGCTACCTGTAGTTTAGGAAGTCTGTGGAAAATAAACTTGCATTTAGGGCAGTAGCTCAGTGACAGAACACATACCAAAGATCCCAAGTCCACTCACTGGTATTTCCAGCTAGGGCTGCAAAAGGCTCCTCTTTGAAAACCCAGAGATCCACTGTCAATCAATAGAAATAATACTAGATCAGTGATCTAACCAATGATGGACTAATGAATGACGTGTTTCCTGTCTTCCTTAACTGCTTACATGTTGGACTGCCTGCTCCCTCCTTAACTTGTTTTTTCCCAATACAACAGCCTTCCCCCATGCATTGTCTCCATGTTTTTTAGACTACAGCTTCAGAGAAGGCCCTTTCACATTTGGTTGCTCTCCTAACTGCTGTCACAGGTGGGCAAACGAGGAGGGTCTCTTTTACTGATCTTAAAATGGATGCAGACTGAAACAGGTGAAGGAGGACCTTCAAGCATTTATTATTTTATTTATTATTTTATTTAATTATTTATTTTTGGATTTATATTATATCCTTTTTCCTACAAAGGGCTCAAGGCAGCTTACATCTCGTCCTCCCTCTTATCCCCACAACAGCAACCCTATGGGGTAGGTTGGGCTGAGAGTCTGTGACTGGCCCAAAGTCAGCCAGTTGGCTCCACAGCTGAGCAGGACTAGAACCCAGATCAACTGAGTCCCAGTCCCATACTCTTCACCACTACAGCACACTGGCTCTCTGTTAAATTTGGTCCCAAAAGGCTTTAAACTGGGCTTGGAATCACACTGGTAATCAATGGTTCTCTGAGATTCCCTAGGAGGCCATGTTCCCTTCTCCTGGCCTCACATCACTTCTCCCAACAACCAGGCACTCAGTGGTTTCCTACCTTTTGCACAGGAAAATGCCTCCCTTAAGGCATAGTTACTAGCAGGAAGAGCTTTAACCTAAAGTATGCTGACATTTGGGGGAAGGTTAGCACCACCCCCACTTTACTTTTGGTTCTGGAATGTAGCCTCCAAGAGTTTCTTCAAAATGGAATTTGGCTGTCAGGATGAAAGAGGTTCTGTACTCTGATACAGGCAAACAAAGTAAATGCTTATCTCAGTATAAGCTTTCTTCATCTGTGGTGTGGCCAAATCTGCTGCAGGACTGTTGGAATAATGACAATACTTTGTGGGTGAGTTTGCATGTCACCATAGCTAACTATCTGTATCCCATTTGGTAGTGACAGCAGGAATAACCTGCAAAAGAAGCCCTAAGCAAATGCACATTGTTTTCTACATGTGCAGCAATCAGACATTCCCACATGCAATGAGGGACAGACTCAAAGGGGATTTTAGCCTCAGTTGCAGTGCCTAGCAGGAAGGTTAGGGGTTAATAAAATCCACAAGGCTGACCTCCATTACTTTTCATAGATTTCAGAAGATGAAAAGAAAGTAAGGCTGTTTCTTGGAAACAGATGTCTGTGCACTTAACTTTCCGTTGTGCTCTGAACTTCAGTTTTACATACACAAAAGGTATACAGGTAGAATGCTTAAAAGTGTGCTGTGACTGCAGGCTTTCCTGCTTTAATGCCATTTTATTCAAAAGAGAAAGAAAGACATTTGAGTAAAATAATGACTCACATAGTAATGAGACAAATGAATTATACTGTGAGCACAATTGTAAACAGCCTGTTATTGGAATTCAGCGCCCATTAAGCACTCAAAGATTTACAACTAACAAACAAATCAGTACTAGTCAAAGTGCTCTATAAACAGAAAACAAGATCATATTATTTTACTAATTTGCTCACTATAATAATGCTACTCAGTAATTAAATTTAAAAAAACCCAGCTCCAAGACATGGGAAGCTGCTGCTGTGAAGAGAGGCTCTGGCTATGCTCATTATGGCTATTCCTAAAGTGATGATGAAAGTTCAGTGGACAGCAATGGAGTTCTAGGAAAATATTTTACCCCAATTCATCATTAAGCTTAGAGCTCCAAAGGATAACAGCAAAGAGACATTTGTAATACTCTTTCAGCTCTCTTCCTGTCTGCCTTTCTCTTCATCTCCAGCAATTTCTACAGTTGCAATTACCTGGATGGGCTGATGCACCACACTCTAATGCTAAGCTTTTGTCTGCTTCTCCAGAGCAGAATTCCCAAGGCAGGCAAACTGGCACAGACAAGCAGAGCTTTCACCAAAGAGAGGAAGACGCGTGGCAACTTTTTGTGTGTAGTGCTATTATTGGCTACCAGAATTTCAAGGTTGTGTGTCCCTTTAATCCTCTTCTGGCTTCTTTCTCTTGAACAGGTTGACTTCCCTCATGTTTTTTATGCATAGCTGGCTGCACTGTGCCAGCCGAACAAAGAAAAGAACATGGTTGATAGAAAGGACACTCCCCCAATTTCTCCTTGACTAAAGGAGAATGATAAAACTCTGTTTTTTTTTTCTTTCCAGTTTTTGGTTGGTGGCTTGAGCATGATCCCAAAGTATCTTTATTCTGAACTGTTGTTGGATTTTCCTCCATATCATCCTGAGGCTTAGGCAAAAATCTAAACCAGTCAACACTGTTGAGGCAATAACTGTACCATAAATGATCGCTTCTGACCACCACTCCCACTGGCAAAGGAGTCATTTCCCTGCCTGATGGATTCCCCACAGAAGCTATAATTAGGCAAAGTCAACCTTAGCACACCCGAGGAAGCAGAATAAGAGCATGAGAGAAGCAGAGCACAAAAGGGTCTGTTTTGATCATCAACTAAGTCTAAGTTGCCTTCTACAGATCACAAAAGGAACATGGCATAGATTTTTGGACCACACCTTCTAACATCCTTCACCATTAGTTGTGTTGGCTGGAGCTTAGGGGAACTGTAGTCCAAAACACCTGGAAGGTACCCTGTTGGGGATTGCTCTCCTACACAATGGAAAAACTATGCTTAGAAGAGCAACAAAGCAGGTCAGTAACCAAAAGTAATGTGGGTTTGTCCCACTCCTTTGCTCATTTTCTCTACATGAAGGTCAGCGGTAGGAAAGAGTTCTTATGTATCAGGCTGCTCTTAAAAGCACAGATGCAGTACCAAATCCTACACCCACCCCACAACAGGGACAACCCTAACTAAATCAGCCATACTAGTTGATTTCACAGTAATCCTTTGGTACCAGGATAAGAAGAGCTTAAAACTCTCTGAAGGGATAATAAACGAATGTTCGTTTATGTAAGTACCTTTATCTGAGGGGCAGGTGACCTACAATCCAGATGTTTTGGATTATAACACATAATTCTGCTAATGCTGCCTGAGGTTTATTGGAGTTGTAGTGCAAAATGTCTGGGGGACACCAGGCTACCCATCCCTGCATAGCTGAAAGTACCACATGAGAGGGCTAAAATATCTTTGAGTACGCAGCCATCAAGATAATTCTTTCAACTTTTAGAGTCAGCATCATCAGATAAAGCTGGACTTAACTTCCAAGTAAAAATGCATGGGGTTGAATTGTGCATGCATTTTAACAATATGAAAAATGTGCCATGCAATGATTCTCCCTTAAGGAGCCTTCAGTAATCTGGTCAATTCCAAATATTTTCGACAACAGCCAGCATTCCTAATATTAGCCGAGCAGGCCAGGACTGATGAGAGCTAAAAAATCTGGAGAGCAGTAGGTGAGTGTACGACTGGTGTAAAGCACCTCACTGCCTAAAGGTAGCATGGAGAGTTTCTTTTTTCTTGTGGCAGCTGGGCAAGCTGCCACTAGAGTTAAATGGAGTGGTGCCTGCACGGATTCCTAGCATGGCTTCCTTGTTCAGCTAATGCTTAAGTTCCACCAGGCTCACTGGATGAAATACAGAGATTGCCCAGTGAGGTGGAAGGCTCTGATAAGAGCAACAATCAAGAGAGGTACTTTCTGACTCCATGGTGCTTTTGAGTTTGTTTGAGCTGCGTAAGGAGCAACAAGCGATACACTTGAGATAAGACAGACTGGCACTATCTCAGGTGCATGTAAGCGAAGCAGGACACAGGAGGCAAGACTAATGACTGCGGGATGCTGTTGTGTTGGGAACTGGTTGGCTAAGCGCTGTCATTTATAAAATTGTTTGGCTTTGGTCCTTCTTCAGGAAGGAAAAAGAAGGGACATTGCTTGTGATGGTGCAGAGAAAAAAAGCCAACTACAGGCAGTCCCCAAGTTACAAACAACCCATAATTATGAACAAACAAGCATCACCACAGAGAGAGAGGAAGGGGAAGGGGAGAAAGGGAGGCCTCCAAAGCAGGCCTTCTGTCCCACCCATCCAGAGAGGGAAATCTCTCCAGCATTTCCTAGCTGCAAAGGGGGAAGAGGCTAGAGATATTCACAGTTTTTCCACTTTCCCAGGGGTTCTGCACCCCTATCCCCCATGAATGCGGAGGGTCGACTATATGTGATCCAAGTTACATACAAATTTGACTTAAAGACAAATTTCCGTTTACTCAGTAGCAGAACTCGATCGTAAGCCAGGGACTGCCAGTAGTGGAAAGAAGCAGCTCAGGGTGGCTGCCCAGATCGTGTATCTTGGGCGCCCATTCCATGTTCTTGTATGCTTCTGCCAACTACAATCCACATCATTTGTGGAATACTTTTTGAGTAATCAAAATGCTCTACACATAGATTATTTCAGTAATCCTGGCCACTCCCATGTAGGGCAACGTTGTCTTGTTATTACCATATTTTAGACTGGGCCATGGCTGAAGCTAACAATGCAGTCCTGCACAGGTCAAGGGCCAAAGCCCTATTGCCTTCCACAGGGTACAGTCCAGGTAAATGTATGTAGGATTACACTCTGAAGCTACATGGTGATTCTGTAGCAAAAGTCAGGCATGAAAGGGGGGCTTCCTAATTCACAGGGGAGTCCCTGTAACCATTTGTATGCACGATAGGTTATTCAACGTCAGGCCACTCCAAAATGTTTTGCATTACAAGAATTGCTCATAACAGTGTATTGTTGCTGGCAGAGCCCATTCGCCGTGCCACCCAGTAATGTAAGGTCAGAAGTCTGGGGGGTGTTTTTGATGATGCATCCTGCAAGCACCAGTGCTAGGGAGCTGAAGACAGAAACATTTTGGGGGGAACCGAGTTGGCAGAAACTGGAACAGGTCACCATGCATGCTGTAACACCAGCAAGGAGAGGACACCGCAGGGGAGTCTTTACAAGGGTATGTCTACCAAAGTTTGGCATCCAAAGTCAAAAAGGTATTTCTTGCTGAGGCAGAGGTGATAAAGGATGTCTCATATTCATTTTCACAACAAATATTGCAGTAAAGAATAAACTCAACCAAAGAAAATTAGACTTGTAAATATTGTGCAGTAGCAATACCTTCTTTGTTTTTGTGTCTTAGAGACACAATGTATTTAGTTCAAGAACCCACAGACCACTTAGATTCTTCCTGTCATTTTGAAAGGAGGTATTAAAAGCCACAGAAACAAGATCACTGGGAAGAATGACAGCTGATTCTAAATGACAGCAGTTCAGGATGGTTCATTGCTGTTGTTTCCACGAACAGTATGAGAGCTTCATAATCATGGGCAATAGAGATGTTGGATATTTTCTGAGGAAGTTGCATTGTCCCCACATAATAACACTGATTTAGGATTCTTCTCACAATTTCCGTAACAGTAGCATCTGTGCTGAGAGGAGCTTTGTTTCAATTGCTTGATACACTCATCACAACAGAGAGCGCTAGGAGATCAACCATAAGTTAAGTATGTCTGTCGGGCTTGGCCAAAAACAAAAATCAAAAGCATCTCTTCAAAAGAGAACCAAACGGGGATGAAGAGTATCCGTTTGCTTCTGACAAAATTATACACCCATTTTGTTCTGAACATTCCATTTTGCTTGTGAATGTAATTCATTAAATGTAAAATGATTTTTTTTCATAGATATATTAAAGTAGCATATTATGTGTTAGGAGCTTGTGGAAGGTGGAGTCCAACACATCTAGGGGCACCAGGTTATCTTTTATTGCCAGTACATTATTACTATGTGGCTGTTACACAAAGATGGGGGTACTAAAGTTGTTTAATCTTTTTTATCCCATAACAGTAACTTTTGTGACCCCTGACAGCCTGCAGGAATTTGATGTGGTATTAAGAGTTGCTATATGGGCACAGAAATGAAAAGCACCAGAGCTCTGGTGGCAAAATTTGGCTGATTTTGAATTGTGGCTCCATATACATATGAAATGCCCATGTAGTAATCAACTGTTCAGCTAGGAAGTCTTGAAAGATAGTTACAATTTTAATGAGAAAAGGGTTATTTTGGGTGCTGTTAAATAATTAATTGAAGCTCCTAATATTGTTTGAGTAGTGAAAAGGAAACATTTTCCGAAAATTGCTGGAAAGCCTCATTACACCAAATAATAGCTTACTTTTTTCCTCAGTAAATTGCTTTTGGTAGCAGTCATTAAGGTTTCTATTAGACTTTTTAAACAAACATTTTCTTATTGGATTGAAGTAGCCTTCCAAGCTTGTCTAAATCCCCAAACTTCCAGCTTCTGCCTTCTCAATATTTAAACTATGGTACATCTTAAATCTTAAGTGCTACCAAGAATGTATGGCTGGTATTACCACAGCTGACTGCAAACAGATGCTACAGCCTGCAAGCAGATGTTAAAGTGGTACATGCACTCGAGGAAAGAGTGCAGTAAGTAACAAATACTTACTGCAACTAGCTGTAATACCAGGTAGAATATATATCTGCCTATTTTTCACGTCTCCTATTCCTCAGAAAATGTTAAAACATCCATACCAAACCATGATTGCAAAAAAGTTACCCAATTCCCAGGCTGACTTGTTTGATTAGTTTCTATACTGCATATTGGTCCAAGCTCCCCACATGGTTCACAAAACTTAAAACCACAACATAGAAGGTGGTAGACAAATGTAACAAAAACACCTAAAGTTTGAAATGGAAGAAAAACAAAGCCTAAACCAAGATTTAATTTTTAAAAAGTAAAGAACTATACGATTATTCACATGGTTTTTAAACTGAAGGACTAAAAAGCCCAAGGAAAATTTTTAAAAAGTATTTACCTGGTGCTAAAAATACCACAAGGGGTGCACCAGGGAGGCATTCCACATGCAGGGTGCCACAGCTGAACAGGTTCACCACGGATCTTCCCAGGGAATGCTTGGGGAATACTTCATTTGCTATTATTACATTTTTCTTGCAAGGACTCAGTGATGGCTTGGATGGTCCTCCTCCTCTTCATTTTAATCCTCTCAGAACCACTGAGTCAGCTTGAGCCAGTGTCTGGCCTAGAGTCACACAGTGACCTCCATGGCTATGTGGGGACTTCTACTCTGGTCCCACTCCAGTACTTTAATTATTATATCACACTGACTCTCAGGGATTTTCTATTTGAGCCACTGAGTCCACTATATCTACTTTTGATTTCATCAGAGCATTGCCATCTGAGCACTGCATGAACAGCAGTTCTTTTCCTGCCTAATCTCTCTGTGGCACTGTGATGCAGTGCAAATAGGTAAGTCAGAAAAGTGTTTCCTTTCCCTTTCAAACAGAATACCACATTTTTCCTGCTTTTAAAAAGAAAAAAAGTCTGTGTTGGGGAGGGGGTGATCTTTTAAAAGCAAAACTAGAAGGACACAACATGCACCTTATACAGAAAAGCTCTCACAAAATGCTGAAAAATGCTCATGTACCACAAACCTTACCTTTTGTGAACTTAGGTGCAAGTCCAAGCCAAATATAAATTTTGCATACCAAGCATGTGTACCTCCACTGAGATATGTCCCTTCTCATGCGCTTCTGTCTATAAAAGAAGATTGCAGAATCACACAGTTTGAGGCATATTTTCTAGCTGCTGATTGGCATGACAAGCTTACATTTTCTGCTTGGGGACCACCACTGATTCCTTTAGCATTTAGGGCTGTGACCAGTGCCTGTGATTCTGAGTATGTGCAGACAGCAAGAATCTTTTGCCTCCCATGACCTGCAACTCTGCCCTTAATTCAGGTGGGCAGTCCATCTTATTTATTCTTAAAGGTGCTGCATAAATGGGTGCAGCTGTATTTTAAAAAGGAAGGGAAGCTGTCCCGAGACACTTGCCATGGACAGGTCATAAAAGCTTTTAATAAATGAATGAATGAATGAAAATATTAAGAGTTTCAAACTTGATCTAGGGATAGAGTTGGGTATATAAAAGAGGTAGGTTTGTGACAGCACAGGCAGAACAGTGCTGACAATTGGTGGAATCTTTTTCCTTGAACAGGAAGTTGTTCATTTGTATACAACATGGTGGGTGCATGTCTGCACCGGCTTAAAAACTCAGGTACCGCACATTTGTATGTACCCAGTCAGAGAAAAAGTGTGATTGGAGTGGTCAGGAGTATGTATGTTATTATCTATAACATCCAAATAACAGCCTTGTACAGAAAATAAGGGTAATATCCTATACCTGGAAATAAGACCTATTGAACCCAATGGGACTTACTTCTGAATAGTCAGATACTGAATTGCCCTGTAAATGTTCTAATTTTTCCAGGCTGTCCTGCACATTTGTTGTTTTACTATTTTATACTTTCAGTATTATCCATTCCTCAATATGGAAGAGCAATGGCTCTATGGCAAAACAAATGCAATGTATGCAGAAAGTCCCAGGTTCAATCCATTTCTCTCCAGGTAGGGAAGGGCTGGGAAAAACTTTTGTCTGAAGCAGGACAGCCCTGAACTAGATCAGCCAGTGAGTTAACACAAGGCAAATCCCAGTGTTCCTAAAATGTGAGTTAGCATATTTCACAGTGCTTGATGGCCTTCGGTAATTTTCTTTAAATTATCCACCAAATTATAGCAGTCTACATTTACATTGCAAAATATTTCAGTCCTTAAAAAAAGAGGGAGCTCTCACTTCCACAGCATCCTTCTGAAAATGTGGGATCAGTTCCAAAAGGCAATCTGAAAGTGGAGAACTTGCCTGCATGCAGGCTTCACTCTTGCTGTGTCAAAGAATAATTATGGATGCTAGACAGAAGCATCATCTGAGGCTTCAACTGTTCTTACATACTCAAATTTAGTGGGTGGAGATGTCTATGTGGGTCTTTTCCGTGGTAGCTTCCAAACTGTGGAATGGCCTCAACAGGTCCACGTACCTCACTGGCTTTTCTGCTTCAGGCAGAAACATTTATATTATCTCATGCTTTGTAAAATAGCCTTTAAATGCTGCTTGTTTTGTTTTTAATTATAGGCTTACTGCTCAGTTCTACACTCTCTGAAGATCATATGTTCTATAGGCAGAGGGAAAAATACTGTAGCCAATCTGTTCTTAATTTATTCCCCATCCCAGACCAGCTTTTGAGCCCGTTATGCTGCTGGGGTAGGACTGAGGATGGAGAGACTACAGGATACAGCATATCCCACTGGAATGCCCCCCTTTCCCCTCACCCCAAAGTTGTATATGTAGCCCTTAGTAACCGGCCAATGCAGTTCTTTCTGTGATTGGTGGGAGGGGGTGGAGAGGGAGTGGGGAGAGATTGGAGCACATAGTTCCCCCTTCGTTCATAGCAGTGTCTATGGTGCTAGGAAGAGGATTTTTAAAAATCTTATTTTCCCCAGGATATTCTTCTGGGAACACAGGATTACACCCAGACTGCTTCATTTTATATTTGTCTGTTTCCATCTTTTGGCTCCTGGATATTCATTTCTTTTTTAAAAAAATTATGTTAAATTACTGTTTCTGCTTAAAAAAAAGTCAAACATCTTCTAATGTGTTTTAGTGCTGTCTTGCTGGTATTTTCTTTTATTGTGTATGCTGCCCTGAAAGCTTTGGCTGTAGGGTGACTCATCTAGTGAATTGATGCATAAATAAATAATAAATATTGCTATTTGCATTTGTAATCAAATCACATTACAACCCGGGTTCCTTTTCTTGGCATGCCATTCAGTAGAAAGGTGTGTTTACTGGCGATTCAAAGCAGGGCTTTTTAATTGAATTGAAGGTCACCACATGACCAGACCTTGAGATGTTTATCAAAAAAATCTCACCTGCTCCACTGTATTTTAGTGCATATTTGTGCAGCATTAACAGAGCAGCCATTGTACATGTTGTTATGGTGGCTTAAAGTTTTTAAAGTGGGTTTTAGTTTTAGCTGTATTTGATTATTTTCATACTTTTCATGAAGAGGTAATTTACATTTATTTTTATGATGATCTCAGCTGCAAGCATGGGATTTCTTTTCAGGTCCCAGCCAAACTGGTAAGCCCAATTTATTTTTATGGTCTTATCTTTATTTATTTTTAAAATCTATTTCCTTTCTCTTTTTAACAAGACCAGACCTGTATTTTCAATCAACTTTGATAAAAAGAAAAACCCTTCTCTCTCTCTCTCTCTCTCTCTCTCTCTCTCTCTCTCTCTCTCTCTCTCTCTCATACACACACACACACACACACACCCCTCTAACAGGAGGAATCACGCTGGCATCTTGCTCAAAATATCCTCCCAAACTTATTGCCAGGAATACAGGCAGCTTGCCCAGAAGGAGTGGGCAACAGCTGGTGGATTGCTTTCCAGTTTGCACACACTGAAGTGTTTAAAGGAAAGCTTCCTTTTCATTACAGAGAAGAGTGAATTGGTGCTAATTTAAATTGTCTTAAACATAATGCAGAATAATGAAAAAGGAAATGGCCACTTTGCCAGTTGGATGGATAAACTGCATCCAAAGGTGGCATTGCTTGTTTTACAATCACTGTGGTATCAGGTTGACAATGTTTACATTTCACTACTGAACAGTACAAAATTAGAAGCTCACCCTGTTTCGATGAAACCTATTTCTAAGAATGATTTGGGTTCAGACCACATGATAACCCACATTCAAGGGTTGCAGATGGTTTGTTGTTGAACCGTGGGTTGTTGCAGATGATGATGATAATGATGGTGCCCAGCCATTATAACAATCATGCCATGAATAGAAGCCATGGTTTATCACTGGGTTGAGAACAACTATCACTGTCTCCTCTTCCCGTTGAAAAGAACAAATGAAAAATTTCTTGGGGTTGCATGGACTAGCTGAACTCTAGTGGATGTTCATAAAGACTTCTTCATGGATACAGAAGTACATTCAGATGCCTTCTCTACTCACACACTTCTATCTAATATTTATTTGACAGTAAGCGTATGGTTTTGTGCATAGGCACAGATAATTCTTGAAGCCCAAGAACCCTTCCATTCTTACTAAACTTACAGAGGGGATTGTATGAACCTACCTAGAATCTTCCCGCTTCTCCCTAAATGTGTGGAACTTGGATTGTGTCACAACAGCCAAAACCCAGAAAACAGATTGCCACATAACGAGGGCACCAATTTGCCTCTGAACATGTTTTTGGTGCCTACCAAGGTATCCCACCACTATCCCACATTTTCAATGCAACCGGGATGGCTATCAAATAGGTTCCTGCTGGTGCTGAAAAATATGGTTTCAAAGGAATAGGTTAAAATGTCTGCCTTGCACTGAGACCTTTCAACACATGACCTGTCGTCTGCCATGTCTCCCATGGCAGCCATTTTATGGTGGTGCCTAGGGCAGATTTTCAAATGGTCAAGTGTGCCCACACTCCAGAAATATTGCCTACCCCTGCCATATGCACACAAATATAGCTCTGATTAAATCTTGATTATTGTTTGTTTTTTTAGGCTGCTTTGAGAAACGATTTTGATCTGGGTAAACACAATATAGCAAAGGAGTACTACTTCAAGGCCTTGGAATTCTGCCCCATACTTTTTCTACACAACGAGAGGGAGGAATTAGTTTATCCCTCTCATCATTCGTCTCAAGTTGTAACATACTCACACACACATATTACACTGCAGATCTAAAATGGTACTTCAGGGGTAGTGGCAGCACAAATGACAGATATCAAGCAACAGCAGCCCATGCCACTAAACTCTGCACACTCTGATCGGAACAGGCATCCCTGACAAAGAAAAGCCTGCCCGTTTGGCCTTATCTTCCTGCTTTGCTCTCGCTACCACATTTGTCTCTGTCATTCACGCTTCCCCTTGGCTGGAGCTTGGATTCTATTACCATCTGGACAGCAGCCCAATTCTGACACAAAAGGGTGCGGAGTCCCACTGTAGTATGTAAAGTTGAGAATTAAAAAAAGAAGACGTTTGAGAAATCCTGTTTCAAAGGATATAAAATTACTCAGAACAAAACCACCTCACTGGCATCATGGAAACAAGGCAATATTACACAAGATAAGCAAGCGAGGGAATTTAGTAGTTTTCTCTCTTTCCAAAATTAATTGCCCCAAACTTACATTCTAAAAGTGAAAATGGATTTTTACTGCAAGAGCCTGGGACTCCATAAAAGTGGGATGCTGGTGCTGATCTTCCTGGGAAAAGTTTGGCCCAGAGAATGGGTGGCACAGCTGCAAAAGACCCAAACACTGAAGCCCGACTGTGACCAAAGCATTTGCGGTTGGCTCAACCCAAACAACCAAAGCTGGCTACAAAAAGGCTTTGCATTTTCTAACTTTTAAACGAAAGGGTAGGCATCCCACTTGGTATGCTAACCTTTGCAAAACTGGCTTTTATGGTTTGGAAGTGGCAGCATATTGAGACACGTATACCTTTACCTTCTGTTTGACCCCATTCTTTTCCCTGGGGCATCTGCACATTTGCAAGGGAATGCCAAAGGGAGTCTTGTGTACCTGACATCCAGCCCTGCTGAGCCTTAACCCATCCTTTGCATTTCCCTGCTTTGCACAGGCTGGAGTGGCAGGGGCGGAGAAAGGAACAGAGCATCTCTATGCCAGGAGGGATCTTTCTGGTTTACTCTAAAACCTAACCATTTCATTATTATTCACAGCCTGCAGGTGCACACACCAAAACTGCTCAGGTATATATGAAACTGTTGTAACATGTCTCATTGGGGTGCTTCCCCCCCTTCTTTTTCTGTAATGAAAATAACTATTTTCATCTTGGCTTGTAAATCAATGGAAGACATGCCATTACAGACTGAATGGATACAGTACACAGACATGCTAAGAACTTTTTTGGAGTCCTCCCCCTGAAGGATTTGAGGATTCCCCAGTCTCCTTGGCCCCTCCCACCTCCTGTATCTCCATACTGTTCCCAGGTCAGTCTCTGTCCTTGAGCTGACTGCAGGGTCTCCACTGCCTGCTGTATCCCAGGAACTTGAACAAAGTCCTGCTCTTTAAACCCACTGAAATATTCATCTTCCAAATCACTCTAAATCAGCAAAATTGGCATGCCTTGTGTCTGGTGGGAACATTTGCCCAAGCCTGCCATCATGCTTGTTCCCAGCACATGCTGCTTCCATGAGTTTGGGTCTGCAAGGTAGGCTAAGAGGCCAGTGCACAGGAAAATTTAAAAAGGAGCATAGAGGAAAAATGCCTCTGTCACAGCCTGGAAGGGCATCGGTTATGTGAAAGCTCGAGTTCAGAGGCTCCTATCTAACAAGAGCACAGCCCATAAGAATTTACTTTTCACTGAGGTTTGGAGAACATAGCAATGGAAAAATGATTATCTATAATAATAGCAAAGGAGGTGGGATAAGAGAACCAAATCTCTTGCCTTTAAACCCACATTATCCCAAAAGATGGAATTATAAAACTAAGAAAGTTTTGAAGTTAACTTCAAGGTTAAGATTTTGCTCCACAGATCCTCGCACATAGCAACAGACTGCACATATACAGTGGTGCGTGAGGAGCTCCATATATTCCACAATGGCTGCACATAAGCCCAGGTTCAGTGCCAGCATGCCTTTGGACACTGATTGTTTGAGAACATCAATAGGTGGAAGATATTGCCTCCTTGCTATTGGGGGCCACCCAGAGGCATACGGTTGGCTGCTGGAGGAAATAAGATGCTGCACTTAATAGACCTTTGACCTGATGAACCAGGATTTCCCTCTTTTTGTAAATGTTCTTATGCTTGCAAATCTACGAAACCACATAAGCATTCGCTCCTGCTTTCTTTGTAAACCACCCCAAATATCTTCTAGCTATTCTTGCTTTCCTACATAGAAGGAAAGTTTGAAGCTGCCTCTTAAAATATACTGGAGATTGGTGAGCTCTTAAAATTCCTATTTACAAGTACACAGATCAAACACAGTTTTGTATTTAAAGCAGTGCCAGTTCCCAAAAGCAACAGGAAGCTCTACTCCTTGTCGTTCTTATTTTCTCCTTTCAGACTGCCAGTCAGTTCCTTTCAGCTAGTGGATATCTACAGATGTCAAGTAAGTCACTAAACATGGCCATAAACTTTTTAATTCATAGCACTGCTGCCATTACAACATCTTGTGTCTTATGCTAAATGGCTTAAATCTAACAGTAATTTGAAATCAAGAACACAAAAACTCCATCGATTCTTTATCTGTTTGCACTGACATCTCTTGAATTCAGTGGCACTCACTTCCAAGTAAGTGTAGTCTAAAACCTAAATGTGCACTTTTGCTTTTAATTGCCACCAATTGTGGTAATTCTATATCCAGTTCCTGAAGTGAGAAAAAGGAAGTAGGTTTAGCTAGCCTAGATTCAAGTAGGAAAAGGACAGTAGGTATGGCCAGCCCAGATTCAATTATGTTTTCCTGTCTGTAGCTACAGGATGGCTACAGTCCACTTGCACAGCCTTGGAATTTCATTCCACTCTATGTCAGGCCTTGATTTTAAAAAAAATAATAATTCATTTTGGAATGCACACAAAACAAGCACAATTGATTTCCTATTGAAAATCTGTAGCACGGCCATGAAGGTATTAGCATTATGACATCTTTTATGGATATTCATGTAGCCAAGGGCCTGTATGAGCCAATGATACTTTACTCTTTTTTTTAACCTTCAGTGATTATATTAGAGTGTTGAGGAATCTGCCTTTTAGAACAGGCTGGTGCCCACCATATGCTTTGAACAACAACTGCCAGCACTCCTGACCACTGGCCATTAGGCTGGAGGACTTTAGTGTGGGGAAAGCCATGTTAGAGACAGAAAGAATAGAATCGTATGTGCTTCCTGGATTCTTCTTTGATTTGGAAACATTTTACACTGTGAGAGGGATAAAAGCACAGTACATCTGCACAAAAGCAAGCAGAATCCAAGATAGTTTAATCCAGGAGACGGGGAGAGCTTGAGGAGGCAAGTTGTGTAAATTTACCTTTGCAGCAACTGAACATATATTTTGCATGATTTTCTTATTCATAGAAATGCAAAGCAGCCACCAGCATAATGTTAGCAGCTATCTAGAGGGCTATCTGCTACAGCATTTGAATCATTATGTAACAATCCAAAATGTAGAAAAGAATGACTACAGTGTAGAAAAGAAAAAAAAAAGTGTAGAAAAAATGTTGAAAAGAATTGTAGAAAGAAATGACTACAGAATTTTAGGTATTCCTACATTTGTAGCAGTGGATAAAAGCTACACTGCAGGATAGTCACAAAATGTCATTAACACCCTCAGACCTCTCCCCCTACACAATATCAAGATAATGCTGGACTTCTTTGCAAAGTTGTTGTAAAGCATATTGTAGGTTGCTATAGGCTCATGCTACAGGCTCACTATGCTATAACTATACTTTCTCTGTTGACCCCAACTTTCAATATAGGAATCAGCCTTATTGCTTTATTATATAATGGACAGTTACCCTCTCTTCAGCCAGAAAGACAGCTAGAACAGCGTACAAGTGAATCTAAAACAATACTGTCCCACTCACAAGCTTATAATTTAAAGACATGACACAAATGGATGAAGGATGAGGAAGGAAAAAAGAGAATTGAGTTCAGAGAACCTGTCAGAGAGAAGATGAGCCAGAAAGAGCTGGTCGCTTGACAAGAGTTTATGGAGTGACCCTGTTTCACCTCGCTTCCTCTGCTGCAGCCTGATGGCAAAGTGCTTCTAGATGAGAAGTTGAGAAAAGTCAATTCAGGCTATGGACTGTGTTTGCAGTCCATTAAAAAAAGTTTTAAAAGAAAAAGACAATTAATCCTTTGCGGGGGGCGGGGGGACAAAATAGACCTGAATCAGAAATAGCATAAATTCTTGTGTTTCTGCCTCCTGATGAAGTGCAGGGGAAGACATTTTCCTTCATAATACAGAAACTCAGGATCATCCAATAATCGTAGAATCAGGATGGATGAAATAAAATAGTTGGTCACACAATCCATACTCAATTTATGGCATTCACTCTTGGATATCCACTGGCTTAGATAGCTTTAAAAGAGGATTGTCAGTTTGGGAATAAAACGATACTCTGTGTAACCATCTAACATGTAACTCTCACACTCTTAGTTTGTGTGAATAGGGATATTGTTCAGCCAAGCAAGGGATTGGGAACTCAGGCCTACAGGGCAAAAAGAATGTATATATTTGCATATGCTAATTATATGTGCTCTATTGTGTGTTTAAAAGACTCTGTCTCCTAAAGGAACCCCTATTTGTCAAAAGGGATGTCTGGACACAGGAAAGGCAGGCATATGATTTCAGAAAAACTACTCAAGCTGAACTATTTGGGGCTGAGAAGAAGTGATGTGGTTAAAAAGCCAGCTAATCCAGGGAGATCAGTTGGAACAGAGATCATCAGGGCTTCTATACCTTTTGTTAGCAGAATTGTGGGGCAGTTCACCTATTAGAGAGCAGTGCAGTGCAGTACAGTGATTAAGAACACAAGGCTGAGACTCAAGCAATCTGGGTTCTAGTCCCCAGTCAGCCTTGGATCTAATTGGGGGACTTTGGGCCAGTCACAGACTCTCAGCCCAACCTCCCTCACAGGGTTCTTGTTGTAGGGATAAGACTGAAAGCAGCAGCAGAATTATGTAACCTGCTTTGAGTTCCTTGAAAGGGAAAAAGTGGGATATAAGTAAATAAATACAGATCTGACATCCAAATGAGATTCAGGACTCCAGACGTAGTGGGCCACCCCTTAACACTTCAAGAAAGATATTCTATATTAGTTTTCTTGCTGATATTTCTGTCAATGTGACTGCCAACTATTTTGGGAGCACAGTAATTCAAGACAGAAGAACAACTTAGGAAAAATTCAGGGGGTAAAGCAGGAAAGTATATAAAAGTCTCAGAAAATCAGAATTACAATTGAATTCGTTCTCTCTAAATCATCTTCCGAAGTGGTGGTGTCAAGAATGACAAAAGGCTAAGGGATTTATAAAGGGCTGAGCAGAAAATAAGGGTGCAATTCTATGCCCATTTGCTCTGGTGAAAGGCCTACAACTCCCAGCATTTCTCAACCAGAACAGGATTTTCTCTCAGAAATGCACAGGATTGCACCATCGGGCACCTCCAATTTCAGACACTGCACACCAGCGAGAGTGCACCGCAATGCATCTCAGCTCAGAAGTAAATCTCACTGAGTTCAATGGAACTTTTCCCAAGTAAGCAGGACTGCAGCCTGATTACCAGAGAACAAACCACCATCGAAGTATGTTGTGGTTGCTTGCCGGCTTCACCAGCAAGCATCTGGATGGTGCTGTGGATCTGATCCTGCGGCAGCCCTCTTCTTCCGTGAGGATATGGCGCTGCCCAACCAAAAAAAGCTGCATTTCCCCATTCTTTCTTATAGGCAGCTGCCAGTTTTATTTCGCAAGGAGCGCGGAGAAAACAAGAGATCAAAGTAACCTAGAAGCCCCTTTCCGTAGACTTCAGAAGCATGGCCTCTAAGCATGGCCACGTCAATCGGCTTTCCCAGAGAGGGCACTCGGGAAGCGAAAGAGAAAGTCGAATTTCTCCGCGGGGAGGGCCACCGGGAGCGCTCATTCGCAGGCCTCGTGCTGGAACGTTGAGACGTCACCCACATTCCAAAGGCTCAGCTGGCAACACCGGCGGAAGGGGAGGAGCGCGCCTGCGCAGAGAGAGGAACCCGGAAGCGGCTTGATCGAAATAGCCACGGCCTCCGCCGGGAGGAATCGCGAGGAGTCTGCGTGGCCAGTCAGCAGAACAGCCGGCGAGGTAAGCGAAGCTGCCTGAGACCGGGATTTTGTTTCTTTTGCCTGCTCTCTGTGTAGAAGCTGCTCCTGATCTTCAGCTGGATGGAGAGGAGTGGCGACTAGGTGCTCTGAATGTCTTTGCCTCCAGATAAGCCCCGTGGAGCTCCCTTCGCAGCCCGAGGAAGAGAGTGTGTGTCCAGCCTTCTCTTTGTTTCCGGCATTATTTTTCCTTGCAGCCAGATCTTAGGGGGGAATATGGTTAGGATCCCATATGTATGTCTTTTCGTGAGTGACTCTTGATGACTTCAGAGAGACTTACTTCGAAATAACGACAGTAACTCGCAGCTACAAGTTGTAGTGATGGCTTCCAGTTGGTTGGCTTTGAAAGGAAATTATAGTGATTTATGGAGGATAATGCTGTCAGTGGCTAACATGAGCAGCATAATGTCTCTTTATTACTGTCAGTAATGCTATGTGCAATCATAGGAGTATGACTATGTACTCCCATTGCTGGGAATAATAAGCAGGAGGAATTTCTTGCACTCACGCCCGAGTTGTGTGTTTCTCACAGGCCTCTGGTAGGCCTCTGTGTGACTAGATGGACTTTGGCCTGATCCAGCACAACTGTTTTTATATGGAATAATTGATAGGTCTGTTGCTTGGTAGGACTGCATCCTTATAGCTTAGTCCTGTTCATATTCTACTGATGGCAATGAAACATCCTGCTCTTTGTTAGAATGGCACCCATGCAGATTGATACTTTTCATGCTAATTTAGAAGAAAGATCCAATGTACTCAGCAGCTTTACCCCCAGGTAAGCAAACATGCATGCCTTCTTTTACTGATGAGGAACCATGGTTGATTATCTACTCACATTAAGGGAAGACTGTATCTTTAAACCTGGTATCTCCCAGTGTTTCTGGGAGCTAGAGTTCATTCCCATGGATATATATTTGGGTAGGTATTTGGATCAAAATATCTTAATTGTCTTTCCACTTTAATTCAGATTGGTATTGGTAACAGTAGTCATATTAACAAATTTGCATATACAAATCTCTTCCTTAGGCCTCAACTTGGCTGCAAGTAAATGATCCAATACTGCATGAATCAGAGCCATAAGAAAGCCAAAGAAAAGCTCTTCAGTGTTGAGCAGTAACTAAGAGACTATCTGCTCTTCTTTGGCTTGGAAAGAGCATGAAGGAGACTGGAGAGCAGGCGAGAACCTAGAAGCTTGGTGGTGACTAGAGTTAAGTTTGCCTGTGTAACGTTTCACCACCGTCTCTTTCCTTATTGCAGTTGTTAGAGGTGCCAGAGAGCAGTTCTTTTGTCCCCATTTCCTTTGCAGACATTGTTCCATTTCCATTTTTGGTCCTGTGGAACTGTGCAGCTCCACAGTTGCACATGTCTTTTCAATTACATTTTAATTGGACATTTTACTAAGACATTGTGTCCATTTGGGGCACAACAAATAATTTAAAAAAGCTGGCAAGCCAGTAAAGAGCCTCTTGATGTACCACTTTGGAAGGACTGTCATTGGTAGTGGCATGGGTGACATCACTAAGAGCAGCAGTCAGTTTTTTGCTATTCTTGCTGGGTGCTTTCCATTACCCACTATAAGGCCAGTTGCCCCAGTTTGGACAACAGGATAACCCATTGTGGGTAAAACAGAAGCAGCCATGGTTTGTTGGACAAAAACAAGCCATCTTGTTGGAAACAGTCTCATTATGACTGAAGGACTTACTGTGGCTAGTTATGAATTGTGTTGTATAAACCAATCATCACCTGGGTTTTTATGGCAAAACAACCCATTTTGACTAGTTACCCATAATATATTGTTATCCACAGAACACAGTGCCTAGGATGGCTTCTGTGTGAGCAAAAAGCTGTTCCCACAGCCGGTATGTTATTACTGGGCTGAATGCAGATGATTGACCCAATCATGGCTATGAGGAATTGGCTAGCTGAATCAATGGCAAGAGCAGCAAAAACTTTGCTACTTTCAACATGGTACTGTCAAGCCCTTAAATGGGGCACCTGGGGACAGCTGGCATTGGGTTCCCTTCATCACTCTTGGCTTCTACCAAATTCTTTTCCTTTTCTTTTTTCTAAGATCATGAAATCCAGCTGTTGAGCTCTTGATAGGATGCCATCATTTGGCCCTAGGCCATCATGCTGTTGAACTACTTTTTTTAAATGAGAGATTAATGTACCAATATTCATTCATTTTAAATAGATCCCTTTTCCTTTAAGTTGCTACCGTGAACTGCACAATGTATTGAATACTTTATGATGTCAGTCTTTGGAATTTCTATATTAAGGCTGCCTCTAATAACTGCAGGTAATGTATAGGCAACATGACCACATGAGCAGTACTAGACTAATACTCCTACATGAATTTCTCTTCTTGGAGGCCATCACTAGAACATAAGAAAAGTCTTGCTGGGTCAGAAATTCATCTAGTGCAGAAATCTGTACACATGATGGTAAACCAGCAGCCCACAGGACTCTCAAGTGGGATGGTTGCAAGACCTCTGCCTACTCAAGTTCCTTTGCAACTCATGGATGCAGGCATGCCACCTCTGGTAAAGAAGGTAGTACATAGCCAGCAAGGCTGGTAGCTTTTGATAGCCTCCTCCCTCATGAATCTGTCCAACCCCCCTTTGAAGCCATTCAAATTGGCAGACCTCACAACTTCAGCTAATTCCGTAGTTTTCACTATATGCTGTGTGAAGAAATGTTTCCTCTTATCTGTTCTAAACCACCTACTAGTCAGTTTCATGGGAGGACCCCAGATTTGAGTGATATGGCAGAGGAAGAAAAATGTCGCTCTCTCCCCTTTGTCCACACCGTGCATTATTTTAAACACCTCTGTCATGTTTCCCCTTACTCAACTTTTTCCTGAGTTGAACAGTCCCAGTTG
Organism: Varanus komodoensis; assembly: GCF_004798865.1. Taxonomy (NCBI): domain Eukaryota; kingdom Metazoa; phylum Chordata; class Lepidosauria; order Squamata; family Varanidae; genus Varanus; species Varanus komodoensis. The sequence goes on from NW_025335268.1 coordinate 61,761,780, forward strand.
TCATAGCTACTTCTCACAGAGGAGCTGCTCCAGCCCCCTGATCATTTTTGTTGCCCTTCTCTGTACCTTTTCCAATTCAGTAATGCCCTTATTCAGATAAGACAACCAGACCTGAACACAGTATTCCACATAGAGTCACAGCAACGTTTTATATATGGGGATTAAGATTTTTTTATTTTCCTAATTATCCCTCTCATGGAGATTGCCTTTTTCACAGTAGATGAATGCCTGGCTGACATTTTCACTGAACTGTCCACCACTACCCTAGGATCCCTTTCTTGCTCAGTCACTGATAGTTCACATCCCATCAGTGAATACTTGAAGCTGAGATTATTGCCCCCCAACATGCATCATTTTACACTTGCTAACATTGAACTGCATTTGTCATTTTGATGCCCAATCGCCCAGCCTGGAAAGATCCCTTTGGAGCTCCTCTCAAACCCCTTTGGTTTTACCTGCCCTAAAGTTTTCACTTGGGCAAGACTTCGATTTTTTAAAAAGAAAATAGAAGTCTTCTCCCGAATAGCTTCCTTGATTCTATGTATTAACCATGCTGGTGATTTCCTGGACTTCGTGTTGCCTTTTATCACTTGTGCTATGTATAGTATCTGTGCTTCTGCTAGAGTGTTTTTGAGTAATCTCCAAGTGCTTTGAAGTGATTTAAACTTCTTGATTCCCCTCTTCAGTTTCCTCTTTACCAGTATGCTCATTTTTGAGAAGTTTCCTCTTTTGAAGTCAAATGCAACTGTGTTTGATCTCTTTGGCAGTCTTCTGCCTAGCTGTGTATTAAATCTGATACCAGCATGGTCACTATTACCTAATGGCTCAACATTTACATCCTGCTGTATATACCAAGATTGCCTCCCCTCTGCATGGCTCTATGAGCAACTGCTCTAGGGCACAGTCATTTTTGACACAGAAATTTAACCTTTCGATCAGAAGTAGAACATGCATTTACCCCATTGATGTGTGAAATTTATTTAGGGACTGTGTGAAAAAATACTTCATTTTCTCTGTTCCAAATCTCTCACTGTTCTGTTTCATTGGATGACCTTGGATTCTAGTATTATAGCAAGTTTATCCATATCATATACACCTCTATCATATTCTCACCCTTACTCACCTTTTCTCTAAATGAAAAGTCCTTTATTTATTTATTTATTTATTTATTTATTTAATACGGCAGTGGCTTCACTCTTGATCATTTTAGTTGCCCTTTTATGGAATTTCTTCAGCTCTACAATATGCTTTTTGAGGTGTAGTGACCAGAACTGTGCACAGTATTCCACATGGCTGCACCATAATTTTGTTTAAAGATACTCAATACTGGCAGTTTTGTTTTTGATTTCTTACAAGATATCCCCAACGTGGAATTTGCCCTTTTCACAGCAGGCACCCACATGGGGTCAATCAGTGTAGGCTCAGTAGTTCTCTCAGAGTCATTCTCAGTAGTTCTGTTACATATCTTGAAAGAACAGATTTTCACTTCTTACATTCTTTTTTGGGATTGTCTAATTATTTGATATCTGTGAGCATTCTCTAGCACGAATGATAGTGTTAATGAAAGCTAGTTTCCAAACTATGTACAAGAGAATAATCTAACTAAACTAGCATTTGCTTGAGCACACTGTCTTAACACAATCTGTTTGCTCATTGCTCTTGCAAAGTTCCTCTAGCACAGGGCTCTCAAACTCAACTGACCTGGGGGCCGCTGGAAGTAGAGGCTGGGTGAGGCTGGGCCGCAGCAAGTATTCCACCCCCGCGGTGGGGGTGGGCCGCTCATCCCGCGTCGCTCCCGGAGGCCGGCCTGGCGGCGCCGCCGGCGCTTTGAAGGCCGCAGGGCCCCTCCCCCGTGCCCCGCCCGGCCGGCACTTGGCCCGCAGGCCGCAAGCTTGAGACCCCTGGTCTAGCACTATTTTAGTTGTCAGAATAACATCACTGGACACTTCCCGAATAGACGGGAAATAAATGGTTCCTTGAACATTCCCCAAGCCACAAGTAGAAATTTAGGGTATTAAAAATACTCTTATTTCATGTCTATTCTGTCCAGTAGCCAAAGCTCTCTGGGTGGTTTATAAAAATGACTTGCACTCCAGACAAGGCAACTTTGATCTGATATATTGGCGTGTGTGTGTGTGTCTACATAAAATATGAACCACAATTTAATAAGACCCCCATGCTACTCCCCCCTCCCTATTTATTGCTCAGAGTTCTGCATGCCTTCCTATATTGGCCCTGCTTAAGAAGTAGTGATGTAGATATTCATTAATACTCCAACCTTTTCCTTCTACTTGCAAACTTCTGCTTTCTCATGAATTGATGAAGCTCTTTCTAAGTGTTGGTTGGGAACTTGTCTTTGTACAAGCAGGAAGACAAGATCAGTCCTCAGATATCAATACTAAGGATTGTAGGGTTACATATTAACTAGTGTGCTATTTAGAGGAACCTCTTCATTCACACCTGCTGCTTATTTAGGAGCTCTTCTTTGCCTGGTGAAGTGTTGAGTATTCATGCAAAGGAAATGCTTAAAATAATAAGTAAGCAAACAAGACATCTAGTTCAGAAATCACCAGTTATGAGAAAATGCCATAGCTATCATTGCTTGGGCACACTCCCTTCAAGTTTGCATGTAAACAAGAAGAAATTTAAAGCTCCCTTTTGTGTGACTTGAAACAATCTGCAATTTCCCATTGTGTCTGAATATGAGAAATCAGCTTAGACAAAGCACTTTTACAAAGCTGAGACAAAGATAAAACTAGGTTGAAACTTTGATTTTAGATTCTGGTTTGTTATAATGCAGCGTGGCTTGTCAAGACACTTTCCCCCATATTTGGACATAACTGGAAGCTGTTATTTGTTCCATGCGCCAAAGGATGCTTTCACTTTTTTCTCCTGCTGTGCAAAAGCTTTACGCTTCCCCCTCTCGTTTTGAAAGTGGGATAGAAGAGGCAAATGCATGGATTTATTTTGCATTCTTGTTGCAAGGAATGAATCCGGTTAAATTGCCCTTTATTGATAAATCCTTAAGACTTAATTTGTGCATTTTCCCACAAAAATATGCAGGTCTTGGTGTGACATAATCCAGATGTAAGATTTTAGTATCACACCCCATGCTAACATACTGCTTGTAGCAGTGCCGGTGATGGTTTGATCACCTAAGAATCCTGATTCCTAAGAAATCTGTTGTTTATTAATTTGCTTTATACCCTTTATGCAGAAATTGGCACTCAAGGCAGCTGAATTATTAAAATTGTGTGATTGTATATCTGGGCAGGGAGAACTAATTGGACTGCTTAACTTATTTTGTGCCTGGTCATGTCTTGTTTCTGGCTCTTTGATCTCATGAATTCAGGTTCATCGTTGTCTTGAATTGTTGCATATGGGAAACTGTAGCATTGCTTGATTAAAATAGTAGGTTTACTTTACTTGTCTTTAAACTTAAAGTTTCTAAAAGACTAGTTTCATTTTGGTTTTATTGTTCTTTTTAGGAGAGTACATGTTGGAGAAGAATTTAATGTCTCATCATATGGATCACTGAATGGATAATAAATGTCCCTCCCTCGCTTAACCGGAGCTCTGCGCTCCTTTTCAAATGTCACTAAACAGGATGATTATAGTGAAGAAGCTGCTGACTTAACGGTAATTTAAATATTTTAATATATTGATTTATTTAAAATGTACAATTGCTTTGTCAACAGTGTTGTCACAGGCTATGTATTTTGTGCATATAATATTATTTTTAAAAAAGAGAGACCTGAGCACCGAGAGAGGATTTGCTGCTATATATTCCATCACTTCAGCAATGAGTCAAATGAGTGAATTATGTCTGCAGTAGTTTTCCAATGTCATTGAGCAGTATTCTATACTTGCACTGTGCTCCTGTTATTTATATTATGCTGGAAGGAGCTTGAGCTTATACCGTAGGAAGTTAGCACTTCCCAAAGCAACTCAGAGACAAGTAGAAATGCTTGTTTTTGGCAACTGAGTGCTGCTGATCTTCTCTCTTCCAGAAATGTATCTGGCTGGTGATTTGTGTTTGCTTTAGGATTCCCATAGTACTAGGAAAGAGTCCTGCTGGTGGGTTGGAAGCAGTGTATGCTTCCCATTTTGCTGACGACAATGGGTATGCCAGAGGGTGACATTCTACAAGTTGGCTCTGGCTCGTAGCCTGCCAGTGCCCAATCTGCAATTGGTAAAGAATTGGCACCTGGAGTAATTGTTTCATTATGATATCCTATGAATGATATTGCCTGCTGCTTCATCACAAATTGCTGACTTAGATTGGGATATTGGTAGGTTAATCTTTCAGCTCACTATATACTTCATCTAATCATTGATTTAAGGTAACCATGAGAAAATTATTTCACTCTGCTAATTTTTGCATTGTTTTGAGTGGTCTTAGAAATTGAGCTGCTAAATCTCTTTTAAAAAGCCAGAATGTTTAACCAATAGCAGACAGTCCTGAAACAAAGTAGCAGAAATAGTGGTGGAATTTAGGAGAGTGGGGGAGACATAACATACTTCAAGAAATAAATTGGCATCTGGTGATTTGTTACAGAAATGCCTTCCATGCCTACACCTACCCAAATACTTTGGGACTCATCCGGATTTTAGTCATGACAATACAAGCCCAAAGTAACTCTTCTGATTTTTACTTTTTTCCAGTTTTTCATCACTATAACTAGAAGGGTAATTTGCCCCTCTCCTTCCATTTGAAAAAGTGCACTTACACAACGAAATGAACCATTAAAAGAGAATCCATTCACTGAAACAAGCATCAGCAACAACTAATATACCATAAATTGAGAGAACATACTGTATAGCACTTTAAGGCATATTTCCTAAATCATCTTTTGATGGATGTCAGAGAGGAGGTGGAATACTACTTATATTTAATAATAATCTGGATGTGCAGTTCTTCTACTTAGCGCTCTAACTTCCTTCTGTTCTTCCCAGCACAGCACAGTGTTAGGGAGCAAGGTGCATAACAAGCTTACACTTGCATTGAGACATCTGTTACATGTTCATGTCCTATTTCCTTTCATCTTCCTGAAAAACTGAATTATGAAAAGGGGCTGTGACTGTTAGAATGAAGAGAATTTTAAGAATTGTGAGAGCACAACTGAAGCATATATTCATGGAGCAGGGGGAGAAAACTCCCCAAATACAGTTACTATATGACATACACGACAATCTGTGTTTCATCTTTTCACATAGCAGAGGGGACTTTTGGGGAAGGTAAGACAGGGAGGCAAAGAAGTAGGGTAAAGATCTCCTGAGACAATATGTCTGAGCAGGTGATGATCAGTAACTCATGAAATGTTGGCTTTCACTGGAGTTCAGAGACAGATGGGCATAGATCAAATTGCAGGCAACGTCATTTGTGACAAGGCATAACCCATTATAATATTGATACCATGTTTTAAGATAGGAACTGTCTGACTTTAGTTTATAAGGGATATTTTCTCACCTTGATGCCCTTTAGAAGGTTTGGTTTTCAGTACCCATCAACCCCAGCCAATGATCAGGAATGCTGGGAGATGTTGTTCAAAAGATCTGGAGAAAAGAAGATTGAGGAAAACTCCTTTTCTGGTGTGTTGCATAATAAGCATTGTGCTAGCTTTATGCCATTACTGGAATATTTCTATTAGGTGGCAGAATGGCAAGATCTTCTAAATTCTCATTTTTTCTCTGTTCCATCATGTTCTTAATGATGCCTGTTATCAGTCCTGTGTAATATCTTTTGCCACACACGTTTCCATGAATATGTTGTCCAGAATAAAGAACACAAGTGCAGTTTGTTGTAGAACAGAAGTATGGTTAAAAGCCTTTTCCTGTTTTTTTACATTGTAAGCCAAATACGTTTTAGCATACAAAAGAATAATTTCCAAATGTATATATGCTCAATATATACTCAGTGACTAGCCTTAATTTGCCAATGTTTGAAATGACTCGCAGGCCTCTTAAAACTGTGGCCTGGGTTTGTTGTGCATAAGATAATCAGGATGATTGAAGAGCTGCGACAGGCACATAGGTTTTCTCTGTGAGCAATATTTTCTCTATGTATTTTACTCTCAAATGCATCTGATGGTGAAGTGGACAAGGAATATATTGCACTGGAACATGTAAAACTTTGGACTGGCAGCTGCTTGCATGGACAACTGTTTGTTAAACATAAGTAAATAATGTAATACTGTTGCTGGAATTTTAGGTAGCATCTTCAAGTAAACATCCCAAATGTTACTACTGCTTTAAACACATGAATGCAAATATTAGGCATTTGGAGTTTTCAGTTGTATTAAGTAACACAACTAAAGGTAAATAGAGTTGGGAAGTGCATGAAAACATGCTCCTTTATTTTATCAAATGCAAGGTCAGTCTGTTCAAAGAAAACACATTTTTCTGTCTATTTAATCTTCATGTTCAGGATAAAAGATCCAAGTTACAAGAACAGCTGTTGAATTATGGCCTTACTTGGAAGAAAATAGTCAGGTTTATTGATGAAAATTCAACCAAGGAATATCAGCAATCTCTACAAGGAGATTTAAGATTATTACTACAAGCTGCCAAGCATATAGGTAAGTGGTAATTCAGAATAACCCTAATGATTCTACACAACTCAGCCACAGTCACAACTTTGCCCCCCACTTCTGCAATATTTAAAAGCTATGCTCTTCTTCATCTTCTTTTTTTAAACACATCTGCTTGATGAATCATATTTTTATTGGTATTCTTAAAAATAATACTTGTTTTAGTCACTTTATCATTTATTGTTCACAGCTCTGGAATCTGTTTAGCTGTGTAGTTGTACATTAAATGTTGTAAACAAATAAATTGTAGCATAAGAAGCATACATAAGCTTTTGTGTGCTTCTGCAGGTGTACCTGTAATCACATCCACAAAGGTTTATGCCATAATAAAGCTGTTAGGATATGATTTTGTGGTCTTTGGGGTGTTGTTGCAGGGGCCATGGAATATTGTGGACTTTTCTCTCTGGGGAGGGAGGTCTGCTATGGAGGTCTTCCTCTGACATCAGTCTAAGGGGGACACTTAAACATTGGCAAAGAAGAATACCACTGCCCCCGGTCTTGGCTGTTACAAACCAAGCAGGGCTTAGGAAGTGTCAACTTCTCTGAGTCTTCACTGCTTACCTTTAGGGAATTCCTTCTTGTTTTTGTTGCAGAAAACTAAAGCAGCTGCCCTTCTGAGATTCTTTTTTAATCTCTAATTTCAAATTTAATATGAAACAAGTTGAACCACCCTGATTGGTCTCTAGTTACTGTTTTTTATCCTCTAAATGCCTTTTCCTTTTAATGCAGGTGCTATTTCAGGGGCAATGATTTTTCTATGGAATTTCTTCTAAATTTGGGACTCTGAGCCACCACATGTTCCAAGAGCAAATTGAGTAGTATCTAGTTGCCAATGGCAACCAGGTTCCCTCTTAACAACAAGTTTATGTAATCTACAACATAATCCACTGTTTGCTTAGAATCAAGTATAAGTGCCCTTTTAGATAGCCGAGTTAAATCCTTTAAAGCTGTTATATCTTCTTTGGGCAGCCTGATTAAATCAGAAGAGGACCACTTCATAACAAGAGGAAATAGCTGTGGGTTGTTCAGGCATTGACTGTTGACACGATTTGGATCGTACTGTTATTGTTTAATGTTTATGTATTATACTTTTAAGTACTAGATACATAGTTATCTTCCTATTAAATACAAAATAATTATTTCAGAAAGCAATAGTATTTCAAAGAAAAGTTAGAGTGCAGAATGCGATAATTTTTGTTCTTCATCTGATTGGTTAGTTTATCCATTTGAGCGATTTGCAAAGCTTTAAACACCCATTCTCTGGCTGTAGGGATTCTATAACTTTCTTAATATCTAGCCAGTCCAATGATGGCAGCTATGAATAAATTAATAATCAGCTCCCTAATTGGCCTTTTCTGAAATTCTGTCAGATAGTTTAATAGCACAGACAATGCATCAAACTCTTCTGCTTTTACAGTCCACAGTCTCCTTCATAGGTTGTGAAGTGTGACATGTAAACCAATATGACAGTATCCATACAGCAACCAATCACAGGTTGTATGATAAAAGCAGAAAAGGCAGGAATGCTGCAGTCATTATACTTATTCATGTATGACAGCACATTGCTTTTTAAACTGGTATGTTGTAAACTGTTTATGTGTAAACAGTCCCAGTGTGATTTAGTTCTGATTAGATATGTATAGAATCACACTGCTATTGTGTGAATTTTTAATACCTGTTGAGTGTGTCAAGTTATAAACTTGAACTTGTAAACTTTATATTGCTTCCCTTTGTTACATGAGAACATATTGAACAATTGAACTTTAATATTCTTGGACTTCCAAGCAACTTCACAATACATGGGTCAAATCTGTGACTAGGTACTCTCACTTCTAACATCCAAGTGTATTAGTCCAATATATTCTGTTCATTCTTTGGGAATATTTAGGTAAATAGGATACTACCTATGTAAAATTTTCTTCAAAGAAGTACTTACTAAAAGATGTTTGTTTGCTCAGTCTTTTTCTTCTAGCGCATAAATTCATCCTCTCCAGGATCCACCATTAGAAGAGCCATGCTGGAGCAGATCAAGCTCCTATGTAGCCAAGTGTTCTGTTTTCCACAATGGCCCATCAGAGGCCATTGGGAAACCCACAGGCAGGACTTAAGTGTGATACTCCCACCCCCAACTTAGGATCTCCCATGGGCTTTTTGTTTAACCCTCCAAATATTGCATCCTTCCTTCCTTTTTGGTGTAATGTTGGAGAGAAATACTTAGCAGAGGCATACAATTTCTGATACCAGATGTGGCATATGGCCAAAACAGGTGGTATGCTATGACTGTTGTAGGGCAGGCTAATATGAACCTCATAGAGTCCTAAATTCAGTGTGATTAAGACTGGCTTTTTAAAGCCATTCTGGGTACAAACCCAACTTCAACAGGATAGCAGTGGTCACATTTAAATATGGTAGACAGATGCATGCAAGGGACTGGTGGTGGAAAAAGTGTTCCCTGGCTTGTTTCATCTTCTGATTTCTAAACTTTAACTCTTATTATATCCCAGTTGAGCCCAGTTGTTAGCTCTGTGTAACCTTTAGAGTAGAACACTCTGCTTAGAAGAGTGATCTGCATCATTCTATTTCGCTTGATTCCACGGAACTGGAGAAACTCTGCTTGGATATTAGGCACTGTAACTTCTTGCAGTTTGTGTAAAACAGTTCTTCAATGTTATACATGAGAGTGTACAAAGTACATTCTGCCCTTCCAGTCCTAGCTCCTTATTTATGTTGTGGCCAATTTTGACCTCCACATCCAGTTCCATATCCAATGTTTCCAATCAGGACTTCCCATATTTCTATCCTTGTGGAGGAAACAAAGCTCTGGGATGCTACTGCAACCTTCATGGTGGATAAGTCCGGTAGGCTGAAGACCTGCAAGAGGAAATTCCACTCCTCCCTGCAGTCTGAAATGGCATGGTCCAAAGTTCTGCCAAGTCAGTTTACTTACATCCTTTAGATACATGTATATACACAGGCTTACTTTTTACTCACTCACAGGTCAGAAAAATATCCTGTTTTCATCGTATTTTCATTTTATAGCGTTCATCATCATGACAGTAGCCATCTCAAAAGTTTTTTCAGTATTTTCAAGGGACAGGCCCCTCTGTTTGCATACATGTGAAATGCATGTGCATGCAAGTGTGCCATGTGTACTGTATTCCTCACCCCTTCATACATACTGTGATAAAACGTTTGGTTAAAAAGGTTGCAAAGACTTACTAGTTTATAACCAGTTTAATTGTGGACCAGAATATTAATGATAACTGTGAATTACCATAGATTTTAACTGCAGAGAAATGTACTGTTAAATTGAAAGGCTAAATTTATAACTGTGGACTGGTTGGAGGACTTAGAATTCCTGTCTAATAAAACATGCAGACACTCATTAAGACTGCTGACATGGCGGGTGTCCTTGATGCCCTATTTTTGGCCTCATAAAATAAAGCTTGTACAAAGCATGTCAATGGGATGAAGTGGATTTATTATTGGAATTCTAAATTTATTATTTGAAGTGCAGTTATTGAGTAAGAATTAAGGCTGAGTTGAAAACTCTGTGCTGGCTTTTCTGCCTGCTGTGAAGTGCAGGAGTTCGTGCTTTCAGTCTGGGAAGGCTTGGGGGCTCTACATCTCACTTGGGCCAAGTCTTTTGAGCTCACTTTGTAGTACTGAAAAGCTGTGAGAAGGCTGCTGATATACTTTCAACAATATGTACAAAAAATAATATGTTTTCTGACCTTGAGTGTGAGAGAATGGGAGTCTTTTTACAAGAGTCTACATATACTTGCACTGAGCCCTAATTAAAATAGGTATGTTGAAATACTGATTACATAGTTTGGGAGTCCCCTGTAGATAAACTTGGGTATTCCCAGCTGCTTTTTCCAACTGCTGTGTTTCCAACATTATACCTTGTGTTGCTCCCAATCAGGTATCTTCCAGATGTGTTAGATCACAGCTCCCATCATGCACAGCCAACATGTTGAGTTGGAATGTGGGGAGTTACATATTCTAGGGTATCTGGTAGGTGGTAGGTCAGGGAAGTTTGCTCCAGAGGATCTCCCAAGTTTGGGGAATCCCTTTCTGAGTGTCATAGAGGACTCAGAAGTTCTTGTGGACATGTGGAAACTCTCCAAATGTATTTCAGTGCTTTTGAAAGAGACTGACAGCCAATCTATGTGTTATCCACAGTGAGATAGTAAACTAACTTGGCAGTTTGTGGTGTGAATGGGTGGAATTTCCTCCATAATGACTCAGTTCATTTGACTTTTCTGACATCGGGGTTAGTGGCAGTGCTCTACAACCTTCCTTCAGCCTTAGTATCCACAGAAATTCTGGATGCTTCAAGGCCTGGTACTACATTCTGGTTGGAAACATATGGATATGGAAGCCAGGAGGAATGGTAACAAGCTGTGGCCAGTGTTGTATCATCCATGCTCTAAGTTAAAAATGGTTCCAGATGGTCAGCAAGGAGGATTGGGGTGGCCTTTTGGCAGAAATTATGTTCAAGTTTATGTTCAAATTTTGGATCTTGTGCTGAACTGCAGGGGCAGATTCTAGTTAAAAAGGAGAGTCCAACCAAGGACTTTTTCTTGCCTACCTGTTGAGAAAAAAGAAAGACCTGCCTGCAGCAACATCTTAGTGCCCGCATGGGTCATTTTAGGCAGGCTTCAGTGGGAAGATGTGATGCCATTCCTGCCCATTACCCACTGTAAAAGAATGTAGTGTGACATGTTAGGATGAAGTGTTTACTAGATATCTTGTCTTCTTGTCCCTAGCTCACAACACAAAGGATACTTTTCTAAAAAAAATAAAGGAAGCATTGCAAAATATGATCCACCTCTCACGCTCTTAGGTTTCTTTTCTAGATTCTTACAAACAAACAGAATCAGTCAAACTTCAGCATAGAATAGGTAGCTGGGTAAAATGTAGTTATCTCCTCTTTCTGATTTTTTTCCATGAACAGTGGGATCTGAGAATGGACAAGAAGCCATTGAAAGCGGAGCTGTTTTCCTGTTCAAGATATTCCACACCAAGGAGTGTGTTGGCCATGATGAGACCAAAGCCATCAAGCAGATGTTTGGGCCCTTCCCATCCTCCTCTGCTACTGCAGCCTGTGACGCCACCTGTCGGATTGTTTCTCACTTTACTGACGAGCAGCTCTCCACCCTTTTGCAGATGTCAGAAGAGCAAAATGACACCCCAAAACTGTGTTTTGGTAAAAACATAGCATTTTCATTTGATATGCATGACTTGGATTGCTTTGAGGAACTACCAATTAATGGCACACTGGATGATCAGAAAGCAATAAGTTTGGATTACAGCAAATTCCTGAACAACCATTTGGAACGTTTCCCAAATGGTTATGATGCAAACTCTGGTGCAAAGTTGTTGGAGAAGGTGGATGATTCTTTTCTGTGGTGTGAGGTTGGGAAGTATCTGAATGAATCACTGAAGGGAACTTCAGGAGGCCCGACGAGAGAGCATCTTTGCTGTACTTTGTACGAAATGCTTGCTTCACAAAAAAGTGGTGATGAGCTTCAGAATGAGGTAGGTTACACATATTATTTGCAGCATTATTATAGGTTAATTATCAAAGGCTTGGTTCCAGAGTTTGCAGGAGGGCAAGCCGCATGCATGATGGGCTTTTGGATTCATTCACCCCCATGCACCTGCTCCTCCTGGAAGACCTTGTGGAAGCAGGTAACCTAAAGAAAGGCCTGGGATTTGGAGAGGGTAAGCTAGAACAAAGTGCTTGGGAACTTCTTGCTGCTTTTCAGAGTCACTCTTCAAATAGTTCATGTGGAAAAGAGTGTGAGAGTAATCCTTGCGGTAAATTTCTGTGATTTAGTGTGGAGTGGTTGTGCCTTAGTGCACTACCAAAGCGGTAATGGGAGAACATATAAAAGGACACATGGGTCCTTTATTGTTTTGAATGCAAATTAGACAGTGTTTTGAACCAGTAAAACATGCTAATGTGATGCAGAGATATGGGAAGAGTGATCCTACATTGAATATGATCTTGAGTTTGTTATTCCTACTGTGTATTTCATTTGGCTGCTGCACGAGGGAGGGCAATCTGGAATTTAATTATGCTAAGGTTGTGCTACCGAAACTTTGTTGTGTAGATCTTCTGCCATGTGGAGCAGAAACTCAGAAGCTGACAGAGAAAAGGGGTGAATTGAGAAGGAAGTCTGACCATCTTTATTTCAAAATGAGACCAGTGAATTTCAAGTTAGAGGGAGTGCAGGGAAGCAATCCACTTCTACCAAGATGATGGAAAAAGCACAGGTTGTATTAAGGGAGTTCCCAGCGGGATGAGGCTTACAGAGCCTTGTAATTTGGACAAAGGTGCACCGAGTATATTGCCTATTGAATGTAGAACCAAAACATTAATATCTGACAGTTGCACTTGCTAGTTTATTCTTAATTCTCTAAAGATTTAAACAGTACTATATGGTGTGAAACGGTGGGTTCTCTCTTTTCCTGTTTTTACAGTGGGTAGCAGGAGTAGCATAGTGATGGCCCAACAGAAAGGGCCATTCTTTTCTGTTCTCACACAGTACAGAAGTCAGGGAAGAAAAGGATAGGTGGCGAGAACAATGTATTTATTTACTTGTTAGATTTGTATCCCACCTTGTATCCATCATATGGTACTCAAGAATAAAACAACAGCAAGAGCAAACAAAAAGAAGACAATAAAATATCAATAAAATCATTTCAAGCAACCAGTTAAAACTAATAAAAATATGTTCACAGAAGAGCTTAAGTGCCAAAGGGGTGTGTAAATAAAACTGGTTTTGCCTGCTGGCAAAGGGAAAGCAAAATTGTGAGGCCTGTGTGTTTAAGCACTGTTGTGATATTAAAATGAGACAGGGTGGTTTTCCCTATATTGGTACTCTCCAAGTGTTTTGACCTTGCACCTTATGAGGCTCTCCCTGTATGGCCAATAGTGAGGGGGTGCTGGGGGTTGTGGTCTACAACATCTGGAGAGCACAAGGATGGGGAAGGCTAAGATAGGGTATATTTTTCACCCTCGAGGGAAATCATTAATATACATAGAAATTGGGGCTTGTGCAAAATTTGCCTTCTGATTCTCATGTAAGGAACTAAATATCTCTCAAGAGAGAGAGAATGGAGGTACATAGGGCCCAGTAGGCATGGGTCTGACTGATAATATGCATCTCCCAAAAATACACGTGATGGTTTAGGCTCACCATTTTATTCCTCCTTTCTTTTGTATGTCTGTTTCCCAGTCACAGGTGTGTAACTTCAGCCCCCTCTGCTGGCATTCCTTGATTATCTGCTTGTATTCTGCTAGCAAAGAGAATTTGTTTCAAATCTCTATTCCCTCCCTCAACCTTTTGGGATTAACCTATCTATCATTCAAATGTAACTTCGGATTCTTGCCTGCTAAATTTGTATTTAACAAAATACAGCCATGAAGATCACAGCAATTTGTCTTGACATTGGTGGGGGTGGAAGAGCTTTTCAAAACCTTTCTGCATTGTTGCCTTCCTTCACAACTGAGAATCAGCCCAAGCTGATTTTTTTCGCCTTTCGTATGGTCCCTGTGGGTTTTTCTGTACATCTGCAGCTATATTTTGGGTTCGTTTAAAGGCCCTTAGGGAAAGATTACATGTGACTGGCTTGTACATAACATTAAAGTATGATTTCGTGTTATATGTGTGAGTTTCTGCAAGCCTGAACAAAGCCTTGGGCCAGGATACTCTTCCTCCTGTCACAGGTTCAGTTTTGTTTTCATTGATGAATGGCATATAATTGCACTCACACTAGGAATCCAGTCATTTGATAAAACTAGCCAATTTCAAGCCATGGGTTCTGAATCTGGCATGTTTGGCACGTTTATCAAACCAAAGTTTACTTGCAATCCCACTCTGGCTTGCACACTGCAACAATCTGTCCTATTGGACCTAGGTGTGCAAGGGTACTAGCTGGTGAAGCCACAAATTTGGAGAAAGTGAACCTGAATCAGGGTTTATTCTTTTCCCTGCATCTGTGAAAGGAGAGACAGCTCAAGCTGAAGACTTCACTCAGATATGCAGAACTTTTTACTTGTGATGCTAAATTATGGTTTAGTGATATGTGTGATCCCACTGGCCTTGCTGTGAGAAAAAGTTGTTTCCAGTAGCTATTTAAAAGTTCTAGGGCTCCTTGACTACTTCATGAATATACTCAAATCAGCATCCTCTGGCATATGGTACTGTCCAAGCCCTCAGACTAATAGTCTTTGACATTGTGGCCCCATCTTACTCAGCCTTCAGAATGTTTTACTATATACTTGTAATCTTGTGTGAATTCTTCACGGATTATTTCTTTGCAGCACCAAGCGCAAACTGTTTTAAGCCTCTTCTTGGCATTTGTTTCCTTTCCAGTTGTGTTGATATGCAGTAGAGTTTTCAAGTGCTGCTTGCTTACTTAGAATTGCAGAAAGTCCTTCATATTTTTCCCCCATGCTGGGAGACAGCATGCTCCAAGAACTTTCCTTACTGTGATGGCATCCATATATAAGCTAGGGTTGTCTCTTTCGCTATTGAATGTTGTCTAATTGTTTCCCCTCTATTTAATTTCTCTTTCCTGCTGATTCTACATGTTCTTTGTTCATAGTAATTGTCAGCTTTATTTAGCAGAAAGTATCATTGTTATATCTCTACATGGCCTAGAATAACGTTGCTTTGCCTTTTTTTGTTATCATTTTTATTTTTATGAATAAAAGGAAAGTATCATGAAAAAGAAAGAAAAAGATTCCAAAGGACCTAATACAAAAATTATTTATAGCACTAAGTATGAAAAATAGCACAAAAGTCAATAATTATCATTACTTCTCTCAATCATATAACTTCAATTTTGACTCAGTAATACTTGGTTATTACAAAAAAAGCTTTAATATGGATAGTAATTCATCTTATACCATATCCACAAACCCACCACTTGCCTTGTAAGTTGGAAGCATCATCATAATAAAATATTGATTTAATTCCAGTGGCTGTTAGTCTACCGGGAGTTGGGTTTGTTTGCTTGTTTATTACATGTAGCCAACAGTCAAAGCTCTCTGGGCCATCAACAACAATGAAAATCATAAAATAAATTACATTGTTAAAGTTTAAATGTTTAAAACTATGGAATAAAATAGAAATAATAATTAAATGACAGTGCAAAGTTTTACTATATGGTAAAGATTTAAAATAACAAAAACAGAAGGGTTAAAATGTCTCTTCACCTGGCACCAAAAAGAAAGAAAAGCACAATGTGAGTGCCAGGTGAGCTTCTGAGAAGCTGTTTCCACAACCAGGGTGCCACAACAGAAAAGGCCTTCTTCTTGGCAGTGTCGTGCCTGACGAATCGACAGAGATGTCTCCTCATGAGGAGGAGGCAGGAGTTAGCAGTGAGAGTTGGGCATTGGAACAAGGGGACTTATATTTAAGGCCCAGTGCCCAGACGGCCCCTCTGCAGCCTGGCTCTGAGACTGCTGAGCAAGGAGCCTCTCTACAGTCTGACCCCATAGCCTCTGAGAGAACAGTCTCCCTGCAGACTGATGGGGAGGCGTCTGCAAGAGCAGCTTCCCCTGATTCCACCTCTGGGCTGCCGAAAAAAGTCCCCCCCCCCCCCCCCCCGCCCCAGCTCCTGACTCTGAAACTGCTGAGCAGAGTTCAGGAGAACAACAGGATTCAACGGAAAGGCTGACGAACGCTAAAGTCAGGAGATCTTTAAGATGACAATTACAATTACGACGACAGGACAGAGGTGTGTCCCACCTAAGAGGGGAAAGACGAGACAGGAAGGTCTGATACCGCGTGGTCTCCTGAGGTAGCTCAGAGAAGGAGCAGCAACTGTACTGCAAGGGGGCTAGTTAGTAGAGCTTATCAGCCACATCTTAAATCTTGTAGTGAATAGCAATAAAAGTCTTTAGTTTCACTGCTGGCTGCGGTGTGAGTTAATTGGAGATGTGAGTTATGACCTCACAACAGGCAGCCATCCACCTCATTTAGTAGGGGCACCCAGATAAGGACCTCTAAAGGTTGTCTAAGAGTCTGGGCAGGTATACATGGGAGGAGGCAATCCTTCAGTATCCTGGTCCCTGATTGTTTAGGGCTTTGGGTATTAATCCTGCCACCAGAAATGAACTGGTAGCCAGTACAGATGGCAAAGAACTGGAAGAATATGACTGAGGTACTGGAAACCTCAGCTGGTCCAAAATAGGGTAGCAAGATTGTTAACAGGGGTTGACCTGTTAAGCCTGGGAGGGCATTTAGGCAAATGACATCTAGCATGTCCCTGCCAGTACTGGGTCTAAAACAAGCTACTGTGACTTGTTGAAGTTGCAGTGATTGTGCAGAACAAGTTATTATCTGAAATCACCAGAGAAACTTCACCGCACCAACTAAGACCAGCTAGACTTACCTAGACTTACCAGCTGCAGAACTCACAAATAATGAGCCGTCTGTCAGTCCCCTGTGACTAGCTAGGGCCAAGAAGTGTAACAGATTAAGTCATAGCTTCATTCATGGTTCTATGAAATCATTTGGTTCCCACTTTTCATCTGTAGTACCACATTCCACCCCCCCCCCACCACCACCTCAGAAGGTACTTAACGGTCATGGGAATAATGCTGCTGCATCACCAGTCAGTATCATTTTGGATTGAAACTACATCTGACTTTCTTTATTCTTAATTTTGCTCTTATTGATGTGTGTGGGGTTAAAATTTTTATTCTTGTATCACAGTATGATTCTTGTACCTATCATTCCTTGCAATGGGCTCAGTGCCAAAAGTCAGCAAATTTGAATGGGGAACCTACTCCATTCTTGCATGGAGTAGTTCATCAGAAACCTGCTTTGAGTACATTAATTCCTTCCATCACCCACACATACATGGAGGATATACTTCAGACTCCAGGAACCCATATATATGTTTCTTCATTAGAAGGTCTCATTGCATTCAATGTGACTCATTCCCAGGTCAGTAAAGATAGGATTACAGACTCTGCTAATAGCACTGGGGGAATGTTTAAAGGCAAGGGTTTTGGCATTTAGTATTTTTCTTCATGGTGAACATCAACGTGACCTTAATTGAAAAATTTTCCAGTGTTTTATTTCGCTGAGGAAAGATTTCTGTTCATAAGTCCAGTAGTGAATGGATGCCAGTTGCAAATGCAATATTAGGCAAGCTTGGCAGTTTCAAAGTTGTAATTAGAGTTTCTCAGGTGATTATCCCTTGTATATGTGCATGTCATTGAAAAGCATCTGTGTTTCAGAGTGAAGTGGAACTAATAAATAGTGACAGTGAAACTAACAGTACCCTAACAACAGAATGGAGAAAAATCGATTTTAAAATGGCTTAACTAAAATGCTAGATGTCTTTCTAACTCAAAAAGTAGCATAGTTACAATTCAAGTTAGTAAAAACATGCTAAAATATACTCATAGTCTCTTAAAAATTACATTTTCCAGATATGTCAGTCACATGAGGACTGGTGGCTGTTTAGTTTGCAGACTGGATCCAACCTTTAAAATGCAGATTTTCATACCAGTATCTCCACTTTCCAGACTTGCTGGAGGCTCAGGGAAGCGCTGAATGGGAGGATGGGAGGAAGACGCTGAGAAGAGTCAGTTCAGTACTTTAAAAGGAGAGAATTTCTTTGCTAGGTGGAAGATATTGTCCTCACCCCTTTCTTGTGCACTTACTTCTCTCACTCTGGTGTTCCCTTTGAGAGCTGAAACATACAGAAGAACCGAGAAGGCAAGGCTACGCATATTATGCAAGAGAATCTGAACTTGTGTGCATTTGCAAAGGCACCATGGAAATAAGGCCCTATTTGCATAGTCCCTAAGCCTGGATTTTTCTTTTCTTCTTTTAAAGGAGGCAAACCAGTGATGGCCATTCCAAAGTGGACATGGGTGAAGGGTCAGGCACTGACAAGGGAAGCTGGAGATGGCACTGAGGATATAATGAAGAATGGCACAGACTTGGTAGCTTTTGCTAAGTGGCTCTATAGCCGATCTTGGCAACCCCTGATAAAATTGCTTTCCTTGATTAAGAAGACAAAATAACCCACCATAGTTATGAACACCCCTAGATCAAGCTATGCATTCTCAGGTGGCTTGCACAAAGAAAAATAAGCCAGCTTGCAGAAAATGCGCTGTGTTTGGACACAGCCATAGGCCACCATGGCTGGCTCCTGATAGTGGGTTGTTGTGTTGTAGAAACCCAGTCACTGCTGTTCTAAAATCTGTCTGCAGTAGTTGAATGAAGGGAAAGGAAATGTCACAGTTTTCAGTGGGGAGGTACTGAATATAGGAACAGTTGGCAGTTTTTGGCTTCTACAATAAAAAGAATAACATAGCAAGCAATTTGGGAGCCACTGCACATATAAGATGTCCCCCCAATTTTTTGCTATTTTTGCTTTCAAGGGTTGCTTTATATGCTGATATATATGGCAATTATGTGTGGAACAAGTGACCAGGAAGTATGTTTCAGAAAAAATACCACATATATTGGCGTATAAGGTGACTTGTATAGAAGATGAGGTCAATATTTTGGGTTGTTTATATATCTTGGATGTGTAAGACAACCCTCAATTTATGCTTTGCTGTTTTCGGTTTCCAGGATCATCTCATACGCCGCTACATATGGTAGTCCACTGAAGCTAAATCTAGCCAGAGAACAGAAGCATAGCACACTTTGTTTGCTGAAGGTCTCAGATGCAGTCCTTGGAATTTCCAGGGAGAAGGGTTAGGTAGCAGATGATGGGAAGACCTTTCTGCCTCAGACAGAGGTCCTGCCAGGTTTAGGGTAGTAGTGAGTGCTCAGGTGTAAAAATGTTTGACTTGGTATAAAGCCACTTCCCGAGTTCCTAAAAATAAGAACAAGAAATGCATGTTTCAAATCTTCAACTGTGTTGTTTTTTAAAGCTTGCCGCTAATACTGCTGCGGTATATTTTAGAATGAACACATCTTGACATAGCTTACATGGACGAGTGTGCTGGTCTCTGGAAGCTCACCAACTTCTGCATTAAACCACCCAGGGACACCCTGTCTTTGGGTTGTTTTGGGGTCTTGTGAACCCGCGTCTCTTTGTGGTTGAAGGAGAACCAACTCACAGTTTTAATTTATGGTTTAATCTTGAGTTAAAACATGGAGATGATTCTCCCTCAGCACTCCAAAGTTCTGAGTTCACATGTCATGGAGAAGCACAAAGGGATTATTTAGCTCAGGGGAAGTGGGTGAATGGTTGAGAGTCAACTAAATTCTCACGTGTTTTGAAACAAATCCATGGCTAATCAAAAGCAGGGTGGATAAAAATCAATGTTGATTATTAAACACTGAAGAACTTCTAACTTTCACTGCCCTGGCAGTACAAAAGCACTTCTGGCTGAAGTGGAACAATGTGGTAGAAACAAAATAAGCAAACCAGGCTTGTGGAAAATGGAAAATCTAAATGATAAAAGGTGGAAGCTCCTTATAGAAAAATTACTTAAGGAAGATAAGAGACTCACTTTAAATGTTTTCCTTTACATCTGGGAATTAAATACTCCACCATATTTGATCTACCTCTTTACTTTAACATATTGGCAGTTCCCCAGTTGAGAAGATCTTACATTGTAATGTGCTTCCAACTGCCAAAATGAGGGGCTGATATCTTAAAATTCCCTTGAAGGAACATTATTGTAATTGTCCCTTGTCAAAGCTTGATACACCTTTTCACATTTTCTTTTATTTCATGGGATATGAACAGGTGGGAGAGAGTTTTTTAAAGACTTGGCCATTGAAATATTCAACCGTTCCTGATGCTGCAAAATTAAAAATATTTCTGAGCAGTTTAAAAAAATGTATTGTAGATGTGGCAAATTTTTGTTAGGATGTGTTTTTAAATTCGTAAATTATAGTGTATGGCCTATGGGTTATTAAACCAAATAAACTTGAAATGGAAAAATAATTTTTTTTTTTTAAAAACAGTTTTTTAAATTTCAATTTTTTTAATGAAATGCTTTTTGAGGAAAAATGTAAAGATAGTTTTCTGTTTAAGATACATTATAGTCTCAAGGTTATTCATCCTGAAATAAGGATTAGCTTTTAATTACATAGCTTTAGGCTGTATATTTATGCAGTGTTTAAATTTGTTGGTAAACTAATTCCATTAATCCAGTCACAATATCATGCTCTTCCAGAGGTTTCTGTAAGATTACTGGGCAGTTTTTCTGTCTAGAGGATAGTACCACAGATGCTTGGTTTTACAGTTCTCAAAACTGTGAATTTGTGTCTGCAGAGATCACATGCATCTTCTTCACAGCAAAAATGTCATCAAATAAACATTCAGGGTTGAGAAAAAGACGTTAAGTCCATTGTTCCTTTGCAAATCTATGTACTCAGAATCAACCCCTTACTTCTTAAGGGTTAAGTTTCAAAAAATTCAATGAATAGAAGAAGATTGTGGGGAGTGGACTAGATCTGCAAAAGAAGCTAAGGATGAGGAGGGAGGGACAAGCAGTAAAAATGAAACCTTTTGTGCAGAATATTCCACTGGATCTTTTTGTGTACAGCCTGAGGTTGATAATACCATTCTTCCTCTGGAGGAGAAAACCTATAATGGCAGGAGGCTATAAAAGAGACTCAGTCTGGAAATGTTTTAATTAAGTTCCTCTACCTGTGGGTAGGAAAGGGATACATGTAAATTATGTAGAAAACCATGATTTCAATCTAGTCTTGCTGCCTTTTGATTTAAATCAAATCCACCCTGACAAAAAATGAATTGTTTGTTGAGAGTGAACCTGGTCAATTTATTGCCGCTGTATTACCTTAGCCTACTGGAAAAGACTCCTGCGAGTCCCTTGGACTGCAAGGAGATCAAACCAGTGAGTCTTAGAGGTGATCAACCCTTACTGCTCTTTAGAAGGCCAGATATTGATGATGAAACTCAAATATTTTGGCCACTTAATGAGAAGGAAGGACTCACTGGAGAAGAGCCTAATGCTGGGAACAATTGACGGCAAAAGAAGAAGGAGATGGCAGAGAATGAGATGGCTAGATGGAGTCACTGAAGCAGTTGGTGTGAGCTTAAGTGGACTCCAGGGGATGGTGGAAGACAGGAAGGCCTGGAGGAGTGTTGTCCATGGGGTCGCGATGGGTCAGACACGACTTCGCAAGTAACAACAACAACAAATTACCTTGGCCAAAGCTGAAAATGTAATACATAGTGAATGCAATCTTTTGTTATACACCCAGACTAGGTCATCTTTTTTTTTAAAGTACATTTAAGTTTTGGGATGGCAATAGGATTTCTGAACACTGACAATGAAGAAGAATGGAATTGTCATATTGGCACTTTTGCCTTTTTGTAAGGATTGAACATTCAATTTCTCTCACTTTGCAAGTATTGAGTAACCTTTCCCATGCTGTAGCTTGAAATAAAGCCCTTCTGGTATTATCTTTTGCTGCTTGGAGCCACTTGGTTCTCCGGTTGGGTCACACAGAAAAATGTGCTCCAGGTTATATAGAAAAGGCCCTGGGTATGGCTTTTCCTCATTCCAGCAATGCTGCAGCAACCCAAACCGAAGACTGAAAACAACTCTTTAAAATTGCCAAATTTTAAATCTTGGGAAAAGAGAAATGGGAAGGGAAATATTTCTTCTGACATAGTCATTCCCACACTGGAGAACAGGTGATTCTTTGTCCTTCAGAGAGCCAAGAAATTGCAAGATGAATCAGTGTGGTGTAGTGGTTAAGAATGCAGGACTGGGTGACTTTGGGCCAGTCACTAGGTAGCCCAACCTACCTCATAGGGTTATTGTTGTGGGGATAAGATTGAGAGCAGGAGGTGGAAAACCAGTTTGAGTTATTTAGAAAAGAATAAGATGGGATATAAATCAAATAAATAAATAAACATTTGAATAGGGGGACCTCTGAAGATTTGAAAAGGGGCTCTAGGCTCATCCTCACACATTAGCCACTGCAATGCTAAATTTATTTTATTAAAAGAAGATCTAGGTAAAATTAACATGGGAACAGTGGTTTAAATCCAGAGCAAGTTTGTTGCACTTGTCATGGTTAGCACATTGAATTAATTTCATTGGGGCCTAAGGGTAACTAAGAAGGTCTAGATTCAACGCAATGCCTTTCAAGAATGTTTAAATATTTTGATTTTGTTTTTAATGCCAAATATTCAACCTATTTGGGGAAAGAGCAGATTAAAAAACCCAAATAAATATGAAAATAGATTAGTAATTCTTTATTATGTAACACTATGCTTACATTGGACATAAGCATTTTAGGAATTTTCTGTTATTATTAATCACTTGGAATATTTGACTTCTGATGTCCTGATTTTGTAGGTTTTTGTTGACTTTGAATCCTGAAGATAAATTCAGGTCTGTAACCTGGAGCTCTTTATAAGAGTGCTATTCAGTTGACGCACAGCCAGGGACAATATCTACATTGTCAGAGTGTTGCTTAGCAAAGATGGGATGCTGATGATTTTCTCAGAGAAAAGTGTCTCATGTCCTAAATACATGAGCTTCAGAGCAACAGGAGGATCATCTCCATCTGGTAGCTTGCTAGAGAAAAGGGCATATTTATGATGAAGAAGCTGCATTTTATTAGTTGGCCAGCTGATGTGGAAAAAGCTGAAGCTTGATGGAGCCAGAATTTTTATAAGAGGCATGTTTAGGCATTTGGAGAATCCCCATGGTGCAGATGTTTTTTCTGAGGCCTAACATCAGGACTTAATAACCTTGAAGTATCATTAAAAATGGGTATTACTTCCTTTTAGGAAGAAGCCACACCTTAATTTGATTAACCAACCTAGGTGGTAGGCAAGCTTGGGAGGAAAATTACACAGGGGTCAAGGATAGGGCTCCTAGAGAGTAGAGAGATGAGTTAACTCAGACATTTACTCAAAATTAAGAAGGAATTTTAATGCATGCTATGTTTAATTTCCAGCTGGTTTGCTGCGGGGGGGGGGGGTTAGTCTACTCTTTCCATGAACCTTCTCCAGTAAGGATATCTCATACCCAGTTAGTGATGGAGATTTTGCTTATTGAAATGCAGAAAATATATTGCTGTGTATGCCCTTTTAAAGGAAATTAAAATGTGCCGATTCTTTAAAGCTCTTTGTGTACTCTGAACCACACATACAAATGTATGGAAAATCTAGCATGTGCTGCTGTTTACCTTAGCAAGAAAATTGCATTTTAATTGTCACAAACTGGATGCTTCCAAATTTTACTCTCCAGCCCACCCATGCTCCCTGCTGGCACATCACTCTCCAGCAACATCCAAGTCTTAGCTTCTCAATATTAGCTGCTGCCCTTTCTTAACTCTAGTTGAATCAACATCCAAGAGTCCCAGATGCCTTCCAGCTGCTGCTTTTCTTCCCAGTTGAAACAGAACCAAAGGTTTTCCTCAGAGCACTCGGATTGCAGCTGCTTTCTGTCCTAACTTGGGCAAAGCTGCTGATCTGCTTTATAATCAATTGGTTTCTTTTGAAATGGGGAAAAAGCTGTAACAAAATTGGGACTAAAATTAGGACTTGAAATCTAGTATGAACTGATTTCCGTAAAAACAATATTTAAAAAAAAATTAAACTTGCTTTCCTCGTAACCTCAATTTATGCCACCTGTAAGTGCAATATTAATAGTGGAATAGTGTACTTATGTGGTTACAGAAAAAATTCAAAGAATAATCTGAGTAATGAAAGCTAGTTTGGATCTATTTCATTTCAGTTTGCTCTACATGCAGTCTATCTTGATTTCATCAGCAGCTTGTACAGCTCATTATGATTGCATTTCTTTATAAAACTACTAACTGCAGTTTCTTTGTTGACTCACGTGGACTCAAAAGAAGTATTTATTTATTTAAAACATTTATATCCCATCTATTCCAAAACAGGTCTCAAGATGCTTCAGAACCATAATAGCAAAATTAAAGTACAAAATAAAAACATATAATAAAGAAGTAGCTAAATTTTTCCCCTAAGGAGCCTAATGTGTCTTCTTTTGTTATTTTCATCTCTACATGTGTATTGATAGTAGATGGTTTGTATTTTTCCTATCCTTCCTATTTATTGTTATTTATGGATTCTTTTGATGTTGTCGTAAAGGACAGCATATAAATGTTTTAAATAAATAAAAATAGAACTAACATGGGTAAGCTTTGCCTAATGGCATCAGGCAGTTCAGTCTTAAAGAGAGCTGTAGGTACAAAATGGGTGTTATATTTGGGTGTTGGCTGGGTTGGCATGGGCCCAAATACTTGTTTTGAAGTTCCGATAAGTACAAGTAAAGAGAATGCAAATAGCTTCATAGGATTCTGATGTATGGTGTCATTCAGTGCTTCTGATGGGACACAATGTTTATAGCAGCTGTGGATGCAAATATTATGAGGAGTTCAGTCAGGCATAGAAATCCTTTTGAGTCTTGATTAGTATATTATTTATTTATTTATTTATTAAAACATTTTTATGCCGCCCCATTCGCCAAAGCCTCAGGGCGGCTTACAACAATAAATTAAAATACTTATAATCTTGAATTAAAAAATATAAACACTAGAATTAAAATACAAAAATACAATATAAAATAAGCCGCCCTGGCCAGATAAAATTCAATAATATTAACATTTAAAATGCCGCTTAAATAAAAAGGTCTTCGCCTGGCACCGAAAAGCAAATAACGACGGCGCCAGGCGGACCTCTCTGGGGAGCACATTCCATAACTTAGGCGCCACCGCAGAGAAAGCCCTCCTCCGAGTACCCACCCTCCTAATTTCTTTCACGGAGGGCTCCCGGAGAAGGACCTCTCCCGCCAATCTCAGGGGGCGGCTGGGCATATATGGATGTAAGCGCTCCTTCAGGTATAGGTTTCCATGCACTACTTTCTTTGGACTCTGTTCTCTGGCAGCCTTGTTATATAGCTTTCCTCCACGCTTGCAGCATCCCTTTCCTGCCTTACAGGGTATATAGACTTGTATTGGTTGGCTAATTTCCAATAGTTCCTTAGTAGCAAATGGGATTTGGGAGTTTTTAAGTCTTTGCAGTAACTTAACATTTTACTCGAACAAATGGAAATAAAAATGGATATAAGTAGAATGGCTGAATTCCAAGGATCTATGTTAGGTGTAATATTGTCATGTTTTGTTTACATTCACGCAGATCTCTATAACATATAAATAACTATTCTCCTTCCCCCACCCCAGTTTTAAAAGTTGTTTGCCAAATGACATGGTGCATCAGATGTCTTTGGGTCCAGGCCTACCAGGCTACCTCGGCTCACAAACGCCTCAGTTCATGACCAAATTGGGTTGTGAACAAGAATGCCATAAAAATTTTTATTCGTCACGAACTCCACATCGAGTGACGATCGTGATTGCGCCTGTCTCGCCCCCCCCCCCCAAGCGTGCCTGTCTGTGGCTGCAATCACAGTCGCTCTTGTGCTGGGGGAGGGGGGGCACAATCATGGTTGTGCTGGGGGAGGGGGGATGGCTGCAGTCTTTGTTGTTCTTTGTCATTTTGCTTCACATTTTTGTGATTAAAAAGAAATAGTTACAGAAAGGATTAACCTTATTTACTTTGAACCTTATGGGGAAATTTAACTTGGCTCACTACCAATTTGGGTCGTGACCAGAGTCGTGGAACAGATTAAGTTTGTGAGCCAAGGTACCACTGTACTTTCTTATGCAAAATAGACTTGACCATTCTAGCTAAAGGTATTCTGTAGAAAGTGTTAACAGTGGAGTAGACCATGTGTTAACAGTAACAGCTATGCAAGCTATGAAGTAACAGTTAACTTTGTTTTTTTCTGGAAATAATTGTACATACATAACTTGTACTGAACTGCTCAAAATACTGTCAAGATATAGCTATAATTATTAGCAATAGCGTGAGGATTGCCTTCATTCTCTAGTGTGTAGTTCAAAAGATGATTGTGATTCATTGGAGTGTTGATAGTTGAGTTTCACAGCTTTACAATCTTAATTAATGTTAATCATACGTTTTTCTGACACTTTGAACAGAAGATTTGTACATCTCTGTATAAAAAGAATGAAAGCTGTGACAACCCTTGGGACTTCTTCTCCATATTGGGACAACTGCTTCATCAGTGAAGCCCATAAGTGACTTTGACATTATCTTTATGAATTAAATAAAAATGTGGAAAGGATTGTACCAGATCCCATATTTAAGTATGTATGCACCAGACATACTCTGTGTGTGTGCGTGCGTGCGTGTGCACGTGTGTGTGTATGTACATACTAAACATCCTCTGCCACCGCGGCCACCCTTTGCTTTCAGGTTGCCACTGTACAGCTGCCAACCCTATGTTTGCTTCTACTTAACACATGCAATGTTTCTTAGTTTAGTCATCCTTTCAGTTCAGGAAAAAAAGAAAAAATATATTTTGGTGGATAAAAATGATTTAAGATCATGTCTTTTATTCAGCTGCCTAGAAAATACATGAACACCATGTGACCTTACAGGAGTGGAAGATAAGAGGTTTAAAGAAACTATTGTATTTATCATATGTGAAAGAAAAATGCAAGCACTAATTTCCATCATAATGTGACCCTTTCTTCCTCTCGCAAGAAACCAAGACTGTTTACAAGGGTCTTCCCTTTCCAGTCTGTCCTCACAACCCTGTGAGCTAGGCTAGGCTGAGAGGGAGTGACTGGCCCATTGTGCTTCATTGCTGGGAGGAGACAAGCACCTAGATCTCCTGTGCCTTGTAGGACACTCCTAACCACTGCACCACACTTTCTACATTATAGACATATGGTGGCAGAGGATGTGTTTCTGCTTCATTAGGCAACATGAAAGGAGTCTTTGTAGTGGATTTAAGTCACACCTTGCACAGCAGCAATGTGAATAATTATTTCTTTTCAAGATAAAGTTACCCTGGGTTTCTCAGAAGGATAAAAGGGGGAAAAAGCCTTTTAGCTATAAGCAGTGGGAGCCTAGCTTAGTTAACTTGCAAGCAGGGATCAACAAATACCAGCTTGGCTTCCCAGCTAAGTCTCATTTTGTCCTTGCTATCAATTTTACCTCTCCCTCACCCAGCATGTGCAGAGAGTTTCTGGTACAGAGCAGAGTTGCTTCATTTTGCACTGCAGTACAGAGAAATTAAGAAAACACAGGAATCTCTCTGCTGTTCTATATTTCCCCCAAACTGCTGATGGAATTATGTCTTGTATGCTGAGCACCTGTGAGAGAGGCAGAGTATTGTCTGCTTGAAAGAAAGTGTGGAGAAACTGAAAACTGGTGAAAGAAATGCCTGCTGCTTCTGGTTTTGTGCAAACAAATCTCTGTGCAAGACACAAATCTGTTCTATTCTTCTAAGCCCTCTGTGATGATTGGAGTGCTGAAAAGAGAGGCTAAGACTTTTCTGATCTCAGGAGAATTTGGAAAAGATCAAAGCATGAAAAGTGCTAACTGTTATATCTTTGCTAATGTTTAACTGCAGCTAAGAGAAAGCCTCGACCATGCTGGAAGTCACAATAAACCACAGTTTGATGCTGCGTTGATAAGCTGGAATGAGGGGCAGTGAGCTTGGGACTTGCACACTCTTCGCCTGTGATGCAGCTGCATGCTTAATGGCAGCCCTGTTTTCCAGTTGGCTTCATTCAGACCAGATCTAGTTAACATGAACCATAGTTTCTTGCTTAGGATGAAATGCCAAACCAGAATTAAGCAAAAGTGGAAGCTTTCAAAATATTCCTTGCGGCTATGCCAAACAGAGGTGTGAAGAGGGAAGCCCGTGGATTTGAAACTTGCTGATGTTCAATTTCATCCACGTTGCACTCAAACTGCTGGTTTAGCTTGTTACCTGAACATGCCCTTTGCATCTCTGGCTAGCTCTCTAGTGAACACAGAAGATTAGAAGGAAAGAGAGGGTCTTGCCTCATTTCCACAGCAGCTTGCCACAGGGTCAGGCTCAGTGGAAGACATGCCAGCTGTTTCTGTTTCATTTAAATGGCTGTACCTGTGAGGGTTGCTGGCTGCTGTAAGTATTTCATGCTAAAAGATAAGGGATACTCTCCCCTGGAGAGCAGGTGAATGCACTGTTGGTTGCAAGGAACAGAAATGGACTGGATTTTTTCTTTCTTTATGGAATGAAACATCTAACAAAACCATGATTCTTCGTAAGTTCTCAACATTTCCTTTCTGGAATAAACATGTCTCATAACCAATTTATCTTACTTGTAAAGCTGACATAAGGACAGATGGCACTCTGAAAAGATATGTCAAGAACTAACTGCCTTAGGATTCTACCTAGACTCCGTTTGTACCCATTACAGTTGGAATTCCTTCCCGGAGTATCTAGTGGTGCCACCTCTCAATCTTCCCTTTACTTTTTAAAAACCTTTATCCACTTCCTAATAGAAATGGTTCAAGTACAAGGATCTATGCTTGCTCATGTTCACTCGTCATCTCTATGTTCCTGCCATCTATTTCTTTGGGGTGAGGGCCAGTCTTTGTTCTTTCGTTATGGAATTTGTTAGATAGGTGTTCATGTATATTAAAAACAACAGATGTGGTCCATTCTTTCTGCTTCCACATGTAGAGGAAGATCCCCAGGAAGGGACTCTGTCGCACATTAGCCCTTGTCTACGACTGCAGTGCCCTCAGCAAATTACCTGGAGTGGGAAGCCATGCATGATTCAGGCCTTGCCTTTATTTGCATATTTAGGCGACATAACCATTTGTAGCCTGTATAAATAGAAATGGGGCATTATATCCCTCTGTGGGATGAGAGTATGGACCTTCCATTCCAGGTCACGGCTGGGCGTTTTATACTGTGCTCCGTAGAAGATTACTTAAGATCATGCTTTTAGCTATAATGAGAACGGGGGGGGGGGGGATGTGTTGGTAATTAAGTTTCAATTCACTATCAGTTACTCTTCCATTCTTTGGCAAGTAGCACTGATACAGTGCAATTTAAGAATGACTCGAGGAATCTGGATTCCACCCGCCAGCACTTATCAGAACACTTTTGTGAACTTGGGCTTTTGTGCATGGATTATATTGTGCACTGCATTTGGCATACTATCCACCGCAGTATGTTTTGTCAGTGGTGGTAGCCCTAGCCATCTGTTCAGGGCATACTTGCTGTGTGAGGCTGTATAGAACCTGTTTGTGTAAATAAATGCAATCTGTCACTTCTGAAAATCAGCTCTTGAGTCATCGTAGGATATTCACTGTAGGACAGTCCCCAAAAGCAATTGCAGAAGCACGCGATATACTTCTACCCATGCATGCTCAGCTCTCCATAAGTGTAAACAAACACAAAGAGCTTCATCCTTTTTTTCTGGTTTACAAGTATACTTTTGTAATGCAAATTGTAGCCGTAAAAGTGATGACACGAAGGCAATTATATTTTCTGTCCTTTTTCCTCTCTCCTAGTTGTTTGAGTTGCTAGGACCGGAGGGATTTGAACTCATAGAAAAGCTCTTACAGAACCGATCTACGATTGTGAATAAATCTTGCTCGGGACCAAATGATTATAACCTACAGTCTCTGCAAGGTAAAGTATTGTACACATGGTTTTATGTGATTGCAAGAGTAAATTTCTGGCTAAAGGCTTAAATCCATAAACATCTCTAGGTTTTGGGATGGATCAAAGAACTGTTTTGTTTTGGGAAAGATAATACAGCTGATGAATTGCCGTATGACAATGTCTTAATCCAACACAGTGTTGGATTTTTAAAATGATGTACATTTGCTGATCTATTAAGCTGCATATCATAACTCAAGACTACTAATCAACTCATTTGTTTTTTTCTTCTTTCTAGGTTGAGAATGTCTTAAATCTTAAAATTTATTAATTGCATAAAGTTAAAATTTCACAAAGTCTGTCTTGTAAAATAATCAACTTGCTCTCCATATGCTTCCTTTATTTATGATATTTCTATCCCTCGTTCCCTCCTGGAGGGAGCACATAGTGGCTTACACAATCTTCCATCTGCTCTGTACTTTCTATTTATAATGACCCTGAGATGTAGGTTAGGATAAGAGTCAGTGACTGACCCAGTGTCACCCAGTAAATTTCAAGACAAAGGACTGGAACCTGAATCTCTTAAGTCCTAGTCCCACACACTAACCATTAGACCACACAGTCTCTATTTTAGTGCATAGAAGAATATATGGTAAGATGAATGTCTCAAATGGTTACCTAAGGGCATAATAAATTATACTACTAAGCACTTTTCTAGAAAGTAATTTTCAAACATTTTAATTATGTTTCAAACAAGTCTGAGACTTCACAGATTTGCTAAGAATTGAGAATGCAAACAGTTGGGAGCCACAGATAGATATACCTTTTTCCATATTCCAGAACACTGCAGAATGCTTGCAGGAGAAAATGCAAAGCCCAATTATGGCTGTCAAGTCACAATTCAATCTGAGCAAGAGAAGCAGTTAATGAAACTATATCGCCGTGAAGAAAAACGAAGTGCTAGGCGAGAGAAACGAACTGGGGACGATGGAGATGTTTTTGTAGATGGAGGAATGTGCTTTGATCCCAAGGAACTGCGCATACAAAGGTAATGAATTCCATCAGTTGAAAAATGCTGTTCTTGTTAACTTAATGTATGATAAGCATTTACTTCCTCATAGTTCAGCTTTAGCGATTAGATGGTTATGACTTCAAGTCATGCTTTATTACGAGTACAGAATTGTTTTGGTATGAAAAATTTCATTTTCTAGAAAAAAGAACAGTGATCTGCTAAATTAAATTATATGCAGTCTAACCCACATGGGTTAGAGATGTACATGCAAGAGGTTCATCATTTGCAAATTTAGGGCATTCATCACTAGTTTTAAAATTTATCATGGCTGTGCTTGTATTTTGCCATTTCCTTCCCTCTAGATTACTCTGTACTGCTTCCATAGCACCAGTGGAGTAGAGGAGAAAGGCAGAAACGTTGAAATAATTTTTAGTAGTTCCAAGCAGAAGATGTGCAGGCAGCCAGTCTCGGTCTGTGCGGCCTTCACACAGAAAGAGGAACGATAGGGGGCAGAGGGTTCCTGCCAGCAGAAAAGGCCCTTCACAAGTGCAGCAAAAGAGTGAGAGCTAGAATGACTCCCAGCTTCCTCCATAGCTCTTAAAACCAACCCTGGCTGGGGTAGCACCTGCACGCTTAGCTCTCTTAGCTTTACCTGCCAGTGGAGAGACATTGGTTAGCTGGTGGAATGCAGCTGTGCTCCTTTCTTTCTTTGTTCAAGCCAAACCTGCTGCTTGGCTCATAGCCAAGAATCAACAGCAGGGGGACACGAGAGGTGGGCTTCATTAGGCAGTCTTGTACAGGGCCCACTGACAACTCTCAGGCCTTCTGGCTCTGCTTTTCCTCCATCTTGCTGTTACTGCTTGTTCACCTGCCCTCTCCAGAGAAGCAAATAGAGTCAATGTTGAGAAGTTAGAGCAGCATCTCATTCCACACAACCATACAAAATGGGGCAGAAGGAGGAGGGTTCATCAGAATCTCAAAGGAGTTGGAACCAATCAGGTAGTGGGTCCATTGAGGGCATCTTGCCCAAGGGCCTCCCAACACTGGAACTGAGCAGTGGATACCCTTAAGGGGAAGAAGCCCAGCCACATAGCTTCTTTTCATTTGCTCAAGCCACCATTGGATTGGAAAGGTCTGTGCAAGAGAGAATGCTGTGTGCCGAGAGTTCATGGGGGTTCAGCTTTTTTTAATTGGCGGCCCCATTTATTTTCTTTTAAATATTCATTTTTGAACTGAGTAAATTATGGATAAGTGTGTCATATTGAAAGGTGAATAGAACTGAAACTTCAGCCTCATAAATGAAGAAGGAAAACCTAGTACAGAAAAGTTTGTGCTCCCTAAAAAGTGACCGGGAGGTACAATGCTAATGACCCTGTTTGCATGTAATGGTGGCCAGGTTGCTTGATGTATGTGAGCTGCTTCTGCTTTGCATAATGAACCTGTGACTGGCCTGATTGTAGTTTCTTGCACGATGCGTGAAGCTGGACATTATGACTTGTTTGTGCATTAACAAGCCAAAGGCAACCTCAGAACTGACCCTGCTGATACTCCTGGATGTCTCAACAGATTGTGATAACACTGGGCATGGTGTCCTTCAGGAGCAACAGTCTGAATTGGGAAAGGGGATACTGCATTGCAGTGGTCCTCTCCCATTTGGAGTGCAGTCTTCAAATGGCAATATTATTCAAGCTCATGGATCATCCAGCAGGGCCCTTCCCATGCTGTTTGACATTTATATGAAACTGTCCAGTGGAGTCGCCCAGAGTTTGTAATGCATTGCCAGCAATGTGCGGATGGCACAGGGCTCTATTTATGCTTTAATCTTTGTGATGTGAGGCCGTGCATGTGCAAACTGGTGCCTGACTGTGACAATGGACTGAATGAGGACTAACAAACTAGACAAGTGTGAGACGTTGTTAGTGGGTGTTCCTCTGATCTCATGGAGGGTGTTCAGCCCGTTTTGAATGGAGTTGCATTCCCCCTGAAGGAGCAGATTCATAGCTTGACGGTTCTTCCTGATCTGTTTTTGTCACTTACAGCACAGATGACCTCAGTGGCATGCCGTTCCTTCTTCCTGCTCCAGCTGCTGGTGTAGCTTTGCTCCTAGGTGGACAGAGATAGTCTAGTTTTAGTAATCTATGCTCCAGTAATTTTCAGATGAGATTATCGCAATGCACTATATATGGGGCTACCCTTGGTGATCAGAAGCTGCAGTATGTGCAGTAATGATTAATGCAAAGTGATTAATACCTGGGGCCAAGAGGTCTGAAGATTTAACACCAGTTCTTGTCTCCTTGCATTAAGTGCCTGTATCTTTCTAAGTCCAACTCAAGGTGCTGGTTTTAACTGGTAAAGCCTTAGGTGGCTGGGTACCACAATACTGGATGGAGTGTCCCTCCCAACCGTTAGCTATCCAGACACTGCACTAAACTTCCAGAGCCTTCCTGGGAGGTGGGCTTCTTAGTGGTGGCTTCCTATCTGTGGAATAACCTCCTCTCTGGGGTCTAATTGGAACCAACCCTCTTCATATTTTTGTTACCAGGCTAAGATGACCCTTTATGCTAAGGGTTTTAAAGATATGTATCAATATTCAAGGGCTTGGCAGGATTACATAATTATTCTTCAGTGCTGTTTTAACTGTTTTAAATTTTGTGTATTTTGGAAATATTTTTTCAAATATTTAATTTGAATTGTATTATTTTTACAAACTCTTATAAACTGCCATAGAGCTTCAGCTGTTTGGCAGGATAAAAATGAAATAAATAAATGCATAATAATTGTGCAACAATTCAAGATCCAACTGGACAGCCATCTGAGAGCAATCTGAGAGCCAGGTGTTGGACCTGATGGTTCAGTTCTACTATCCTATGAACCTGTTGTTCTGCCATTTGGAGCTTGTATATTCAAAGCAGAAGTGGCTAATGTGTGGCATGGAACTTGGCAAATCATAGGTTAATCAACCCATGATTTGCTACTGTCAATGTATTTGCTTTAGCCAATAAGTGTTGCAGATGAGAAACTCTGTAATTCCTTTGTGTCTCAGTAGGATGTCCAACAATTCTGCAATAGTATTAGCTCACTCAGTACAGAGTATGTGTAATAGTTACCAGATAGAAGTACATGCTGTGTTGGATTTCAGAAAATTAAGCTTCTGATAATCATTTGACTTTATTTTGTCATTACAGAGAGCAAGCGCTTTTGAATGCTCGAACAATGCCTGTCTTAAGCAGACATCGAGACACTGATTTTGAAAAAATTCATTACCCGCATGTCTATGACGCACAAGCTGAAGCTAGGAAAACCTCAGCATTTGTTGGGGGATCAAAGGTATGCTGTTTCATGCTTGTATTTGCATGAGGTTAGAACAAATTTGGGACAATTTTCAATTTACTTTTTTTAAACTTCTGAGCTTTAATACCTTTTCTTCCCATTGTTTAACACCATTTTTTGGTCTTTGTTAGTTGAATGAATACTTGCATGTTTGGTAACCTTGTTGACAGTCATTGAATCAGTTGCTCCACAGAAATCACTGAATTCTTTGCCATTAGTTTAGGCAAAGTGGTTCTGAGGCCTTGGTAGACGTTGCCATATTCAGCTATCTCATCTCCTTCCCTCTGCCCCCTAATTTTGGAATAGTGAAAGTAGCACAATCCTCTTAGAATTACTAAACCACCCTGCAGATTAAAGATATTGCTGCATGCTTTCAAGATATAGCTGTAACTTAGACCTGTTCCAGAGAAGAGCTGTGCTAGTTTTGGTGGTTTTCACCTGACAGACATTTAGAGGTTTCCTAACCAAAATCATGGAAAGTTAATTCACCCTCTTCAATTCTTTAGCCACTTGGTTAGAATTCCATGTTCTTCTTAACTAGAAATCAAAAGATGCTATAATACCAATGCCAGGTGGTGTTCCTAATGTTCCCAGGAGATCAGGACCATCAGCATAGATCACACTTTTCCCTTTCCCTTTCCTTCTGTATGATGTCCTCCCTGCTTTCCACTGTTTGCTATAACTGATGTGTAAAATCACAAGTTTATTGCTAATAGTGGTTACCTTTTAATAAGTGTTTGAACCAAGTGTTTAAACTTCGTTTAACATTAGTGCACCTGTTTCCTGCACCATGATAGTATATTATAGTATTGTAATGGAAGGGATGAAAAAGTTGTGTGGAGGAGGAAACTGAAGGACTGTAAGAACCTGGAATATACTCCAAAGTTATGAGAGATGCTCCCCAATAGGAGGCATGAGGGTACCCTAGTACTGTGCACTTTGAACAATTACTTTAGCTGAAGAGTGATACAAAACTGATTTGCGCCTAATGACAATCCATAATACTGGTAGAGTATGGGGTGCTGTGGAATTACAGGTTGGTGTTGCAAGCAAACCCTATGGTTTAACTTTGAGTTCTGAACTGCACAAACGCAGGTACATAATACATGTGTTATTTATTTATTTATTTATTTATTTCCCACGTGTTTCTTACAATGAACTCAGTGGCTTACATAATCCTCCTCCTCCTGCTCACAATCTTATCCCCACAACATCCCTGTGAGGTAGGTAGGGGTGAGAGTCTGTGGCTTGTTTAAAATCATGGCCATGTGGGGCCTGGAACGCAGATCACTTGAGTCCCAGTTCTACACCCTTAGCCACTGGACTGCACTGGCTTACTTCCTGGGAAGCCCATCATTAACCCATAGTACAGGGTTTGCATGTGCCAACAACTCATTCATCTCATGTTCTGGGGTTATCATTATAAGTCAACCAACCAGGTATTTGTGTAACTATTAAAAAAGGTTACAGAAACATCTTTAAGATTACAATTCTATGCGCTCATCTGGGAATGAGCAGCTCTGAAATCAAGAGGATACATGTCTGAAAAGCATGCTTAGTACTCAGTGAAATATGCCCACTTCCTGCTTATGTCTGTATCTTTGTGGGAATGGTATGCCCACTCATATCTTGAATGAAGCAATAGGGAACTCTTAGGCTAGTCTCTTATGCCTGTTAAGATTAGCCACTTTGTTGCTTAACCTAACTTGTCATTGCAACCCGCAACAGAAATATTAAAATTGGATAGACAGAGACTGTCTTATATGTGTCATCAAAATTAAGAGAATGTAGGGTAGAAACTTTTCACTAGATTTATTATAAATGAAATACATACTGGCACATAGATTGAAAGTTGAATACCAGTTTTAATACAAAGAACCTGATGTTTCTGGTTTAGCAATGCAAAACTGGGACTCTAAATGAGAAGAACCTCCAATTTCATTATACAGTTTCACAGAAATCTGTTGTGAGGATGAGACTGATAATCTCCCTGCATTCCTGAGAAATGTTTTCCCAAATTTTAAGCACTATTTGGTTTTTATGGGTACAGCTAACTAATAATTATTTTATTTTTCAGATTGTGTTTAAACTGATTTAACCTGTTTTTGTGAGGTTTAAATCATTGTGATCATTATGCATTCATCTCATTACCTTAAGCTGTTTCCTTCCTTCTTTTTCTCCTATTTAATTTTCACAGATGCTTTTGCCTGAAGCTATTGAGAGAGAAAATAATAAAATGTATGAGGAAGTAAAAATCCCTCACAGTGAACCAATGCCTATTGGTTTTGAAGAAAAACCGGTTTATATTAAGGATTTAGATGAGGTGAGGAAACTTAATTTTTTAATTGTGCTATGCTTTGTGCTTATAGAAAAGTCTGCATTTTAGTGTACCCAATACCGAAACCCAATACCGAAACAGCTGTGTATTTGAAAGAAAGACAAATTCTGTTTTTTATAGTTTGGTAATTATATAGGGTTGGATGCAGAAGCCACCTAGCCCAAGCAAAGTGGCATGCCAATCCCATTCCTCCATGCCATTCTGCTCAATAGTATATTTTCGGGACTTACAGAGATTGACAGTGGAAAGTAAAGCCTGTGTTACGAACGGTGAGCTTCACACTGCTACAGTTCACCACATAATGTGTCTGATTTCAGTCAGGTGAGATGTGTATTTGTGCTTAACATCATTGGGCTTGAAAAATGCTCCACATTGGATGGATGGTGCTCATTAATGCAAATAGAGCTTAAGTTTTGGATGCATATTATAGAACAATAAATGTGATGGGGCCTGTTTATGATTCCCAGAATTCTTTTCATTACCAGGCACTCTAGGAGTATTTTTGAGCTCTACCAGAGGTAGAGGTTTGTCCCATCAAGTCACTAGTATGCATAAAGAAGATAGACACACCTGCAAGGGGACAAGATAGCACTGTTCAAAAAATATTACATGTATACAGTTGGATAACTTCTCATGGGGAATATGCTTTGAAGCCATGCTTTGTTCATTCTTAATTACTTGTTAAACATTTTCTCTGATTGTACACTTTTCAAAAGATTTATTTCTAAATATTTAAAGTTGTTCTGCCCTCTGAAAATGAATATTCTTCATTTCAAAATGTTGCACTGAAAATTAACATTGAAATGAGCTAACTCTTAATTTTTCTTTCTGGTTGAGCTGTCAAGTTCTTCATAAGTTTATATATTGTCAGGCAAGATTTGAAGAATACACTCATTCTAATTTTAGCCATTTTCTGCTTGTAAGAGGATTTCAGAAATACCAATATCAACATTAACATACATAGACTTAAGACTAAAAATACCTTAAGTGGTTTGAACCTTGGTGGCAGTGCATGTTGAACCTACAGCCTAGGTCAGCGGTGGTGAACCTTTTAGATATCAAGTGCCCAAACTGCAACCCAAAACCCACTTATTTATCCCAAAGTGCCAACACGACAATAAAACCTGAAAACTGAGGTTTTAGTTTAGAAAAAACAACTCACAGCCAGTCCAAGCAAATATCTATCTATCTATCTATCTATCTATCTATCTATCTATCTATCCCTGGCAGCGCACTGACTGGCCATGCAAAAGCTCAGACGAATTGTGGCTAATGAGTTGTGGCTCGTGATGTCATCACCTGGCACCGCTTTTGAAGGAAGATTTTGAAAAAGCCTTCCTTGAGTAGCTTTTTCTGCACTGCTCATCATTTCTGCCCGTTCTAAACACATTCCAACCATCAAAATCATGCCAGAACACCTCACTTTCGTAACCCTACCCTGGTGCACACCCCTAACCCTAATATAGGGCTAAAGTTCCATAGAAAAGAGGGCGATGTTGAAAAAGACTTCCTTGAGTAGCTTTTTCTGCATAGCTCAATATTTCTGCGCATTCTAAGCAGATTCCAACCATTAAAATCATGCCCAGACACCTCGTTTTTCTAACCCCCAGTGACAGTGAACCTTTTAGAGACCGAGTGCCCAAACTGCAACCCAAAACCCACTTATTTATCGCAAAGTGCCAACACTGCCATAAAACCTGAAAACTCAGTTTTTAGTTTAGAAAAAACAACTCACAGCCAGTCCAAGCAAATATATAAATATCCTTGGCAGTGCACTGACCGGCCATGCAAAAGCTCAGACGAGTTGCGGCTAATGAGTTGTGGCTTGTGACATCATTGCCTGGCACCGCTACTCATTTCCGAGCATGTGCATGGCCCCTATGTGCACTGTTACCTGATGCTCGGCTGCTGGGGTTCACCACCACTGGTCTAGGTTACTTACCTCTTTGTAGGCTTCGTTACTTACCTCTTTGTAGGTTGCTTCATACAAAAACTTTTGAGACACAGAAAAGAAAAAAAGGCATGCATTATTTTATAGACAATACAGTAAGACATGTATTGTAAAAATGGTTGACATTAAAAATGTGTGACACAGTCCTATATAGGACAAAATGTAGAATCTTCCCTGGTACTAGATAGTGAAAGATGGGGTGGAAAGCACAGCTAGAATTAATTGATCAAGCCAAGGTAATACATAGACTATAAGATATTTGCTGTGTGATGCTTATAGTTTCTTAAAAGTTACTACTGTTGAAATTTTGTAGGTGGATGCCATAATGTAAATAAGTCCTACAAAATTAGAATTACCAATTTGTAGACTTCCTTAACTTCTGAATGTGACAGTACAATACTAGATACCTTTCCTCTCACAAATGCAGTTCCTGAGTCTGCAGGAAATGTCAAAGCCTCCTTCTGCACATAGTGCTTGCCAGCTAATTGAAATTTCTGCATTGTGATCATTGGGATTTAAAATAGCTAAATTTGGGCTGGGCCTTGGTCCTATGTCTTCAGCTAGCTGAAGAAAATAATTCTTTTCAATGTGATCTTGCTAGAATGCATTTTTTACTTTCATTATTCTTGATGATGCAAGATGTGTTTATTTTAAAATTTGTTTGTAGTATTGTACTAACAATTATACAAATAAATATTAGAATAAGTGCACAAAGCATATTAATGGTGCTGTTGGAGAAGCCAATCCTGTTGCACATGTGGAACTCATCACTTGTGCAACAGAGATTTAACAGTTCCTATAGGTTGCCCTGAAATGAATAGAAATACGATTTCTGCATCTGGACAAGTTGGTGGGACTTCCTTATGCCTACCCTGTTTAGCCTGGAAGCGCTAAAACTGTTGCTTGTGGAATGGAATCAGTGAGGGTACAGCTTTCCATTAGATACGGCCTATAATTTTTAACTATATTGAAGAGACTGGATGAGTGGCAGTTTGCCACTGGGAAAATGGATGTTGATGCCTCATCTTCTCTGGCACTGGAGTCTTGTTTTGACTCCAGTGCCATTTCAGAGTACAAAAAGACCCTGGAGCTCACTTCTGGTTCCTAAAAAGAATAATGCAAGATTACTTCTAGCTTTATAAATCTAGGCGGAATAGGCAGGATGAATTAACTGTCTGATGCTCTTTCTCAGCCTAATGCTAAGTTCTGCAGAGCTTTCTCCTAGACCAGGCAGACTGTTTTGTGTCTTTCAGGCCCTCTGTCCGAGACTAGCTCTTTGTTGGGAAGCAGAATGCTCTTGCAGTGCCATGAAGGAACTGGCAGGCAAAGATGAATATTGGAGGAAGTGCTGGGGTAGAATGGTAGCCAGCAGGCACAGAAAAGTTGAACAGCTACCTTGGATTTAGAAAGATTTACAAGGCTACAAAACAAACAGTTACCCAAGATATACATGCTGCCGATGAATAGCTCTAGCTTTTTACCTAACGTTAATGTCCATGGCAGGCTTTGTTTTATGTAATTTCCATTTGCTTTTTCTTATTGTAATTGATGAATGGCCAAAATAAAATGTATACCTTTATTTTGAATAATGGTTAGGAATGATTGCAAAATCAATACTCCCATTTTCTTTCTGCAATGTTTCCCTGCTTTTATCACTATACCTGGTAAATAGGGTCAACTAAAGGTAGACCTGCTAGTGGACAAATGCTACTTTTGATGCCATCCGTAAGCATATTTGAATATTCTAAGTTCATGCTAATTAGGAAGTTAGCCATTGAATTTTAAAATATGTTATAAAAGCTTTATAGTAATGATCTCTTTTGAAAACTATCCCTTCATATTTGGCCATGGGTAATATGTAGAAGCTAAGAAAGACTAATTTGATTTCTAAATCAAATCTATAAAATACTTCCTGTAGGCATTGTAATTACACAACAAATAAAATAAATACAATAGCAAAATAAAATGTAAGTACAGCAAATAGTGAATAAAATACAATAATAATACAGGAGCTAAAACCAGGCAATGTATTAAGAGGAGTTAAAACCTTCAGCATGGAATTTCATACATTTATTTGAATTTTCTAAGTATTTCATTCAATCCTTTCTACTTTTCTGCAAGGTGAGAAGCTGTGTTTATACTGTAAGTGTGGTGTTGTGCAAAATGCCCTGCGCCTGAATGAAAGTAATCGGGCTTGGTATGGCTGGGCTACCAAATTTTCTGCTACTTCCATATTTTATTAATCCATTTATATACAAATATTTCTTGTTTGGGTAGTGAGTGAGCAGTTGTGGAAAGCCATGTTACTGCTTATTCATTTATATACCTATATGAATTATAAAGAAATGATTTAAAAAGTTATATGTGTTTTAAGAGCTGTTTGGACAGCATAAAATGCACCATTAATAACCTTCCTTTCTACTCAGATATTCTGATGTAATATGGTAATTTCTCTTGCTTTAAATGGAACTAAATTTTTCCTTACTAGATATACTTAGGCCACATATCTGATTTTATTTTTAAATTATTTTTAAAAAATATTGTTATACTTAAGGTTGTTATCTTCTGAACCATCCTCCTAGTCAACTAATTTCTGACATGTGTTTTGGCTGCAACTAGCTATGCTTTCTTTGGCAACTGGACTTAATGCTTGATTAGGCCGTATTGCAGAATGGCTTGTATGGACCATCTTAACCTGGTCCCAAAAAGATGACCATGTTGATAGTAGGTGCACCTCAGTGAGGAAATTGTTCCATAATCTGGAGTTACCATTAAGGAGGCCTTCTCCTTTGTTGACACACTCTGGGCATCCATCAGAGAAGGGCCTCAGATGCTAACAGTAGTGCTTACACACCAAGACAGGTGCTCCTTCAGGTATTTCAGTCCCAAGCCATGAAAGGCTTTGCATATCAAAACCCTCACCTTGAGTTGGGCTTGAAAATGTACAGGGCCAGAATTGGTGTTAGATGCTCAGACCTCTTTTTTTGCCTCTGCATTTTGCAAATTGGATCTGACATGAGATCATTTTAACACATGCTGATAAAAATATAAAAAAGGAAGTTAAAGTACACACTTGCTTTTTATATAGGATATTACTGGACAATTCACTAGCACCTGCATTTTTCTAGAAGCTGTATTGGTATTAATGGATTTTACAGTTATTGTCTCACAGTCTAATAGACATGATGCAAAAAGAAAAACATCCCCGGAAGGAAGATGAAAGCCAAGCGCTTGAATGACTGAACTTTCTTTATCTGATGGCTGGTGTCAGGTTGGTCTCCCCACTTGCCATGAAGTTCTTCCGGGAAAGGAAAGGGTTCAGCTTGCCCATGGTCCTGGTTTTCGTGGCCAGTGGCAGTGACCAGAGCATGCCTCCTTTCAGTTCCATAGTTTTGCTAACCCCTGGGCTCGATGATAGCACTTTACTTGGCCAGTTGCTACTTCTGTTGTTTCTCAGTTACGGCTACTGCTTTTGTGAGATGCCTGGCCCAGCTCCGCTCCGCTCAGGAATGTAGCAGCAGAGGGAGATGGCAATGATGACAATTTGACTCACTGCTGCTTCCTTAGAGAATTTTAGTAGAACATCCAGAGAAGAAACCGCGTAATAATTTTTCTTTAAAATATATTAAAAACCAACTGGCTTCTATATGTACATCCTGAGTGGTATGGGAGATGGCATGCCTGGTTTCTTTTCTAGTTCAGTGAAGGGCTATCCACATGAAGCCCTGTAAAATAGCTGATGTTCTGGAAGAAGAAGGAAAGGTAGGACTTGGGCTTCTCCTTGCTAATTTTCAGAACTGCTCCTTTACAGAATTTCAGTTATTTTAAAAAATGGCCCTTGCTGCTGACAGTATGCATTGTCAGAATGTATCTGTTATCACTCTGTCAGTGTTAAGTGCATCTGTACAGCAAGATACATTAAATTCCTCCTAAACAATGTAAACAAAGGAAGTTACAAGTAGGTAAGTTCATATTGAGCATCAATAGCTGTTGGGGCAGGAATGCATGAATTATATGGAGTCCTTGTAAGAAAGTTTCTTGCAGAAAATAAGGAACAGTTAATGTTGGTGCCTATGTATATAAATACACAAATTTAAACATATTATGTATTTTGTTTAAGAGACAGTGAAAAGTCTGGTATATTAACAGGAACTTCGTGAGGAATTGCTTGGGCTGATTTTAATCATGGTATTAATCACCAGACAGAAAGCCTTATTATGCATTATTGATTTAAATCTACAGTTTCTATTTGTGCATGAACTAGTCACTAAAGATACATTCCATGGTCTATTGTTCAGCTGAATAAGGCTTTTGGATTCTGTTTGCTGTTCCTGTGTTAGTGTAACAAAATCTACAGCTGTGGAAGAATAACACTAAACATTTATTTTAAAACTTTCAGCTCATAATGTAATGTTTGTTCATCAATCTATAGGCAATTTGAAGACCTAACTGAAAATTGGATATTTCTTTAATTATTTAAAACATTTTTATGCTGCCCCCATCACAACGAAGCCTCGAGGCGGCTCACAACAGAAACAAAATACGTAAATAAATAACAATATAACAATAAAAGGTACCATGAAAGCTTGTAGTGTCCTGGCTAGGGTGCTGAAGTCATGTTTTGACCAAGTGTATATGGAAACTGAGAACAGCCCTGAAATGAGGTAGTAATGAGTTATTGAGTTGTAGCTGGGAAGCCAGCCTGAAGCATTGTTTCTGGAATGAGGGCTCTTGTTCAACACAAGCATTA
The DNA here is from genome assembly GCF_004798865.1 of Varanus komodoensis. Lineage (NCBI taxonomy): Eukaryota > Metazoa > Chordata > Lepidosauria > Squamata > Varanidae > Varanus > Varanus komodoensis. The sequence goes on from NW_025335268.1 coordinate 61,805,239, forward strand.
CCTGACAGACCTTATACATTGTTTTTACTGCCCATAATTAGAGGCAGTAATCATTAAGTACCCAGAATAATCCCATGGATCCTCAAAGGCAGTGAACATATTGAATACATTTTCCTACCAGTAAGAGTGAAATGAAAAATAGGTATTTATTCAAAATGAAAATCTTTGAGCTTAGCTGTTAAAGCAAATGTCTATGAAATCACCAGGGTTAGCCCATTAAGTTACCTCAATTTCTTTTCATCTTTATCCCCCATAAGAGAGAAATCCTGCAGCCCTCTTAGTTCAATACAATAAAATATGCAACACATGACTTCAAAATGAGCATGTAGAACTTTCAGGAGAAAGTAATCTTCTCAATATTATATTAGGCTAAACGAAAGGTTTGATAAAGTAAGGACCGTTTCTGTTGCTACGAGCAATATTGCTACAAGCTAGATGTGGGAAGGGGCTCCCTTGTTGGATAAACAGGAAAGCAGTGCACTCATTGGGCCAGTCTGAACATCAGCCCAGGATTTATTTCGGGACTGGCAACCCCCCACCCCCACCCCACAAGTCATGGCATCTGGTTTTGGACCATATGGCAAGCCATGCCAAGGTGGTGATTATTCATACTGTGCCCAGTGCATTGTGTCATTGTGCAAACCAGATTGGTGGTTGGATTCACACAACAACACAGCCCACAGTTGGATTCACACAACATCACAGAAACAACATAGAGTGTATGTTTCTCTATGGGTTGTCATTGAACCATGGCTTGTTGTCTGAATCTAGAAACCATGATTTGCTAACTCTTGAAGAGAAACCATGTTATTGGGTTATAATTAAACCATGGTTTCTTAGCCTGGCGGGCTTTGTACAACATGGTTCAGCACAGTTCAACAACAACTCATGGTTCAGCAGCAGTGACCAGATTCAGATGACACACCATGATTAATTGTGGCTTAAAAGAACAGCATCAACAACTGCTAATGAGCTGTAGTGCCTGCATATGCCAAATTCTGTGTGGAACCTTCACTTAGGGGCTGTCATGTTGTATGAAACCCCTGTATAACCTACATTAAGAAGTTTTCAGGACATGAAAACTCCCGAAGCAGGATTTCATATTCAAAATACTGCCCACAATTGCTGCAGCCTCCCCGACTGTTAACCCAACCATTTTCTCTTATGTTGTGTTTTGCGAACGCCCCAACCGTTGTGGAACATATGCTCTTATGCAAAGGGTTTATCTCTGTAAACATATGGAGCACTTTGGGTTATATCCATATGTTTTAACTTATGCAGCATTTAATTAGATTTTTAATACACTCTAGTTTAAAATAATCTATACTTCGCTTTTATTTTCTTTGAAAAGAAATACTAGATATAAAACTTTTTGTTTTTATAACAGCAAGTATACATAATTCCTACTTCAGGAAACTTGGGTTGGCTTTCCTCTGTATAATTACTAGGAAACAACTAGTATTTGAACACTGTTATTAGCTAGATTAGCAGTTTTTGTGTGACATGCATAGTGAAAGTTATATGATGTTAATATGTAAATCCTTTAAAATAATTAAAGTATCTGTTGTGGATAAATAACAAAACACTATCTTTTTGTTACAAATATCAATTGTATATACTGTGTACCCTAGAAATATGTTGACAATAATTATTAGGAAAACATATCATTCCTCCAGAACAGCCTGTGATATTTGGTAATATATATTAGGTACTTTGTGAGCTTACTTGTTGGAAAGTTAGGGAATATAAAATGTAGTTACTTTAAAGGCTGAAATCAAGGTTACTTAACTAGCTTAAATAAAGGAACAACTGAATATCAATGCATGTTCCCATACCAAAAGAAGGCAGGTAGACCTAGAGTATGGGGGCATTAGGTCTCCTGTTTCGAAGCACTTGGATATTATAGGGGAGAGAAGAAGGGATGTGGGACTCTTGCTTTTGATGGCAGCCACATCACTCTTCTGATATCTGTTTCTGCCAGGCTGCTGCTTACGTGAGAAGGGCACATACTAAGGATTACAGGTATACCCACCTTTGCCCCAAAACAGGACATTTCCTAGTGCTAGAAAGATACAAGATGCCAGATAAGCCCATCTGGGAAGTAAGTGCATTCCAGAGCAGGAATACTATTCTCCCCTGCCCCCCCCCCAAAAAAAGGAATTCCTTTCTCCTAAAGGTACCTGTTTCTTCAACAGGAAACCTGTCTTAGTTACACTGTAGAAAATGCCCGTTGTGGTTCAGCTTTATTGTAAAAATAAGTATATTTAATGGTGTGTCTCAAATTCTCCATAATGTTCTATTTCCAGAATGCCTGAAAGTTCTTTAGAAAATGCAAGCCAGTAAAGCTGCTAGCGGGGAAAGGAACCCTAAAAATTTAGTATGGGAGCAGTTTCAGCTCCCTGTAGACATGGTATATAAATAGTATCATTTTCCCTTCCAGAAGTTAGTTTGGTTGCTTTTGATGTATATTTCATAACCATGTAATCAATATCAGTAGTCTGACACTGTAGTGTGCTAAATGTATCCCTTTAGAATGTTTATTTTTAAAAAGAAATGTTTTGCAAATAGTAACTTGCAGCCCAGTCCTGAATATGCTTTCCCAGAGAAACATCCCACTGAGTTCAGTACAATTTATTTCCTAGTGAGTATGTTGGTAGCCCTAACACCGATTCTGTGTTTTTGCTCATGCAAGGCATGCCATACCACATCCTCGCTGCAGCATTCTGCACTAGCTGCATCCTCTGAACTAGCCTTAAGGGCAGTCCCACATAAAAATCATTAGAATAGTCCATTCTTGAGGTTACAGTACGTGGTCCCCTGTGGTTAAGCTATCGCTTTCCAGAATTGGGCACAGTCGATGCATCAGCTGAATTCGGTGAAAAGCATGGCAGGAACCTAGGCTTCTAATGACGATGATGAATGAAAAATCCATTCTTTTACAATCTCAAGCCTGGAAAAGGTTGCTAATGTTGCCCTGAATGTGTCTCAACTACACAGTCTTAGATCTGTAACATACTGCTTTCTCTCGCCCCCCCCCCCCCCGTGTGTGTGTGTGTGTGTGTGTGTGTGTGTGTGTGTGTGTGAGAGAGAGAGAGAGAGAGAGAGAGAGAGAGAGAGATCTGTTTGATTAGTCATGAAATAGGCATTATGTTTTGTGTAATTCATTACGAAAATGAGAGGATGCTTGTGAAAATGCTCTGTGTGTCTTGTGAAACTACACATCCATTTGGTGCCTGTCCATACGTATTAGTAGATATCAGATATCTATAAGTACCTCAAAGGCTGTCACAAAGAGAAAGGTCAAGATCTCTTCTTGCTGATACCAGAATGTGGGACACGAAATAATTCAAGTTGCGACAACCCAGATTCAGGCTGGACATGAGGAAAAGCTTCCTCACTATCAGGGCAATACAACAGTGGAACCTGCTGCCTAGGGAAGTGGTGGGCTCTCCTACACTAGAGACATTCAAAAAGAAACTGGACAGCCGTCTGATTGGGATTGTGTAATTCTGTGTTCTGCAACAGCAGGGGATTGGACCTGATAGCCTTCATGGCCCCTTCCAACTCTACTATTCTATGATTCTATGAGTATGTGACAGTGTGTTTTGACAAGCTTCCATCTGGGTAACCTTATGAATGTGTTTTTTAAACATTTTTACATCTTGTCTTGTTTTCAGAATGCCTACAAGATATAATAGAACAAGTATCATTACTTAAAAGGATAGTGTAGCATGAGTAACTTGCAAGTCAAGACTTTATATTGTACCATATCCAATTCTAAACATATTATACCAGTCACTGTGACTGGCATTCCATAGCCATGTGCAGACATGGAAATACCATTACAGTAAAATATATTTAAATATTAGCCTAATATGAATCATGAAATATTAGTATAACTCTGGAATTGCACTACAGATGCATTTGTGTGAACTGAAAAGGTACAAAAATATCAGAATGCTATATCAGGGGACATGGAGGAAAGGCAGCCTGATAAATTGGCCAGAGTGACCCTTGTTAGAATTGCCAGGCCCTTTTGAAGCTTTGGGTGGATAAGGCCCCTTTGAAATCCATGAATTTCCCAGTAAGTACAATGCAGGATGACTTCCTACAGTACAGAGGAAACCTTTTCTCTGATGCTTCCAAGGGTGCTGAACAGGAGCTCAGCAAGTCCTGAAAACTAGAAGATGGACAAGATGTTTCCATTTTTCACTCTCTAAGGTTTGGGGTCATTTAATTCCTCATCCTCTTTTCTTACTGCTTTCAGTTTCTGTGCTTTTTGTTCCCAGCTGTGCCTAACACTGCCTGTTTGTCCTTAAAGGATATAACTGGCCTGCATTGTTCTGAGATTTTCTTTTTTCAAGTTCTTCCTTTTCCCTTCTGCACAAATCGCTACACTTTCCCCAAACATACAAATTTTTGCTTTAATTTTGACTGTTGTCTGCTGTTGATGGGAGTTTTAAAAAGATCTGGATTAAAACAATCACGTTTTGTGAGGCATCACTGTTTGCTAAGGTCAAAGTGCCAGTTGTATTGTTCCATGGCTTGGCAAACTGTGGCATTCAGGTCAGCCTAGTATAGAAGGGTAACTGTTTGCATGGCTTTCTGTGATACCCAGGTCTCTACAAAATATCAATGTCTTTAAACATTTTATGAGTTCAGTGCTATGGAGTCCCCAGTTCAGCACTTTGCTGTGGCTAGAATAAAGCGAATGGTGATTGGGTTATAGTATAGTAGCATGTACCTGCAGAGCTGTGTTCAGGGTGTTACTGCTGGTTGCTAAACAATTCAGGACCAGGTTCTTTGAGAGTCAGCCTTCTCTTGTGTAGGCTACCACAGTCTCTGTGTTCAGAGGGAAAAGCCTTGGATACTGTTCCTCAGCATAATATGGCTCATTTTGCCATGGTGTAGAGGTAGCTATTCTCGGTTGTGGCATTTGCCCTATGTGATGATCTTTGCGTAGAGACCATGCAGATTCCTAGTGTGACGTGTTTCTGCCACCAATTAAAAACCCATCTACCTAGACATTCCCCTACTAAATAAACTTGGCTGCTTTGGTGTAACCAGATAACCTTGGCTACTTTAATGAGATGTTACTGTTTTATCACTGTCCAATGCTTTAATTATTATTTAATCATGATTCTACCTTATAAATAGCATTTTAAAATGAAAGCCAGTAAAAAATCTGAAATAAATAAACATGTATATAAATATCTAGTGATTGAATCATTTTAGTTTCATGGCTAACTTGGGAACCACATGAGTCTTGCTTCCATGGCCATATGTTTGCTGCTGGGGAGCTTTGATGAATGCAGCTGCCGTGGGCCGTTTAAAGGTGTAAAGTCTTGAGAATTCTCTGTAGCAGAATGTGTATGGAGCACACATGAATATTCAGTTGAATCATATAGTGAAGGTCTAAAAGAAGTAGGTGGATGGCATTCTTTAAAGAGCTTTTAAAAAGTAAAAACAAGAAACAACTCAAGAATACTGTCTCATTCACGTCTTGCTCTGGCTAGCTAATGTATAACATGAGAAAAATAAGCTGCACTAAAAAGTACCTCATGACATAATGTTTATTCCTAGAAGAAATTTCTTTGCATTTGCAGTTTTCTCACTTCTCCTTGATGAATTAGCATTTATTACCTCTGTCAGCTATAATTACCATTTAAAGTATTCTGTGTTAGTTCTTCCCCCTTTTTGTTAAATAGATATTGTAGCACCAAGCTTAAAGGAGGTAGTTTTATCTTCCCATCATAGGAGAACAGGCAAGTTAAATATGTACTCTGAAAATCATCATTCAGTGCATGCAGAGATTTCTAAAGTGATAAAATTGTTAAGAGCTTTAATCGTGACTCATGCATGAGCAGCTGGAAGCTGTGCCATTAGTTTGTGTCTGTAGAGAAGGAAATTTTACTCAGGCCCTTTCTGTTCAACCATTTTATTGCACAATAAGTACACATTCATTGAGCACATCTTCAGCAAGTGTGTGCTTCTGCTGGTGTGAAATCTTGTTTTCCAAGAATCCAAAACACAGTTTGGCAAGTCAGGTGCTTCCTAGGCAGCACATCCAGTGCTGAAGAGATTGCAGAGCTCTGGGGAATATGGCTCAGTGCATGCCACAATGACATCTGTTGGGTATGCGAGTGATAGATGGCTCAGCTCTAATGTTCTCCCTTCCTCCCATCCCTGCAGGATTTTGTGCATGTTAATTCCTACACAGGTGTATAATACAGAAAAAGTTAACTATTGTGATAGTGGCCTGACATTTTGTGCCTATGCTGAACTTTTTTATTTTTAGGTTTAAAAAAAAAAAGGTAGCTGGAGGCTGTATAACCGGTCTCTTGAGTGTTACAGACAGTCCCTGAGTTATGAACAACTTCTGTTCCTGAGAAACTGGAAATATGTCTTTAAGTGACATTTGTATGTAAGGCAGCTCTGGGGAAAGATCTGGCAGTTTGATACAGGAATAGGTGGACCTTAAGATACCCTGGCATCAAGAAATGTGCCTTATAGTTAACTCCAGTGCTTGGAATTGGCTCTGGAAACATGGGGAGAAGCAATGAAGCTGTTTTGCAACTGGTAGGAAATTTTCTGCTTTTTTGCTTAGTGCAGCTATTTTTTTTCCTGGTTACCTTGGGTTTGTCTTTTTAATCTATGGTATGCAGTTAAGTAGGGATAGAAAATACAGATTGCAATACCATCTTTACTGGAAAGCGAAAGAAATTATATTCTGTTTTTGTGTGTATTTATTTATTTATTAGTAAGGGTGGAATAACAGGGTAAAGTAAAAGATGAGTATTATATCTAAAGATGAATATTATATCTTGAATTGTGTATGTTTTGGGGTTAGGGTTAGGGGAGCTTCTTTATTTATAGACGGCCAAGATTTCCAAAAAAATAGGTGCTTTCTACTGTAAATTTTATGGGCTTCTGTTTTACCATGAATATCCTCAAAAAGAATGCAACTGCCAGCTAAAGTGAGTGGATTTGACTTTCCAAATTCATCTTATATCATTGGGGCTACTTGCTGACATATTAAATTTTAGTCTTTTTCACCTAAATTAGGCTTCCACCCCTCAGTTCTAGAATCTTATTGTATGGGTCCTCTTTCCAAATAGTTTGCATTAGTCAATATACTATGGCAGTGTTGATGCTTTCATCAGTTTCAGTGGTAAGAGAGATGGAGTGCACAATATACTGTCAATTACCATTTGATACACTTTCCTATGCAGAATTAACTTTATAGAGAAACTCAGCTCAAAAATAGGCAAGAAATTTTTCATACGGCAGACTTGGATTAATAAGCTGCTTTTTGTTTTGTTTTGGTTTGATACATTGAATCAATTAGCTGGCGCTGATGATAATTTCCTGCTATTATCATGCTCAATGTCAAATACAATTCACCCGCAATGGCTGAATGACATTACCTTGAGTTGCAACATTTGTCAGGATCTCTGGTTTGACCCTACAGTTTCAGAGTCTCCTCCATTATGACAAGTATATACTAAGGCTGATGAGATATATCAACCTATGATCTCGGTGTATAAGTAAAATTACTTAATAAATACAATGCAGAGGGTTTTACACAGGAATGGAATAGAGAATTAGACTGCCCAATCAATGGATCACTGCATTTTATACATCCCATAAATGTCAGTGGATCTTGAAGTACATCTTATTCAAGAAAAACTCCCTTATATTAGATGCCACAAAGTCCTCTCATCAAGTTCTTGGCTAAGTTGGCTAACTGTTGAAGATGTAATACAGCAAATGCTTTGCAATACCCAGTAGTTGTCTTTGTTTGGAAAGAGATTATAATACAGATAACTTTTGTGCCCAAACACTTTGATATTTATTGGTGTAGATGCTCTTCCTAATTAGTTACTTGACCCTTGAAACTTAATACAAGGTCAACATAAATGGACCAGAAGGATAAATAACTATCGCTGATAAAGAAATGGGTTGAATATTTAATAACACTTTCAGCTTTTCAACAGGTAGTACACCTATGCTTAGATAAATATAAGGATATTTTGTTTGCCTTTCCTGCAGTTTATGCATAAATAGTCACACTAACAGCAGTCCATCTTTTACACACATGTAAGATATATGGGCAGACATTTCACATATTTACTGCAATTGGTATGCACAAAGTTCATATAATGAAAACTGTGACGTTTCGCATTTTCTTTGTTTATTTTTTTCCTAGTCCCACTTGCATTTCCTTATGGTTTTTGTTTCTCTCACAATTTTCTAAAACTCACAATACAGTTTAAAAGGGAAACCAATGGTGGGAGATGTTCTAAATGATCCATACCAGTTAGTAACCCAGCTGGTATGTACTGGACCAACATAATTTCTGTCAACTCTCCAAAGGAAAGTCCATTGAAATACTTCATTCTGGATATGAATCAAATAATGGATGATGCCTGTAATGCCTGCCATCTTTAGCATTTCTCTCATGTATCAGAGGAGCAGCCTCCTTTAATCTGGTGCCCAAAATGGCTAGCTGGGATCTAATAACAGTTAACATAAACCCTCAGGAATAATTTAATCCTTTGTCAGTTGAGAAATGTGTAATTACATCAGAAGTTAAAGCTTCAATGGATAAGTGTTTCAAGTGTACTTTGTTTATAGTTCATAAGCTTTTGACCTGATGTACACCAACAGGGATATATTTAAGCCATATCTTTGTGGTCCAATAAAGCCACAAGATCATAGCCTTGGGGTCCAGGTAGCTAGTTAAGTCCCTGCAGCTTTCCATGGGTGAGTGCTGGATGTTGCAGTATCCTGCTCTTTCCAGCCTGAGGAAGGTATCATCCTGCACTGCTTTGTCCCCTAAGAAGATGCAATGAGTGTAGTTGCAGTGGTGACAAGGTACTCACTCATTGCTCACCTGTGGTAAACTGGTACAGGCCTCCACACCCTTTTCAGACCTGAGAAGAGACTGTGAGAGCATTCCTGCATTCTTTCCTTTTGGTGGGGATTGTGTCCTGAAGCCTTATCGCACTTGTCTTCCTGGGTCCTGCAAACTGAAAGGGAGAGTTGCAGTAATTCTCCAGGATCTTTTCTACCTGAGGGAATGAGCTTTCTGCTGCTATTGATCTAAATGTAAGGAAAGAGGAGGAATGGGGGCTGCTGAGACAAGGGAGGGCTTTTGTTGCCCTAGGAGTAGGTGGGTGAGTTTTTAAAATTCTTTACTTGAAGTGCAATTTTGCATTTGCTTTTCTATTTTAAGCAAATCTTTTTGCTCTTGTCTTTGATGCTTCTAACAAACTGCTGTTACAGTGGCATAGAAAAAAGATTTTTTTAAGGGGGGGTGGCAGGGGAAATCACTATTTTTGTAACACAAACAGCAGGCCTGTTTTCATCTAGAATAACAAAACCTGACATGTTGGCTGTAGGCATAAGATTAGCTGGCGGGTGGCTAATTGGCTTTTTCCGGTGGCCTGTCATGATCCAGAAGTGCAACTACTCACCAGTCAGGTTTCTCATTGAATTGTGATGTTCTGTGGCTGCCGGAATAAGGCAGGCAGGCAGACTGGCCAGCCGGCCATTGGAGTACTATTTGAGTGGAATACTTATTGAGCCATTGGGGGTTTGAATGATTTAATAGCTTATTAAATTAATGTGCAGTGCAAAATAAAAATTAGTTCCACTGCAGTCTGATGGCTAGACTATCTGCTTTGAGTATGAGATACCTGAGTTCACAGTGCTTCTTGGCAGCAGAATTCTTGAATGGGTGGCATGGGGTGTTGGGTTCCTCTGAAACAGATGAGGCAAGTAAAGCATTTCTTGCCATCCAATAAAATCTTGGAGGCTATGTCTAATCAGAAGGAGGTCCAAATGAATTCATTGGAACTTATTCCAAAACTTCCTAAGTGGCTTTGGGTAAGATACTGTGCCTCAGTACCTACCTCCCAGGTTTGCCACAGAGGTAAAACAGTGTTTGGAGCTCAGTAGAGGAAGACAGTATGAACAGTGATGATAGATAGTCATATTTGGAAGATTATACTGAGTCAGACCATTGATCCATCTAGCCTGCTACTTGTTGGCCCTGATTTCAGTTGTTCTCCATGGTTTCAGCAGGAGTTTTTCTGGTCCATTTTGTACATACTGGTAACTGAGGGCCTTCTGCATATGAAGCGTGTGGTCCATCACTGAGCCACTAACCTCTCTCCGTTGCCAAGTCCCAAGCAAGCATCTGCTGTGTAATTTATTTAGAGTCAGTCCGCCTGATCTTGACATTTGTTTTTTCCATATTAAATTATAATGAGGAACATTTTCATACTGTTACAAAGCAAGTAACAATTATGGTATAATGACATAACTGAAATATTATTTCCCAAATTCAATACATGTGCCTATTCAAGTTTTTCCGATTAAGGTAATGATTCTTTAACATGTGTCCATTTTTGCTTCTTTGAAAAAGCCAGCATAAACATGTTGAGAGTTAATGCATTAAAAAAGTTGAAGCAAAGCCTGTAATTACTGGTGGAAGAAGTAGTTAACTAGTAAAAAGATAAACTTCTTTTGCTGATAGTTTGGCGAGGTTGGGAAAGACACAATATATTAGATTCTGCTTATGGCAGCATTAAAACTAGAATGACAGCTAGCTAAACAGCAGATTTAAAGAATGCTGAGTCATCCAGTATGTTTTTGTGTTAAGCCTATGTCCGTAATAATTGTTGATGTGGAATTTTATGTATTTGGAGCATGCTAAGTACGTAACAGAATATGCACTGGAGAGCTTATTTTAGTTGGAGCATTTGGTATCAGTCCTTTCAGTTAAAGGGGTATCATGGGTTTTACAGAAATTACTGCATCTAGAGATATTTATACTTGTGGCAAGGAAATTACTGTAGATAGTCCAATTCATACCAGTCAAGAATCAGCGGACACATGATTAATCTAGTGAGCATTAGGTTGGCTGTGTGCTTCTTGGGTATTATGGTCTGTCCAGATGTGAGAATAGTATTTTATGTCAGTGTAACACAATCTAGGGAAACTAGCAGAGCATTTCTTCAACCTTGCAAAGATGAACTGGCTGGAACTTCTATTTTTCTGTTTCATCAGAATCATTAGACAGGTCCTGATAATTCAGTAGTAACACTGCTGTAAAATAGTAGTGAGTCCCTATTATGGGATGTCAAAAGGATACTTCATAGCCATAAGCTTCAAAAATTTACTTTTTAATCAAGCAAGCAAAATCTGTTCACCAAGTGTTCTTTAGCAGTGGGCCCCAAAAGTTAGTTGTGCACTCTGTGAGAAAATTTAAAACTTCAGCTTTTAAAATTTGTTAGATGAGGAACCACTCCCCCGCCCACATGTTCTTCTCCATTATGCAATTATATATACACGTATGTATAAAGGTATGACGTTTCTGTAAACTCAAAGGTCACAGCTGTATACATAAGAAAGGTGATCAGTCTCCATGATCTTTTCAATCAATCAATCTTGCTCTAATATGTTCCTTTCAAGGTGAAATGACCAGTATTTCACATAGTTTTCTCACGATGTCTACTTCTGTATAAATTGTCTAAGTTGACCATTTTTGAACTGGGTATCGTCATGATGGAACAAGAAACCAGCAGGAAGAAATTGGTTATGTTACAAAGTTGCAGGGGAAGCCAATAATGTGTGCTGAGGATATGCTTGATTTGGTTATGCTTTAATTTTACCTACTACATTGGAAAAGAACTGAATGGGTAATAAGGAAAACATCGGGGGAGGTGTACATGCTTTTAATATAGTATGAAGAGAATTGGAAATGATTGCATTTGAGTGAACTTAAAAAGGAAAAAAAGGAAGTGAGGAACTAGATTAGAGTATGCATTTAGAATGAGAATTATGGTGCAGTCCATAGCAATGAACTAAAAACAAATCAGAATATGGGAAATAAAGAGTTGAGATTTAGGAAAATTCTTCCAAGAAGAAAGTTTTAAGTGAAATTTGGAAGTGTCAGGTCAGCCCTCTCCACACCTGGTGACCTTCAAATATGTTGGACTATGACTCCCAGATTTCCTGACCATTAGCCACACTCGATGGGCATGATGGGAGTTGAAATTGAAAACATCTAGAGGACACCAGTTTGGGATGGGTTGATTTGACATATCTAAGTCATTCTCCAAACTTTCTTCTTGGATAAATTTACATAAATCTCAGTTCTTTATTTCCATAATGTTTCCTGAAAAAGAAAAGAGAGGACCTAGAGAGAGAGTAAGAGAGCATGCACTGATGATAAAAATAAATCTTCAAGATCCTGGGTTGTATCCTGTGGGTCTTGGAAAAGGACCAGTTCTTCCTGTGACCCTTTCACCTCCCAAAATCTGCTCTGTTGGTCCAGGTTAGGCTTATTGGGCTATTGGGGAGAGAGGGAGAGAGTCCCATTGCTCTAAGAGACTCCTGTTGCTTTGACTTGAACTTAACCCACAGTTAAATCCAAGCAGAATATTGAAACTTGGTTACAATCTATATTTAGTATGAAAAATACTTAGTAAGGTTTTTGAATTATGCAATCAGTGTAGTGATGTTTGATATTCCCAAGGGTAGTGATGTTAGATATATCCTCTTTGCTCCCTGTTAGTGATTAACTCTTTTAATTAGTTACTTAATTAAATTGTGTTTTCTTTCTGGACTTTCATTGCAGATTGGACAACTTGCTTTTAAAGGCATGAAGAGATTAAATCGAATCCAGTCTATTGTTTTTGAAACTGCTTACAACACAAACGAGAGCATGCTAATCTGTGCACCCACTGGGGCAGGAAAAACGAACATTGCCATGTTAACCATTTTGCATGAAATCCGTCAGCATGTTCAGCAAGGAGTTATCAAAAAGGATGAGTTTAAGGTAAGAATTTAAAAAACCATAGAGCAGCTTTGCAACTTATAAAAGTCCATTGCAGAGGTATACATTTAAATGAATTCAAGAAGTTTTCAAGGGCATTGTGTTGTCCCTAAGTCCATCATGGCAATGGAACCTTTAGCTTACTGTCATCACTAGTCTGCAATTCATTGTCATATTCTGAAAATCTTATTACCCATGTGAAAAGCTTTGGAAATATCTCCAGCTTTGATGCAGAACCAATTTTCAAACTGATAAGCCTGCATAAACAAAATCTATTGTCTTTTAAACAGCTGCTTTTAAACCAGTACCGATAACTACTTTCCATAGACTACTATTAAGTATTTTTCCCTCCCCACAATAGCTGTAAATGCTAGGGCTCATATTTCACAATAATTGTGATTTGTATCAGTGACTGTAAAACCAACGGTATTGTACTCTTTGCTCATTTATCAAACTGGTGTCCTTTTTGGTGCAGATTGTTTATGTTGCTCCTATGAAGGCATTGGCAGCAGAAATGACAAATTACTTTAGCAAGCGTCTGGAACCACTAGGCATTACAGTGAAAGAGCTGACTGGTGATATGCAGTTGTCCAAAAGTGAGATTCTACGAACTCAGGTATGCCACAAAGCAGTTATAAATATATTCATGAATGCAAGAGGTGGGGTATGGATGTGATTTAGCAAAATAATAAACACACTTTTTTATAGTTTTATGAGTGGCCAGCTGGGCAATGCTGAAAGTTGCAAGACTTTTTTCTTCCTAAATGTGCATAGGTTTACACTCTAAAGCACTGATTTTCAAACTTGCTTTTCTACAAAAATCATTGATTTTTCTTCTGTGTGACTTGTGTCTGCTGCAGAAGATTATGGGAAACATTCTAGGTCTCACCCTTAAACTGGCCTAATAGGCAAATGATCATCCAGTGAAACTTGTCTGTTACCGGTTTTCTCTTCCAGTCAACCTGAGTGTATATTGGAACCATTTGAAAACAATTTTATAACTTAGCAGCTATCTTCCAAAATGCTGGCAGGTGATCAGCATGGCCAGTCCACTTCACCTCAGGTGGAAAGGTGAAATTATTGACGATTCCTTTTCATTATATGAATATATTTGTATCTTAACCTTTCAATTGAATTAACGTGTACAATGATGTGCCAGTGCTCATGGTAATTCTGTACTAAGAATCATCTTTCTGGATGAGGTCTATCTAATCTGGCAGTCACTAAGGAGTAGTGGTCAGTGAGCCGTCTCTGGAAACTTACTGAACTATCCCCTTCTTGGTCCCCATAATCTAATAATCAGACATTGCCTTCTGAGTTTGGACATTTCATTTCCTAGTTAGTCATTGCCAAAGGATCTAGTCTTTCTGAGTTTGACAAATCCTTTTTTTAAATGATAACCATGATAGGCTTAACTCTTGTGATGTTGAGGCAGAAAATTCTGAACATTAATTATGAATTGTGTGAAGAAACATGTTTCCTTTTTCTTTATTCTAAATCTATTGGCAATCAATTTAATTGAATGACTCAAAGTGCTGTCACTTTGATAAGGTAATTTATCTTCTACAATGTTCAGGATTTTATAAATCTTGGTTCTGCTTCCTCTTATTTGCCTTTCTTCTAAACCAAACTAAAAAGTACTTGATAGCTTACTTGTCATGTTCCCTCTTTAAACTTATGCTAAGCTGTGTTGTTACTCAGATTTGTTGTGTACTTTAAGCTATCTAAAAATGTCATACAATGGCATGACTTCTCTTAAAGCCAGGTCTTCAGTTCTTTTCAGTATGCTGTAGTACATATATTTATCTTTGAAGCCTCACAAAGTAAAAGAGAAATAAAAGGTAAATACCAGCATGTACTTGTGTTAGAATCACTGTGTGACAGAACATCATTTTAGTGATGCTGCCCTGTGTTGAAATGACTTCTAATTATAAGCAGATGGTTTAGCTGTGCGCATTAGATTATGGTAGATGGTTCATAACCTTTTATGGGATTACAGAAAAAAGTTACAGTATCTCATAGCATCATAATTCTTATCGGTAGAAAGTATTGTGTTTAAATAGTTTGGTACTTTCATACTATAAAGAATTCAGTGTAACTGAGGTAGACATTCTAAGTATTTTAACTTTATATTATCTATAACTCACATTTCTGAATAAAAAATAACTTTTTAAGTTCTGTAGGCTACAAAACAGGCTACAAAGCACTTGGTAAATACAAGAAGAGTAATGACAGCCTGGAATTTGCATTGACAGCCTAGTAAAACCAAGCTCTAAAGGCCAGCAGATAAAGTACCAGCTCCAACACACAGGAGTAGAGTGAAATGCTCCAACACTGCCTGACTAAAACCATGTTAAGTGACTTCTAAAAGTAAGAAGAGAGGGAGCTTGTCAGATTCCATTGTGGAGGGGATTTCAGAACTGTGGCACCACAGTGGAAAAGGCTCTCAGTACCTCCAACTCTATTTCCATCTGTGATGGCATAGACAACAGAGCTTCTGAAGCTGATAGTAAGATGTGAGTAGGCTTTCATGGGTGCTATCGATCCTAAAGGCCAATAGTTCTATTAGGTGAACCTTTTTGTGAAATCTCTGCAAACCATGACAAGGTGGTTATTTCCTCTATTGCATCTAACAATTTGCAGTGTTCCTTGATGCTTTTCCTCTAGCGTCCTGTGGAATAACACCTGAACAATCAATGTTCTACTGGAAATATCTGTTGCTGCTCTATTCCTGGGTTCAATTTTCAGAGTTCCATATGGGTGGACTTTTAATCCTAATAAGCAGAATGCTGGTTTCATATATGTGCTCTGTATGGCCTTTCTAAACTACAACTAGATATGGAAGTAACTTGAAATGCAAGGACTGATTTCTGTTTAGAAAGCAGAAAATTGAGGTTGGCAACTGTTGTAAAACAGGTGTGGCAATGTATACATGTTGCAATGTATTCAAGATAGGAGCAACATGAGCAGTTCCTCTTCAGGTTTCCTACAGCCTGCAGTGGCCTCTTTTAGCAAATGGTGCCACCCTTCCACCCAGATTTCTATTCTTCTTCTTTGTGGTTTCTCTGCATCACACATATGGGCTCTGCCCCTACCTGGAGTCTGCTACCAGAAGGATTTCACAGTTGAAAGCATTTTGGTGGGAACCTTTCCCACACCCTGGCATTCAGTATATATGGGAGGAGCTCTCATCCATTCCCACTGTTCTTCAACATTACTTGAGTGCCTTGGGAAGTTCCTTTGTTCTTTATTCTCTGCCGTTTTGCGAGCACCTCTCCCTGTTGGTCAACCAGTGCACCCATTGCCAGGCCTTTATGAAGCATGCTAGGAAACACTGGGCTAACCACGTGGAACTCTGCAACAAGGTGCTCCAGGCACTGGATATGTAGTGAGTAAATCCAACCACCACACTTAGTGGGCATTGCAGGGTCATCCTGACTTGGATTCTGGAGATAAAGACTTTGAAGACTCAGATGTGGGAGATATGGAAACCCAAGGGGAGGCAGCATCCTCTGAAGTTCCCCCAAGATAGGCCTACAGGTTCCCAGGCCTACCAAAAGAGAAGAAATGTTTTGAGAGAAATGGGAGGGGTTGAAGAAGAGTCATTGCCTTGCTCAGTTCTTGACCCCATGTCAAGGCATGGGAGAAGCGAGCTGCCCTGTTAGAGCCAAAAGTTTGTGCAGGTCTTGCCGGCTACACCAGCAGGAGCCACCCTGAGGGTGGAGCCCACAAAGTTACTGAAAGGCAGGGATTTTGGGGAGACGTCGCCAGTCTGGGTTCTGCATTCTTGAGAAAAGCAGAGGCTAATCTTCCAGCTCAGTAGAGATTATAGGGTTGCCTTGTCCTGTAGCTGCAAAGTACCAATAAAGATTGCTTTGCAAAGACACTATCTGGTGTTTGGGGTCCTAACGGCAAGAAGGAAAGAGCTGAGCTTATGACAGAATAGCACCAAGAGATAACTCATCCTTTAAAGCCTGAGGCTCCTTCCTCTCCTCTGCTTGTTCCTCAAGACCCTGCTTCTTCTTCAGCTGACATGGGCCATTTTGCAAAACATATCCAGAGAATGGTCCAGTCTCTTTGACTAACTATATAGCTGTAAAATGGAGAGAGTGTCAGATCTGGTGTCTGAAACCACTTAGATTAAGGAAGAGATGCTACTTTCAATTCTGTTCTTGCCAACAGACCTGCAAACCACCCAGGAATCATGGAAGGCCCCATGCACAATGGCACCAATGTTAAAAAGTCCAGAAAACTTGGTACAGGTCTAGGCATGGCCTTCTTTTCAGCATCTGAAGCTGAACTCTAGCATCTTGAAGTCAGCAAAAGGAAGGTTCTGTTGGGAGCATTCTGCACAGATCAGCAAGAAGGGATAGCAGCTGGCCATAATGGGGAGGCACATCTACTTCTCCTCAGCACTGAAGCTCATGGTGGCCAACTACCAGATTTCCATGACAAGGTGCCAGCTCTTATTGTGGGAGAAGATGGGAACTCTAAGAGACAATCTGCCAGAGTAACAAAGGGAACTCACCAGTATTAGTAAAAGGCAATGCACCTCTCTTCTGTATGGATTACCACCACCAGGCATCATGTGGATTGTTATGTGAAAGCCATGATTGGCACAGTTTTCTGTTGTCATTTTCTGGCAGTCTGCATTCTGTGGCCATTAAGCATTCTCTGTTCTCGTCTGTGTGTGTGTCTGCGCTATTAGGACTTTCTGAAAGAAGGAAAACAAAAGAGTGCTTCTGTAAGCCTCGGGGTCCTCTAACCATGCTGATATACTCTTTAGTTTCTCAGTATCTTTGCTTGTTTATCATTTGGCACTCATCATTTGAGTGATGATAGCAGGAACAAAACTTCCACTCGGCTGGCAAATGCTTTACAGGAATGAGTTAGCTCAGCACGAGCAGAGTCCTAAATGAATTCTTTTTCAATTCTGCCCCAACTGGGCACTGTGTTGCTTGTTATATTGTCCTCCTTGGTTTTGAATTTAGAACAGCTTTAACATTTCCTCTATATCCCTCTATGTATCAACCCGTCAGCCTCCAATTAGACCTTGCTGGTATCATGCATTGATTGGTTGTTTGTAGGAAGAACTTCTAATCTGCTTTGCATCAATTCTTCCTCAGAAGAAACACATTTTCTTCTGGATTGATTTTCTGCTGCTCTCCTGAGTTGCAGCCTGGAAATCTTGGCCTTGCGTCGTTGTCTAACTCATTTCTTTTATTTCAACCTGCTATGACATGCATTCATCCACCATAATTATTAGTCACTTGTTATTCTGCTGCTTCTGCTAAGTTGAAGACTGATTTACATGAGTGTGGATTGGATGTAAGTTTAACTGCCTGTATAGACACACAGTCCAATGAGTGTTGGCCAAAATAGTTTCTATAACGGGACTATAGGTCATATATTATACTGGTTAAGAGACACCTACAAATTTGAAAGCCTCTAGATGAAATCCTTCCTGGAACATGATGTTGGTTGATGACCAATGTGACCTTAAACCAATATGAGGATAATAATAAGACATTTTTCTTCCAAAGTGTTGTAAGGGATGCAATAATTTTTGTTGAGAGCTCCAATGTGCATATGGAGCTTTGCATGTACAAGAAGCTCCCCATTCCAGTGATGCGAAAAGTCTTACATAATGAATATGTAGGTGCACGAGGTAGCTATCAGAGTGACACTTAAATCTGTATCAACCTACGCTCACTCTTAATTCTTTGTGCATAACAGAAGTCACTGGGTATTTTCTTTCCAAATGATAGAAAAGCTGGACAGGTGGATTAGCTTCCAGAAATTCATCTGTATACATTTTCTGCAAAGATTTGCAGCATTAACATTAAATTTAACAAGAATTGTATTAAGTACACTTATGAGATAGATGTTGCTCTGGTTATTATGTTCCAGTATCATTCAAATTCAGAACTGGAGACCTTAATAATTCCCTAAGGAGAGTCTATAGTACAACTCCTACATATAACTAATTTTTCTAAGTAAAAATACAACTTAATTATGTAAGCTAATGTTTAAGGAAAGTAAAAGTTTTTCTGGTTACTAGCATATTGTTTCTTTTTACAAGTTGAGGATATAACTTGCAGGTCCGAATACAATGTTATTTCAAAGATTAGGTGATTGATTGCAGTTGTGATGACAATGCTTGAGTAAAAGGTGAATCACACAACGTAAGAGTGTTGGGATAGAATAGGGTGCGTAGTGGTGAGGGTGGCAAGTGATATCAGAGCTTTTCCAGGGGCAGGAATGACTACCTTGCTGTGCTTAGTTCATTGATGGCACTTCAGCAGCTTGGGGCATGGTGCCTTTATTCCCCAATGGCAAGCAATCCTAATACAAGAAGATTCTTATACTTTTTCTGCTCCCGAGCAATGAAAGAAGTTGAACAGTTCAGAAATAATTTGAAACAAAAATGTGTATCTATCCTGCTATCTTTACATGTTGATGACAGTTGATGGTATAATGTATTCTAGAAAGTGAATTAAGCACATAAATAGGTTGAAGCCTGGTATTTTGCTAACACATAGGAGCATTAAATTCAGGCACATCAGAACTTTGTCTAATTTGCTGTAAGTATTTCCATTGTCGAAGAATCAAGCTGCTTTTTAAATAGTACAGTGGTTTATACATTTTATACCACCCTATAGCCCATTTGGGTAGTTTACAATTTAAAACATATAAATAACAATATAATAAAAAATAACACCAGAAACAATAACACCAGTATAGCAAAAGTTGACAACCTCCAGCAGTTAAAATAAAATTAGTGCATGGCATAGCTGCAGATATAATAAAAACAGAGATCTTGTATATTAAAACATTTGTTAATTAAAAAGGTATGCGCATGGTACTAGAAAGAAAACAAAGATCATGCCAGGCACACCTCCTTGGGAAGCATGTTCCAGAGATGGGATGCAACTGCTAAGAAGGCCCTTCTCCAATTTTCACCTCGCTTCTTTGGGATGGTTCCCTAAGAATGACCTATGTGTTTTCCTTTACGTATCCTGGATCCAAACTGGTTAGGGATTTAAGTGATAACATCACTTTGGAATTGGACCCAGAATTTAACTGGCAGCCAATACAGCCGAAAGAGAACTGGCAATGAGCCAGCCCTCATTAATAGCCGTGCTGTTCTATTCTGAACCAGCTGGAGTTTCCAGACCATTTTCAAAGGCAGCCCCACATAGAGCATGTTACAGTAATCCAGACAAGAAGTTACCAGAGCATGGATCACTTTGGTCAGGCTCTGCCTGCCCAGTTAGGGTCGTAGTTGGTAAACCAGCCTAAGCTGATAAAAGGTAGTCTGTGCCACTGAGTCCACTTGTGACTCAAGTGACAGTTGTGCCTCCAGCACCCCCAAACCATGAAGCTTATCCTTTAGGGGGAGTGCAGCCCCATCCAGGACAGGTTGATTATCTCCCAAGTGAATGCATGGTCTACCCACCAACAGCATATCTGTCTTGAGTTTCAGTTTATTGACCCTCATCCAGTCCATCACTTGAGTCCAGACACTGGTTTGGAGCAGCCACTGGTTCACCTGCATTTAACGAAAAAGAGAGGTACAGTTGAGTATCATCTACATACTGATGACATATCAGCCCAAACCTCCAGATAACCTTCTGCAGTGCTTTCATGTGGATGTTAACTAGCATGGGGGATAGAATGAGGCCCTGCAGTACCCTTTGGCATGACTGCTATGGCAGAGAGCAACAGTCCCCCAGTACCATCTTCAGGAATTGGTCAGCCGGGTAGGAGTGAAGCCAAACAGTTTGCCAGTTCCCAACCTAACCAGCCTATCCAGAAGGATGCCATGGTTGATGATATGAAAAGCTGCTTAGAGTTTCAGGAGGATCAACAGGGTCACATTCCCCCTGTTTCTCCTGGCAAAGATCATTCCACAGGGTGACCAATGCAGTTTCTGTTCCAAGACCAGGCCTAAAGCCCAGCTGAAATGGATCTAGATAGGCAGTTTCACTCTCAGGAGTGCCTGGAGTTGCCTGGCCACCACCCATTCAATTACCTTGTCCTAGAAAGGAATGTTGGCAATAGGCCTATAATTATTCACATTAATTGGGTCCAGATTAGGCTTTTTAGGAGTGGTTTTATCACAGCCTCTTTTAAAGGGGCTAGAACTACTCCCTCTCTCAAAGAGGCATTTACAGCCTCCTGGACCCAGGTGTGAATATCCCCCTTAGTTCTTCCAATATTAAGGATCAAGTGGGCAAGCATACAGGTGCTTGGGTTGAACTCTGAAAGATCTGCATTCAGATGATAGACGCACACTGGATGTGCACATTAAGCTTCCTTCTTCCCCCATTCCACATGCCAGCACAGTACCATGGTAGTTCCATGCACTACTGCGCTGCAGTGCAGGTGCCCAGTGAACTCTCCCCCCCCCCCCGTTTTTATTGCTTGCTGCTCTTTCAGACATGTACACTTTTGGAATAAGGATTTATGAACACAAATAGGAGAAGCTGGAAGCAGAGAGAGTGTGCTGTTGTGAGTGGGTCAGTAGGTTTTCTGAATGCAAGGAATATTACAGCATCTACAGGCCCCGATGTTAGCAAGGAAAGTACCCCTTTAAATGTGTTACATTGAAAAGAAAAGGCAATTGTGACAATCCTGTTTTCTTCCGTCATGAGAAGGACAAAAAAAATTAACACTGTGTGCTTTGCACACCCACAGAGCTTCAGGATCGGAATAGCTTTTGATCGACATTCAGGCAGGGATATGTAACAATACCGAAAGACATCAAGAGTCAGTTACTAATAAAGAGTAAGGTTTGTTCCTTTCCTTTGCTAAGAAATCTCTTCCAGTGTTGCTCAGTGGCACAGCTATGCTGAAAGTAATTTCTTTTATTCAGAAGGCATAAAGGTATGCCCTATTTAAAACTGGATGCTTCCCTCCATTAAATGAACTACAAATGGAAGTAAAAAAGTCTTCCTGTCTTTTTCAAATGTAGCACAATGTACCCAAAGGTTGATAGTGGTGTTCAGAGTTGAAGATACTTATAAAAAATGTATTTCTCTCTCTAGGGAGCTTGAATAGCCTTTTCCTATGCAATGATTTCTATAATCTAAAATCTTCCTTACCTCACACTGTGTTGCCTCCTTATGGATTTTCCCTTTATAGCAGAGTGGTTTACACACCCCAGAACAAAATGTTACTTCCTACTTCATTGTAAATGTTGGCTTCAGGCAGAACTTCACTCCTTTGCCCACCCAAAGATATCTTCTAGCAATATGCCTTTATATCCCTCTTTCATATGAAAATGATATCATAGACTACATAACAACACAATACCTTTTTTTTAGCTGAAATTGCTCTCAGTATGCACGGTATACACTTTGAGAATTTGCTTAATAGATTTGTCCTGTGGAATGCTGTTATTTATTATTCAACTTGAATTCCAGAATTAATTAGTCCCAAGGACTCTTTAAGCAGCTTACAAAGAAACAATGAAAACAATATATCATTGTTATGTGATAAATATATTAAAAACATATATGATGTATAAAACAACTGTTACACTTGGGTTGGAATCTTAGTTGTAGAGCACATGTATTGTACAAAGGAAGTCCCAGATTCTGTCTCTGGCATCACGATGGAAAGAATCCAATAGCAAATGATGGGAAAGATCTCTTGCCCTGAGAAATTGGACTACTACCACCAATCAAAGCTAACAGTACTGGGCTAGCTGTATGAATAGTCTGACCTGGTCTAAGAAAGCTTCTTATGTTCCTGCTGGTTATATGCTAGTGATGGATGACTGCAGATAATTATCATTTGTGCACTTAAAATATTATTGTGATCGGACATTTGGGTAGCCCTTTGTGCTAGCAGTATTTATGGATAAATTGAACAGTAGACTAAATGTATGATTACATTTCTGTACCTTTCTATCAAAATATTGGGAGCAAGGAAAGAGAGAGAGAATTGGCCAGTTCATATGATTGATGAGCCCGTTGTGACTTATTTAAGCCACAGTTGGAATCAGTGTGTGCAGGAGGCCATTTGGAAAACTCTAGGCCCAGCTGTGGCTTTTCATGTTGTCTGAACTCAGCAGAGAGGAGTTTTGCAAGGATCAAACAACTTCCCATAAACCTAGATCAGAATGTGGGTTTTGTGAGAGTTGTTTAACTCACCTCCACCAGGTTCAGATGACACAACAAATTTTAAAGTCTCCCAGAGTACACCACAACCTACCATGCCTTATTTAAGTTATGGCAATTGTCCAGATAAAATGGTCATATTTGAATAACTTTGAACATTTAAAAATACAAAAGATTACAAGTAGGTGGCTAGATGGAGCCATTGAAGCAGTTGGTGTGAGCTTAAGTGGTCTCCGGGGGATGGTGGAGGACAGGAAGGCCTGGAGGAATGTTGTCCATGGGGTTGCGATGGGTTGGACATGACTTCACAACTAACAACAACAACAATCTACCTTACATCTTGAAACAGATTTTTAAAACAGTTGTAGAAGATTTGCAAAAATATTTGGAGCACTCTGGTCTTCTGTTTCTTTCCTTCTCAGGTAATTTCACTTTAAAAAAAGAAAACACGATTGTTAAATATTTTTGGCATTCAGAACATATTAAGGTTGCTATGAGGTGTTTTGTATTTATTTTGAAACATAGCAGAAGTTCTGATTGATTGAATTAAGCTTTCTTTTTTTGGAGAGACTATTTTTAATGCACACTGTCTTCCAGGTCTTTTGTTCACTTTCTTTACAGTTGTGGTACAGCTAAACATGAAATAGTTAAATTCATTACTATCCTGAAGTCTGCTATTGCAATATGACTTTAAAGGGCTTACATGCGAGCGTGAGAAAAACAATTGTGGGTTGGATGCAACATTGATCTGAAACAACTAAGCATGCGGAGAAGAAATATTTACAGCTTGTTGCCCATGTGATTGCATGCTCTGGTCCAACAGTGTCACCTGCAGGTGAACAATACGACATTTTAAATTCTTGGCAGTTGTTAATCCAAGATAAAATGCTTGAGAATATAAAAGTTACTCTCTTATTAAATATAAATGCCGGAGTTTGAACTCAGCTTAGACTGCCTATTTATCATTTCCCCACCTTCTTTCCATTGTTCTTTATGAAGTATGAATGATTTCACTAGTTCATTGAGTATATACTGAACTTTGCATTTAACATAAAAATATAGGGTACAAAATTGTATGATCTAACCTTCATGCCTGTGAATTTTCCTTCAAATTCTACCAAGTAATGTTTAGATTAAATAATGTTCATTTGGAAATATCTGGTAGAAATTTTAAAAAATGATCACACTATCACTATGTTAACAGTCCAAGAATACAAACATCTTACATAACCATTTGATCATCTGTTACTTTTTGCTGAATTGTACTTTGCTAATAGGAATATAACATATATGACAATATTGGAAAAAATGTTTCATGTAGACATAAAAGAATGGCTGTTATGGCTGATAGCGTTTTGTGTTGCATGCCTTTCTCAGAGTTCCTGGCAGCGTTGGGGAATTAATGTGATAGCTTCCTGTTTCCTGTAGCATCCTACTATTGAGAGTGAAGATGTGAACCCTGGCTGTGCTCTCATGCTAACTTGCCAAGTTTTATTTTAAATGATTTCCTTAAAATCTCCGAATACCAAGCTTTTATGGTTGATGCTGGTTTATTAGGACAAATCAGTCTTGAAGTTTAATTTTAAAAACTTTCATCCATTTGCCACATCAGTAGTGAAAGTGAAGCAAGGAGACAAATTGAGAAGGGTGCTAAAAATACGACGGATGTAGAGTAGAAAGGGGGGCTTCAGTTATACCACATGGGATTTTAAAAAATGAATGGTGGTTCAGCAGACTTTTTTTAAATGTGAGTAGCAAATGTCAATTTTAAGGGAGGGGTGCATGTCAGTGAATGGGAGCAGGGTTGATTTTTTTTCTTTAGCAGTCACAGCTCATAGCATTTAATGGGAAAGCCAATAAATTGCATGTCATGTGTTTCAAATGAATGGGCTGGATTTGGAAGTGCAGGTAGATTTCCACATT
The DNA here is from genome assembly GCF_004798865.1 of Varanus komodoensis. Taxonomy (NCBI): domain Eukaryota; kingdom Metazoa; phylum Chordata; class Lepidosauria; order Squamata; family Varanidae; genus Varanus; species Varanus komodoensis. The sequence continues at coordinate 61,830,136 of NW_025335268.1, forward strand.
AACAGCTGTCACTTGCAGAAAAACAGAAGGGATCTATTAATAGTCAACTTCCTGAAAAACAAAAACACAAAAAGCAACAGCCTGTCATTCACTAACTGACAATTCTTGGGACGCTATGGCTAAGAATGTCAGGGCTGAAACCCAGGAAAATAATAGAAATATAAGACAATGAACAGCAATTCTGCTAACATAAAAGATTTGTTTGTGGTGTTAAAGTATCAGTGGGTGCTACCCATAAACATGACAAAATCAGTTTTTCCAGTTGAAAAGTAGAAACAGTAATTACTTAGTTTTCTTACAGTGTTCTGTCGTATCGTATTGGAACACTGTGTCGTGTTGAATCCTCTTGTCTTGATTACTACAATGGTCTATCCATGGATTGCGGTTGAAAATGGTCGAGAAACATCAGCTGGTCTAAAATAGATAGAGTAGCAAGAATTTTAATGGGACTTGCCAGTGTGATCATATTATGCCAGTACCTTACCATCCACACTGGCTGCCAGTCTATTCTGAGGTCCCATGAAGAAAGATGGTATTAACGTTCTGAGCCCTAAACACCTTGATGCAAGGTTAGCTCAAGGATCACCTCACCTGCATGCCTCATACACCTGTCCACAGCCTATGATTGTTCTCACCCCCGCAAAGGAAGTGAAGTGGATGCCTGCTAGAAGAGGGCTCTTTCTGACGCTGGGTGAAAACTTTCTTATTTTTCCATGCATGTTAGCTTTTTAGCTTCAGTTGTTTGAATTCTGTTACTGTGTATCAAATCTTTGCATTGCTTCTAGGTTTTACTTAGTTTTTTTCTTTTTATATTGTAGTTTTAAACTTTAAAACTTTTATAGAATATCTTATGTGGAATTTTATGGTTTGGATAGTTGTAAACCACCCAGAGCTATTCCAGCCTCCCCAGCTTGGTGGCCTTTAGAGTTAGTAGAACTGCAACTTCCAGAATTCCCAGCCATCAGGGCTTTTGATTGGAAATTCTGGGTGTTGCAGTCCAAATGTGTCTGGAACGCACAAAGTTGGGGAATGCTGAGTTATTGGACAGTGTACAATTGGAAGGAAGTAAGGTGTCCAGATAGGCTTGTGCATGGCCTTTCCTTAATCAATGGCACAATTATTATTATTATTAGGTGCGTCAATAATAGTGTTAACAAAGACAGATTTAGAATATACAACAACCCTAGAATAGTATTTTCTGTGTCAGTATGTTAACTGCCTACTATTTTGTCAACTAACTGTTTTGCCAAAGTGATAATGCAATACATAGTATTATTTTAAAAGCATACCATTTCTTGCTGTTGTGGCCAAACCCTGGGACAAATGTTTAGGATTAAAGTGTTAATGCTATAGCATTAAGATTTCACATACTTGTCGTTATACAGTAACTTTGCAAATATGAATGTTAATCTGGCCAGGGCAACTTCTTCTTCCTTCTCTTTTCTCCTCCTATATTATTTATTTACTTATTTTATACTGATAATTTTAATTTTATATTATTATGTTTGTAACTCAATGTATTTTTTGTATTTTTGTATTTAATGGTAATTTATTATGTTCTATTGTATTTCAACGTATTTTATTGTGTTGTAAGCCGCCCCGAGGCTTCGGCAAGGGGCGGCATAGAAATGTTTAATAATAATAATAATAATAATACCTATTGGGATCACATTTGTTTTCTCATTGCATTGTATAAAAAGCATTTATAGTGTACTCAGTGCATATATGACTTTGACAGCATAATATTCATTAAATAAACAGGATTCCATTTATGAGAAATATTTCATTACTTGTATTAATAACCTGGAACATTGTGGAATCCCCAGAGTTGAGTATTGATTTTTCTTTTACTTTTTCAAGATTTAATGGCTTCTCATAAAATCCTTTTGTGCAACAGACATCTGTAAAACTACTGCATAACTCTTTTGTGCTTCCCTTTCCCCCAGACATGCACACATACAAAAAGCACTATAAATGTTAAAGGATAAAAAAGCAATCTTTATAGTTAATGCAAATGATGCATTAAGCTAGTGTACAATTCCTAGACTACAATTTAAAGGTACTCCGAAGTCCAATTATCTTTGATTTAGCTCTAAAATTTTCAGAATAACAGCTGTGCTTGTTCTGTGAATATTCCTTAGCAGAGAAATGAATGTGAATAGGGAGCTTGGGGAAGAGATGGTAAAGGAGAGGAACATAAATGTTTGCAGGTTATTTTAAACTTTTCTTGCAGAATTCTTATTCTGTATAGAATCAAAAACAACATTGAGACATACAAAAATTTTTAACATTTCTTTTAAAACAGTAAAGATGAATGAACTGTGTATCTTCAATATGACATAGCAGTATACAAAGGTGATTTATAATGTACTAGTCTAGTGCAGAATAGTGGTTAAATGCTGCAACAGTGGGTTCTAGTCCCCACTTAACCATGAAACTCGCTGGGTGACTTTGGCTCAATCATTGCCCTTTGCCTAACCTGCCTCACAGGGTTGTTGTGGGAATAAAATAAAAAGAAGGAGACCTTTGTAAGCCACTTTGCTTGAAAGAGGAAGAAAGAAAGAAGGGATATAAATATAATATAATGGAAATCTTAACGATGATAATAATAGTCTAGTGAACTTTCATTTCAAATGTATCCAAAATAACTTTGCTTATAGATTCAGTCATCAAATTAAATTTACATAGGGTACAATGCTGTGCACAGTTAGACAGAAAAAGACCCTACAATTTTCAGCATTTCCCTGGCAAGATGAGTGAGTAGTGTTGGGAGTAGTGAAACGTTTTTCCTACTTGAACATGGATAAGATTGTGCCCTTGTGAAACTTAGTGTATAAAAGGTAAAGGTAAAGGTTTCCCCTTGACGTTAAGTCCAGTCATGCCTGACTCTAGGGGGCAGTGCTCATCTCCGTTTCCTAGCTGAGGGAGCCCGCGTTTGTCCGCAGACAGTCTCCGTGGTCATGTGGCTGGCATGACTAAACACCACAGTGCACAGAATGCTGTTACCTTCCCACTGAAGTGGTACCTTTTTATCTACTTGCATTTGCATGCCTTTGAACTGCTAGGTTGGCAGGAGCTGGGACGGAGCAACGGGAACTCGCTCCATTGTGCAGATTCGAACCGGCAATCTTTTGATCAACCAGCCCAACAGCACAAACCACTGTGCCACCTGCATCCCTACTTAGTGTATACACACAAATATCACTTAGGGTATAGTTCAAATGGGGTGCTGAAAATCCTCCAAATTCAGAGGATTACTGGCATCCTATACAAGTTTGGAGGAAATCGTTACCTCTTTGCTCCTCCTACCCTGCAAGGTCATCTAGGTGGAAGTCATAAAACTGCTGCTCATTTGTCCATGTCAAAGAGTATATGTACTGCCCCTCCATATCAAGATCATCACAGCCTGGCACCAGGCTATTGTAAACAAATGAACTGGAAGACAGGGAGAACCATACTAGGTGATCTCCCTCAGTCCACGTGCCTCTGCTATTTCTCCCTTTACAGCTTTCTGTTTTTCATCTAAGAAATGCCCTTCATTCACCATGAAATAAGTCATACAGTGGTACCTTGGCTCAGGAACTTAATCCATTCTACGACTCTGGTTGTGACCCAAATTGGTTGTGACCCAAGTCAAATTTCCCCATAAGATTCGATGTAAATAAAGTTAATCCATTCTGGCCCCTCCAAATGTGGTTGTAAGCCAGTTTTTGGTCACGAGCCAAGTCAAATTTCCCCATAAGTTTCAATGTAAATAAGGTTAATCTGTTCTGTAACTATTTTTTTAATCAGAAAAAAATGAAACAAAGTGACAAAAGAACATCAAAGTGACAAAGTACTGTACAGTACAGTGGAGAACACTAGTCTAGGTGGACATTGGGTAGATCTCTTTCAGGGGTTTCCTCTCTTTGACACTTAGCTGCAGGGTCAATTTTGGTGGAAAATTTGCCTGTAGTCACTTGTTTTTTCCTGTGCTGCATAACCCTCTGGAAATGAGAGACCATGTTATCGTTCATCAGATTCAACACTCCGTTCGTTACATTTATGTTGGGGTGGTGCTTCTCAAAGAAACCCTGGCATGGACACGCTCCTGCAGGAAAGATGGGCACAATTTCGGCCCTCTCCCCCCACCCCAACCAGCACGATCACAGCCATCTCCCCACCCCCCCGAGTGGGGAGATGGCCAGGATTGCAGTTGCGTTCGTGCAGGGAACACGTGCATGATCACGGGTGCGCTCCTGCAGGAAAGACGGGCGCAACACAGCACAGCCATGATCACACCTGCGTTCCCTGCATGAACGCGACTGCAATCGTGGCCATCTCCTCACTCGGGGGGTGGGGAGATGGTTGCGATCTTGGTTGCCACCCAAAGTGGAGTTTGTGACCCAAGTCAACATTTTCATGAAATTTTTGTTCGTGACCCAAGGCGTTCGTGAGCCAAGGTACCATTGTATTTGCAAAATCCCTGCAAATAAGCTACCATGGAGGAAAGACAGAGTACCTTTTTTATATAAAGCCCTTTTGCAAAGATAGAATACACCACACAGGGATGGTAGAACAACTTAGTTATGTGTATACCATTACCACTGAACCTATGTGACATTCAGCAAACCGAAACACACCTACCTGAAATGTTTCCTTTTCAGTTGCCCTTACACATCAAGGGCATCATAATATTTCACAATGTAATGTGTTCTTAATGAGTTAGCATCTGTTATCTCAAAGCTGCAAGTTCCAGTGCTACAAATTTTAGTTACACCATGCAGTTGTATACCTTTTAGTCTAGTGTTAATATTGTTAATATTATTTGCTTATTTTATCTGGCCAGGGCGACTTATTTTATATTGTTATTTCTTGTATTTTAATTTTCTGTTGTGAGCCGCCCCGAGGCTTTGGCGAATGGGGCAGCATAGAAATGTTTTAATAAATAAATAATAATAAATAATAGTGTCCTGTAATAATCTTCTGATAAAAAATGCCAATAGAAAGAGTGGGGAGAATAAATAGGTTGTTTGTGGTATGCTGTGGGACACACTAGCTGAACGTTGTGAGACTTGCTTAAGGAGCTTATTGACATCACTAAAAGCTGACAGTGGAGTATCAGGGGTTAGTATAAACCGTAATTGGAGTAGTGAATAAGAGCAGAAAAAAAGGACAAAGAAAGCAAGATAATATGAAATCACTTTTCTGTTTAAAACATTTAGATTGTTGTTTAAACTTGCAGACTGAAAAGCTAAGTTAATTATGCATTTCACAATAAAAGTGTTGAATTTCACAAAGCACCCAAGCTGTTCTTTTTCTATTACTCTTGAGGCTAAAATGTGCTTTGTATAAAACATGCTTTGTATAAATGGGCAGGCGTTTTTATGTTGTTCCTTTTCAGTAACCAGTGTAAAATATAAGATGCATTACTCGGAAGACTTTCTCACATTCCATCCTTCCTAAGAACTCCTCCCTGCACTATTTTCTCTTTCTCCCTTTTTCTACTTAGTTTCTTATATCTCTAAATATTTTGTTCAATATTATATCAGTTTTATGATTGTGCCCAATCCCAGAACTAAGCACCTTGAGCAGAGTCAGCTGTATTTCTTGTTCTTCCACTTAATTGTTACTTCTCAGAATCATACTCTTCTTCTATAGTATTTTCCTAGATCAGCAATATAAACAGTCTTATAATTATTTTTCATTATATGATGATCATAATGTAGGACCTGCACTAAATCGGACCATCTAGTCCAACATTCTGTTTCCATAGTGGCCAACCTGTGGGAAGCCCTGCAAGTTGGACATAAATTTAATAGGTCCCTATTTAATAGGTCCTACCTGTGTTCCCCAGCAACTGGTAAGCATCCTACCACCATTTGTCATTGTATAATAATAGAACAATAGACTAACTTTTAAAATGCAGAGAGGACAGGTAACAGCAGGATATCAAGCTGTCAGTCAACTTTCTTTAAAATATACACACACAGCAATATGGAAAATACAAAAGAAGAATGAGCGCTGAAGCCTCCAGTTAGATGCCCATTTGTCTGATAAGAGCTTGCGCGGAATACCAAACTAGCATGGATTCATTTGGAACTACCTTTGCATCCTGGATGTGGTGTTACGAGCAAGGGGCAATGCTACCTTTTCGAGAGTGCTGTGCTAACATTTAGTAGGCTAGCCAGGAAGGACATGGGTCCAATCAGAAACACTGGTTACTTGGCCAAGAGTGATTCTGGGAGGGAGAGTTTCCCCTCTGGTCTGTTCCCAGGGCATATAAAGCACCAGACACATGGCTCTGGTCATTGCCTTCACTGACTCCCCCCGCACCAGAGTGTATTGCATGTTCCTTTGCTATGGGTGTGGGTTGTGACAGACAGGTGAAAGGAAAGAACTTTATGCTTTGGAGCAATTGGGCTCGACACTTACATTTTTTGTCAAGATATTTGATAGTGTCATTATATGTTTGTTAACTCATTGGTGCTATAAAAAGCTTGGGAGGCATTGGGCCAGATCCATTTTTAAGGAGCAGCAGTCATAGAGTGCCAGTCCCCAAAATGGGAGAGGGTTCCATAAGAGGTCCTGGATGAGGTGGGAAGGATCTCTCTTGGTGCTGGCATGTCTGCCACACACCGAAATGGTAGGAGTAGCCCATGTGCCCAGAACATGCAGTGACAATCCCATCATTTCCAATGTTAGCCCCTATAGTGGGCCTGGAGCAGAGAGCCAAGAGTCATGCTCCCTAAGGATTTTATCCCAGCTTTATACCACACCAAAATGGCAGATGTAAAAGAAGACAGTGTTTTCTCCCGTGATGAGAATTTTCCCCTGCTAAAGGTTAGACATCTACCTACCCTTACTTTGAAGTCCTTTGTAGAAGCACTTTTCTTGCTTCTCTTGCCTTCTGCAGCTTGGTGCAGGCTACCAAGGAGAGGGCCTTTTCAGTGCTGTTGCCCTGGCTTTGCATGACTCTCCCTTAGAGGTCTGTTAGACATGAACTCTGATGCCTTTCTAGCACCTGCTGATTTTTTTTTTTTTTGGGGGGGGGGTTGTGGGCAGGCATTTTAGATTTTTACATTTGGTTGAACACTTCTATTTAAACAACATTTTAGTTTAATTTACTATATTGGTTATTTAAAATATTTTGTTATAACTCTTTTAATTACACGTGGGTGAGAGGGCATGCCATTGTTGTTTTAGCTATCTAATTTAGGGTACTGTGGGCACAAAGCCAGAACCCAAGGTGTGGCTATTTTTTTGAATTTATTTATAAACACTATTTGGTTATAAAGAGATCTCTGATGGCTGCTTCTTCTGAGTCTTTGTAGCTGTTTTCATATCCATAGGTGTGCCATGATTATTTTGGAATATGGATTGGCCATTTTTACTATTTGTGATTTTATGCATAGTGCTAACTGAACTTTGAAGGATTCATCACAAGGGTCAAGAGACCAATAATTGCACTCCTAACTATGAATATATGATGGCCAATCATATGCAGGCACATTCTATGTGTATTTACTTAGAAGTAAGTATCCCTGAAATCAGTAAGGCTTGCTTTCTTTTGAATGCGCAAAGTCTTAAACACTGGATTTCTGTTACTGCTTTTAATTTCAGATTTGCATACTGTTTTTAAACTTGGCAAGTAACAAAGTTGTATGCCCATTTAGCTCCTTGCTTTCTCAGTGATGAAGCTTAATTCTGGAGGAGTTTCTAATAATCTTAGCACCGCCAAGGGGGTGGGTAGGAGAGGAATTTACATGGGCAAAGAAAAATGTAAGTTGACAGTGAAAATATTGACAGTTAACCCATTTCTCTTTTGCCATGCCCTAATACGAAAGCCAGATTGAAATGTCTTGCATGAATTCCAATTCATTAACCAAATGTGACACTTTATTTTCTGGTTGTTTTGTGCTGAAAGAACTGAAGTGGTGTAATAGTGATATAAATGAAAACACTTTGCTGAGCTGCTTGCCAGAGGAAAAGAAAGCAAGATTCTAGAAAGACATTTTACAACTTTTTTTCAAACATTAGACAGTGTTCTGATCTTCAAACTGGAAGATGCTATAGCTAAGTTTGTCATGGATACTGAGAGTAACTTGTAAGAGAGAGAGCGTGGTAAACCTAGTAATGGTCCTAGTTCCAGGGAGCCAGGAAGATTGTATGTGCAAGCCATGTGTAACAGTATGTATTTTGGATATGTACCTAGAACTCCTCTGGTTCAGAACTAGCTTAGTATGTCTTTTGGTTGAATAGAGATGTGTATTACCATTCAGTATCATTATTATACTTACATATTTGCTTGTAAATGTATTTGTATAGGGGCCAATAATTTTGTCTCCTGATAATGTGTAAAATAATAGTTATTCTCCTTCTAACATTAGAGTAATTCCATACCTAGCATTAGGGCATTGAAAAAGAAGTATCCACAAAATAGTGAATTCTGACTGTTTAGAGGACTGTCCAGTTGTGGATTCCTTTAAGATACAAAACAACAATCATTCCATGGAGGAACAAGAATGACAGGCCAGGAGCATCATTTGAGAAAGCATTTTGGAATTGGAGTGAAATAGCAGGAACTGGTCTGTTTGAGTCCTAACAGTTATCCCGTAGTGTGGGGGGAAGTACACTAAGGAAACTTGTAAAATGACCCAGTTCAGCTAACCCATATGAAATTCTGTAAACACATAAATGAAAGACCTGGGGGTATTTCATTAGTATTTAAAAAATCGCTTTCTCTGGTCCTAATAAATTTTCATCAGCACCACACCAGGCATCTTTCAACTCTGAAAGACAAAGAATGCTTAAATGTTTATAGCCTCCCGAACTGGGGTGAAAGTTGTGTTGTGGTGATATGTGCTGCAAGGAGCATATTTTTCAGCCCCATTGACTTTCTAACTCTCCCATACAGATTGGATAAGAGAAGAAATAATGACACTTTTCCTAGATTAGATTCTTAGCAACGTCAAGCTTAGCAACAGGGGCTGCAGGGCAATTGCACTGCAGAGTTACACTGCTGAGGTTCTGGGCAAGATGAGTAGGCGGTTACTCAGAGCACTGCAAATTCTTCACTATTGCTTTATGCAAAAGAGGTCTTCCGTTTGTTCATTTCATCCCTTCCAGATGCAGCCCCCACTTTGTTAGTCATATAGACTTTAAAAAATGTTGTCTCACATTAATTTTTCTATTCTTTTGACGTTGTGCTCAGGCTGTCAGGTGCTGATGCTCTCTCTGTCCTCAGTTTGTTGCACTGGTGTTTCAGCCAGGGCCCTGTTAGAAGTGCAAGGCCGGAGACTGTGAAGCAGCTGTGCACAATGTGGTCACACTGTCTTCAGTGCAGTGCTTTACAGAATTCCTCATTTAATTCGTGTCATCATTCAGCGTGCCATCAGCAACTTTTAATTACAACAGGCAGCCATAAAAGAGCATTGCACTTAACACAGAATGTGTCTAAACACTTTAAAACTAAAAGGGAAAAAAACTATGCATCTGTTTTTAATTTTAAATTGTGACAGCATGGCTGTGGCACAAGGAGGAGTGTGATCTCAGCGCTACCAGTTTAGCTTTGGCAAATTAGCTAAGTAGCTTGCGTTTGTAACATTTCACACCTTTAAATTCTTAATATGCATTGCTAAATATATTTCATCACAGTTTGCTAATTAATGTTCTATGAAAATTACAGCTGCTAATTTTTGTGGCTGACATGGCTCATTTCAAAGTGGTAATAAGTTGCATCTGCAATGGTGTGATGACAGCTTACAAATTCTGGTGGTACATGCACTATTTAGAGTTACAGAGGGCTCAATAAAGACCACATTTAGTGTATAAGAAAACTTAAATGTTAGCACCCTGCTACCCCTTGTCTGGATGGAGCATGCTGTCATGATGGCTTGGGCCTAGTTCTTTCATGACTAACATGTTCAGCATCCCCACATCAGATGGGGCATAAGCATCTTGGCAGCCAGAAGCTAGAGATGGGGCATAAGCATCTTGGCCATCTGTCCTGACCGTGATTTGACACACAGTACTAGACCGTTTACTTGGGCATGTGATCCATACTTATGCTCCTCTTTTTGCTAGGCCCTGTTCTAATTTTTGCAGGCAAGCCAGTCAAAAACTTTAAAAGCTTGATCTTATTGTAACTTTTGGAAGAGCTGCGTTTGATGTTAGAAATATGGTGGTGGGAACCAGAACTGCCGGTTCCTCTCGCTTTCTCTCCCCCACTGGTTTGTTGATAGTGTGCAGAACAGAACGTCTGCATCTACTACTGCATTTACTGCTTTATACTTTTGCCTTGAATAGGAATGTTGTCTTAGTGGTAGAGCACATGCTTTACATTCAGATATCCCAGATTCAATCTCCAGTAGGGCTGGGAAGCACTCTTGTCTGAAATCCTGGAAATGTGCTGCTGGTGTGTGAAGGTCCTACCAAGGGACCAATGATCTAACACCTATGGAATGTGCTCCCCAGAGAGGTCCGCCTGGCGCCGTCGTTATTTGTTTTTCGGCGCCAGACTAAGACCTTTTTATTTAAAACTTAATTTAATTGTTAATTTATTATATATTTATAGGATTTTAAATTTTTAGCCGTGATGTTACCAGGCTTTTTAATCTTTATTGTATTTAGTATTATTTATATGTTTGTAATTATGTTGTGAGCCGCCCCGAGGCTTTGTTGCGATGGGGGCGGCATAGAAATGTTTTAAATAAATACATAAATAAAATAACTCAGGTTCAAACAGCTTCCTATATTCTGTGCTGTTCTGGTTGTGGTGGTGGTGAATGTGTAGAGGGAAACACTTGTTCTTTTCCCCACTCCCTTATGCCACAAGAGGGGTAGGGGACACATTTGGTAAGTGGGGCTGAAGCCTGGACAGAGCAGCTGACATCAAATATTTGTTTCCTGGCTGAAACTTCAGCCTTGATCTTTCATCCTGGGCGGCCTTTGCTGCATTGTAAGACCACCGTCACTGATTGTGTTGTTGCTGCCACTGCAAACCTATGGGTGGCAGGTGAGACATGTTCATGGGCCATGTTTTTCACACCCCTGCCATAATACGACCAGTCTCTGGAATAAATGCAGCAACTGCTACAAGAGCTTTTTCTGCTGCCTTTTTAGTGAGTTAGAAGGGCCGGCCCAAGATAGATGGCTGGATTGGCAATTGACTTTTTTCTTCAGCTTCGGTAGTGGGACAGTGTCTTTCATCATACAGAAGGCAATAGGCTGGCTGGTGGTACAGGACAGGCTTTGTAACGTACAGCAATTGCCTCTAGTGCTTTGCTGCTACCTTCCAACATCATCTGCTGGAAACAACTGCCAGGAAGCCTCTGCCTGATGGTACAACTGGCGCTGGAAGTTATCTGTCCTAGGTTTAAGGACAGTGACAGAACAGGGATATCTTTCTCTATATCAGAAAGTATATGGTAAGTGGACCAAAGCCAGGTTATTTCTATCCCCATTTGTGATAAATAGGGTTTGTTGCATCTATAAAGATTAGGTCTGATGTATTCAAGACCACGGCCAAGAGTTTAACAGATTTCTTCTAGGGGTAGGAAATTTGTTCTCTTTGGTCTATGTTCATTTAGATTGATCTAAGCAGGAAGAACAGATTGCTGTGCTGGGACTTCTATGGATACCCCACTTTAACTGGTATGAACATTATCAAAAACAATTGATCCTAAAACAGCTGTTAATCTATGTAAACCTTATTTTCTCCTGTTACTTTACATAGAATTTACCTGAATTATTACCATCTAAACCTGCAATCTCTGTAAAGTATTGAAGCTTGATTGAAATGGTTTGCTTCATTCTATTTACAAGGTAGTTCTCAAATGTAAAGTTATATAGTAAGCCCCATTTTAATGGATATTAGTTGGCTTTTCCATTTACAGAAAGAGGAAGGTAATGTTTTCACATGACCTTGAAGCCTTAGATTTATTACTTCCAGGCAAGTGATTTATCACTTCAACTATACCAATGCAAATGCACAACAAATAACTTCTCTAAATCTCAACAGTGAGCATCAGGCAGTAAGCACCTCGGAAATTATTTTAGATTGCTGGAGGATGTGATTAAATTCTACAGTGTTAATATATAGATATTGATATTTTAGAAGATAGTGGGATGATCAGCTTTTATGCCCTGGAAAGTTCAATTCAACCGGAGGTTTAAAGGATATCTGGTAGGAGGGTGGTACTTCCCGTGGGAGAATCAGCCCCACGGTTTTCTTGGAACTTGCCAGGCTACAGTCCATGGCCTTGGGAGCTAAAAGGTTTACTAAGAGATGCAGATGTTTAGCACCAGGCCATGGCCAGCTAAGTATGTATGTGTGAGATGCATGAGATGTTTCAGGAGCACAAAGTTATCTGGACTGGATTCAGGTGCTGTTGGCATTTAAATTAAGCAACAGTTTGGTATTCCACTGGACATGATACTTGGACACCTGTAACTGGATCACTTCTGGGGGGTTTTTGGAAGTGTAATATTAGCCAGGAGAGTTTAGCACTATAGTCTACCGAAATAGAGCTGATCTCTTCAGGTAGCTGACAGACTTCATTAGCTTACAGAATTGGTCATATCATCTCTGCATCTTAATGCGCTGAAAAACAAACAAAATCCAGTAATACTTTAATGTCTTTTGTCTCTTTGTCAGATGCTAGTCACCACTCCTGAGAAATGGGATGTAGTGACAAGGAAGAGTGTTGGAGATGTTGCCCTCTCCCAACTGGTGAGGCTTCTTATTCTTGATGAAGTGCACCTGCTGCATGAAGACAGAGGACCTGTGCTCGAAAGTTTAGTAGCACGAACCTTACGTCAGGTATGCAAAACTCCCTTTCGGAGCAAACATCTTAAGTAATAGAATTACCAGGGAGAATTTAAATGGTAGCAGTTGTTCATTACGCTTAAAGTGCCTCCAAGCCATTTAGTTGTCAGCAAAGACTGCAATAAAGAAGGTAATGTATTTTTCTGTCTCTCCCCACCAGATAGAGAGCAGAAAGAGCCCGGTAATTCCAGATGAAGTGAAAAGGACAAGTAAAATATATGTATTTATAGTTGAGAGTATCTGATTATTAATCTACATGAAAAAGTGAATTATTTGTACATAAATTGATCATATTAAGTGTTCCTGGCTAAGTAGCCATGTACAATCTTTACTTTTACTTTGATTGGCTCATGACCTAGCCTAGTGATGTCCTATCTTTACTCTGGTCTCTGAGCCACACAGCTTATTCTGCATTAAATATGTTAAAGTCCTCTCACACGTGTCAGTTGCATTGAAGAGCAAGAGATTTTGTAAGAACAGACTTCATATATAGTAGTAGGTAGATCTAGGATCTTCCTTTTTTGATGATGTGAATAAAATAAGTATCTATTTGAAAATAGACACACATTTCTTGTAACACCTTAAGAAATTTTATACCAGTAATGTTTACCTGCCCTGTAGAAGGCTCTTTTGCATAACTGCACCAGCTTTGATTGCCATCTTAAGAGTTCTGTGAGTTTATTTAAAAATGAAAATGTGATCTCTGCAGATGCAGGCTTGGTGGTGCATATGAGTAAATAACTTGCAACTCTGATTTCAGACATAGTTTGTTATGATAAAAATAGATGTCACTTATTTACAGAACAAAACTTGAGAATTTTAGACACATAATATTTAGGAGAGTACTGAATAGCCCAGTTGGTATGACATCCTCACTGTTTCCTGCACACTCCCTGTTTTTAATCAATAGTCTGCAATCAGCCAGGTTGTAGGTTATGAGAGGGACATGCAAACCTGGAGCATTAGATTATTGAAGTACCAGAGATGTTTTGCTGTTGAATTAACCACTGCTGCTGTTGCTAGGCCTTAAATAACACAGTGCTTCAGGTTTGCATGCCTTGTTCAGCAACCTGTGACCCAGCCAATTGTAGGCTGCTGATTAAAAGTGGAAGTGAGGAGCACAAGTCTCTTTTATGTGTGAATTGCAGCACAGCCTGATTATACCATGCACGCTGAGCACTAAAGCTTGCCTTTTGACTGGTGACCAAAAATACTGTCACAGCATCATGCCTTTAAGACTTATTCCATGTTTGGATCCTTGAAAAGGAAAGCCTCACAAGAAGTAGAACCCTTGGAATGTGTGGAATCTTTCCTGAATTTTTAAACATCAATTGAAAAACAAACACAGTAGTATAATTACACATTTCATACAACACAGGGATGAAAATGAAATTTTAAACCCTAGAATGGAGAGAAATATTTTTTCCAAAATAAAGCTAGCTAAGGTGGTACTTAAAATTTTAAGCAGTTTTTGATAATCCAATTTAAAAGAATTCAAAAAGCTGTTTGTTAAGAAGTTACTGGAAGAGTGACTCTGCTGTGAATTGCTGAGCCCTTAATGGGTGTGAGAGAGTTCCTTGGGGGCTTAGGTAGGATCACAAAGCCCAGCAGCCACTTGTGCCCCTGGTAGCTGTCTTTAGTGGGTGTTGTTTGCTGAAGTCAGATTTGGGCTTATTTGTATTAAGGGTCAAGTTACAAATACCTTGCAGGGTAAAAGCTTTTGTATCAGAATTGCTGATGCGACTTTAAGTAGGAGTATAAAAGCATGACTGCACATTATGCGCTTTGCAAATTTTAAAAGTTGCTTTTACAAGTTATTTAAATTGAATTGACAAAAACTTTTTAGTGGAAAAAGGCTTTGAGCTTTGCTCTTATTCTGTGGATACAACATCAAAAGATTCCTCTGAAACTAATTTGTACCTTTGATGTTTAAAAATGTGCATTCCTGAAAATAACACGGATGTAAAGCAAAGATATTTAAATGTTTAAAATGGTGTGGTGAGGGGACCGGACGCAACAACCACATAGTTTAGTAATATCCACTTAGCAAATGAGTACAGTTGAAAAATTTCTTTTTGGCTTCAAGAGAAATCATCATGTGGCTGTTGCACTGAAGGCTGCCTTTTTATTTCAAATATTTGTTTAAATTAGTGATGGAAAGAAGTATGTTTGTTCTAAGCTCTGATGGGCATGCCTGGGTGAGTATTCTTTAGAGACCAGAAAAGCACTGTTATCCCTTTCTACTCTATTTTGTTCCCAAATCCTGTTCTTACTGGGGAAAGTGGAGGGAGGCTGGCAGCAATGATAGACATAAAAGTCCTCATCTGTAAGGTCCATTCCACGATTTAAGTCAGTGTTTGCCACTGAACATGCTCAAAAGGATCCGTTGTTATCCCAGAGCATGAGAATATAGTTTCCATGACCTCTTACCTACCAGAGACTTTCAAGATTAGATCTGTCTTGCTCTCAAAGACCCTTGCCTTCCATTTCAAACCTGAGCTTTCAGAAGGGGAGTGGCCATGGGTTCTAAGCAAGCCTTTCATGAACTAGGATCAAAGTTTGGGAAGGATTGGGATTGGTTCATAATGGGTAGATGCTTTTTGAAGGGGAAGTTTCTTCCAGAACTTCTCGAGTTCTAAATTTTGGTGTAATTACTAGTTGTAGGAAGCAACAGGGGATGTGAGGAAATGCAAGCCACATCATGGAACTTCCCTGCATGTCCTGGATTGCCAGGATATTTCTTGGGTTGATACGTATTGTAGCCTTGATGATATCAGATTTTTTTTTCAGCAATGGAGTGGAGTTGTTCTAGAAACCTTGGAACATAAAGCAAAACCATCAAGGAAGCACTTAAGGGGGACTTGGGGAAATTAATATGTGGATATAAGCTTTCATAACACAGATCTTGTACCTTTTGGGTTGAGGATCTCTGGATGAGATGATCCAGGGTTTCAAAACCAGCAAGGGTGTCTTGCTGACTTAGTCTTGGATGGAGACAATTCAACTGGGAGTGAACTGTGTGACAGTCGGGACAGTTGCTAGGAGGAATTTTTGACCGCGCACAAAATTACATGGGCACTTTGTTTATTTGCAACAAAATGTTTGGTACTCCCTTTGAAACTGCCCTTATTGAGATAAAGGAAAAGTCATGCAAATCCAATAAGCCTAAAGGGTAAACTTACCATACAGAAGTCTCAGAACAGAAATAAACAGGAAATCCTTGCACTTCTTACTTCTCCCTGCCCTGCTCTTCAGTAAGGAATGTGCTGTAAAGTTGGTCAGGAGCCGTTTGGTCAGTTTTATCAGATCCATGTAGACTGTTCATGTGTCAGAGTAGTATTCTCTTTGCTCAAACTTGCTTGGTAATGTACTAAGTTATTATGTTACAGTGCCAAATGAGAATTGGTACATGGCTTAAAATGTTTAACAGCTGTGAAAATACATTTCTTCATGAATACACTTCAATCCATTATAGAATAATTCACCAGGGAATTATGTTTATGGTGGGGTGGGGTTGTTTGTGTTTTTGTTAGCTTCCATAATCCTTTTGGACACATTTATTCTTTCATTTCATTTCCATACCACCAAATGGCTGAATGTATCTGGGTAGTTCACAACAGTCACTAAAACATAATGCAGTAAAACAAAACAAAACCCTAAATAGAAAATTTAAAAATACTAACAGCTAAAACAATATGTGATACAAAATGGACCTGTTAAGGCTATTTGACATTTAAGCCATTAAATATATCCTAGATGACTTTAAGTACCATACTTAATCTGATACTGAAAGCTGTAACAACAGTTGGCACCAGGCAAGCTTCAATTGGGAAATTGTTCCGTATTCAGGGGGCACCACCAAGAAGGCCTACCCACTAATTACTGCCTTCTGAGCCTCCCTCAGAGGAAGGACTCAGCTGTTGAGCACAGTGTCCAGGTAGATTGCAGTTAGGAGATGCAATATTTCAAGAATTGAAATTCCAAGCCACGGAAGGTTTTATAGATGAACACCAGCACCTGGAATGAGGTTCAGAGGTCTATATGCAACCAGTGCACACAAGCCAGAACTGGTGTTCCTGTCCTCCTAAGCAATCATCTCTGGATTTGCTATGACCAAAGGCATTTCTGTACCATGAATTGCTCATTTGTCTGCTATCAGCTTCTAGGATAATGACATGAGTATTTATGGTAATCATGATACCCTGATTTACTGTCATCATTGCAGCAAATGGTGAGATGTTGGATGACTAAGGTCTCATAATCAACATGTGTAAGTTCTAACAGTATTTTGACACTTGGACACTGGGTGTTTCTTGCAAGAAGCACAACCAAAAGGTTGAGCCTGGGCACCATGTGCACGTGTTATCGGACCTGACGAATATGGTTCATCCTTGGGGATTGTGGAATCTTCTTTGTGGGGAGCATTATGGGTGCAGTTCCATCACTTGCCTCTCAAGTAGCTTTTTTCACTTCTGTTCTCTGAACTGTGCCTGGGAAAGTTATGTCTACACTGACCAGCACATGTGTTTCTTTTAACAGATGAAGGAAAATATATGAAAAATCAGTACTACTTGTGACCTCTATTGCACATTAAGTTGCATACCATGCACACTTGCATAGCATGTAACTTTTAGCTTTGAGTGTCTGATTAAAGCTTCTTTTTGAGAGATAATGCTTTTTCTTCTGGACCTCTCAGATGAAAAGCTTTCACTTTCTTGGCCTTCACTTGGTCCCCCTCCCTAGACTTGCTCTGAAAATGTTAGAAATACATTATGCTTATAGCAGTGAGATAGTGCAGGAGAGAATTTCAAATTCTAGATGAAGAATTAAATCAGGCTAATCTACAGCACAGGGGAGAAGAGGCTAGAGATAATATTGCGTTTAATTCACTTTGAGCCCTTTGGATAGGAAAAATAAAATAAATGAAGACATTTCTGTTCAGTATGTAATGCAGTCAAGTTTAAAGCTGCATTGGTGTGCTTAAAATGAAATCCCGCTGAAATCAACGAGAACTAGCTGTCCTTTAACGGTGTTATACTCTTAATGTAAAACTGCAAAAAAAACAACAACAACAAATGGTATCCCTCTTCTTGATTTCACCATTTCTGCCTATTCAAAATTTTTCTGCAAACAAAGCAGTTACTGTGGTTGTTCTTCTTTTCAGCCACTGCTGTGGTAGTGTCAGGCCTCTCAATCAGCCCTCCAGATCCCGTGTACCACCAACTCCCATTGTTTCCAGCCAGCATGAGCAGTGGGCAGGGTGATGGAGATTGCACTCTAAACTACCCAGGGCCATTAGGTTGGGCAAAGCTGTTCTGAGTATTGCACACTGTATGGCTGTTGAGATCTTCAGCTGTGTCAAGCCCTTCCTTTCAACCCTGCAACTTATCTGTGTCCTTGATATATGTCTGTGTTCTAGTCATCAGATACTATGGCAGACTGGTGAGGATACGAGAAAGGTGTGGTAAGGTCTAAGTTCCAAGTGTTGTTGTGTTGTTATTTTCCTCCAGTGCCTATTTTGCAGAAGGCAAACTGATGAGAATCAGCAACCCAGTAACATACTAAGAAACTGAGTGAAAGGAAGAAGTGGGAGTGGTATTCCAAAACACATACATACATACATATAGCATTATTAATGTCATATTCAGATAAATATTAACACAGTGCCAAAATACCTACTTAAACCAAAAGAAAAAAGAAAACACTGAAGCAAAATATACCATCTTCCTTACACACAGAGATACTGTACATATTCATATACACACAGTGAGAACAAAATTGTAACACTGACCAAAACAAAAAAAAAGGAGAACTTCAAACCCAGGAAGAATATATGCTACTGTGTAACAAATAAATGATAGAGCATGCATGCAAACACACACATACAGGTAAACTACACCTTTGCTTTCTGCTACTTCCTTTACCTGCAAATCATGCTCCTTACCACCCCCAGATTACCTTTTCTCTGTCTGACTTGGAAGAACTTCAAAGTGAACTGTGGTAGCTATTTGCCATTTTTATTTTCTAAGAAAGTCACTGGGGCAAGGAGGAAGTCATTGAAGGCTGGAGTGTCACTTTATAGCATGTCAGCCTCACAGTTTGGTTGTCACCTTTGCTTTTAAGTTTAAAGGAAAATAATAATAATTACAACAATAATTACAATAATAACAACAGTTGTTGTTGTTGCTGTTGTTGTTACTACATTTCATTTCTATACTATCCATAGCCAAAGTTCTCTGGGAGGTTCACACATTTAAGCCCACCCATCCAGATTTCAACCTGGCCCAACCTGTTTAGTTTCCAAGATTAGACAGGATCCAGCACTTCAGGCTGTATGGAAGCTATGTCAAAACCTGACAGACAGGAAGCATACCAGGCACCAGAAGAGGCTTCTATGGGCACCAGGCTGAGGACCCTAGGGTCACACAATAATTGATTGATTTAAATTTTGCAGTCTCTTGGTGCTGGAATAAATCAATTTTGGATTATACCCTTCGAGTTTGGGTTGAGTTTAAATTGAACCATAATGAAACATAAACCTTTGTTAACAATGTTTTGTTGTATTGGTTTAGGTTTTTACAGTCTATCCTATATTAACAATTGCCTTCACCCTCGCTTTTACCCTCAAGAAGAAATTCATTGTGCTATTTCAGTTTTCAGGTGTGAAAGCAGCCTCAGGAAAATTATACAGATGTTCATCCATCGCAGTATAGTACAGAATTACAAGGTGTTCAGTTTGCTGTTTTTTGTGCTTTTTTAAAAATTTAAGAGTACTATTAATAGTTAAGAGTTCTGTGAGGCTAGAGTATTTTAAACATCAGGCTTCATTTGTTAGAATTAACCCATGTATAGTGTTACTCAGTTGCTTAGCTACAAATGCATTTTGTTCAGAATATTTAAGGCAATTGCATTCATTTCTGTGTGTGACATCTCTGCAGATTATGCCTGTATGTTTATGTCTTTACAGTTTTATACTTAAAGATGTGCTTGATACTAAGCATTAATGTGACACAATATATATGATCTTATTGAATATTTATTACTAAATAAAGGTTACAGGAGTGCTTATCAGTGCAGACCCAAGAAAGGCTGAGGTCTTAGATATACTTTCCCTGGCCCCCACCAATCCACCAATTGTTTTTAATCAGCAATTGTTTGGAGAGAGAGAGAGAAATTTAAATATAGAGAATCCTGTACTGCAAGACAGTGGACTAAAACATCTCAAACTGCCCTTTCTGAATATAGCTGTAAGTTCCCTTCCAAAATTACAATGCTCACTCTTGAGTGACAGTATGCTTTACTTTTTGGAGTGGAGCGGTGATGTTATGAAGTCACAGAATCATAGAATAGTAGAGGCAGAAGGGACCATTAAGGCAGTCGGGTCCAACCCCCTTCTCAGTGCGGGGCTCCAAGTAACATGGCTGTCCAGCTTCATCTTGAATGCTTCCCCTCAGTCTTCTCTTTTCAGGGCTAAACATGCTTCATTCTTCTAGCCTCTCCACAAGAGGCTTTATTTCCAGTTCCCAGTTCATCCTTATTGCCCTTCTCTGAACCTGTTCCAATTTGTCTGCATCTTTCTTAAACTCTGGTGCCCAGAACTGGACACAGTACTCAGGATAAGGCCTAACCAGTGCTGAGTAGAAGGCAACAAGTACTTCATATGATTTGGAAATGATACTTTTTAATATATCCCAATAATTCCCTAATAATATAAACACATACTTCTATTAGCACAGCCCAAAAAAGCATTTGGGGTTTTGTAGCTATATCACATTGTTGACTCGTATTCATCTTGTGATCTACAACAATTCCAAGATCCTTTTCACCTGTAGCCAAATGCAGTATTTGGTTTCTTTTTCCTAGGCACAGAATCTGATATTTTTTCCTATTATATTTCATTCTGATGATTTTCAGCCTGTCAGAGATGCAACCTTTTGGAACCATGACTGAGGGAGAACAGGGATGGGTAACTTCTGGGGGGAAGTGACAGGAGGAAAATCCAGAAAAAATGAACTAAGTAGTGCTACTGCTTTGTAGGAGGGAAGCAACCTTGAGAGTTCTGGAGTTCTCCACATAACATGTAGTTTATGCCTGTGGGCGTTCTGTTTTCCATCCAGTAGTAGTCTGAATATTATGTTACTACCCCTACCCTGTTTAGCATATTAAACATGCTTGGTGGAGGGAAACTAATGCTAATAAATTTGACTTCTTTCAAAATTAAGCATAGTGTTTAGAATTATGGAGAAAGTAGGGAGGGAGACAATTTCATTCTTTCTCACATAATACTAGAAGCTGGGATCATCCCATGTAGCTGATCAGTGGGAGATTCGGGTCAGATAAAAGGAAGGACTTGCTCCCCCAGCACATCATTCAATTATGGATTTCACTGCCACAAGAAGCAGTGATGGCTTCAAAAGGGAATTGCACAAATTCAGGGAGGAAAAAGCTATTGGTGGCTACTGGTTTTGATGTGTATGTGCTACCTCTGGTGCCAGAGGTGGTGTGCCTATGTACTGGGGAAATTGGACAGGAGGGAACTATTCTACTCATATCCTGCTTGTGGGACCCTGTACACAGGTAGGGTGTGAAGGCTAGACTTGATAGACCATAGGTCTGATCAAACATTGCTTCCCCTATGTTCTTATTTCAGTCCTATTTCTTCTAAGTCTTAGATTTCAGTATGCAGTCTCCCACAATCTGGTGCTCTCCAGATACACTGAACTGCAACTTTTTCATCTCCGGCCAGCACAGCCACTGGAAATGGAGAGCTTGAGATTGGGGAAGACTGTGCTGGAGGAACAAGAATGTCTGTGTCTACTGAGCTTTCTGGAAAGAGTACTTAACTGGCTGCACATTGCTGTGCATGTTTGCATGTGGTGTGCTCCTACTGAAGTATGTTCTCACACACCGTTATATGCAAGATTGTGCCCTAAAAGGTATGTGATAATGACAAAGAATATCTCCAAGCATGTGTAGAGTGAGTGTCACCAACAGTTGCAGCCTGCAGCAAGAGTTCCTGGTAGATTACATATCCCTTTCTAGAGAGGGAGGAAAGACCACTACCAAATTCAAGCACCATCTCATGTCAGTCTTGTATTGTTTTCCCTAACTGAAGTGTTCTAGAATGAAAATTTGCCTCCTGCAACCATAGAGCCAACCAATGAAAGGCACTTCAGTGCACAGCCACTTGTGTCCCCCCTGATTTCAGATACAGCCCTCCAGCTCTGCTCCTATTTCCTTTACCCCCTGACTTAGAAGGTTGTCCTCCGCAAAAGGGAAATTGTCTGGCAGTAGATGGAAGAATGTGAAGAATGATGTTCTGCCTTCCAATGGAGAGGGTTTCAATCTCTCTTAGGATTAGAGCTTTCAGCCAACTTTAAGAACTTAATGAAAACAGTAACAGCAATAAGCAATTACAGTTTTTTTCTGTCGCTGATGACGATAATGGTTCATAGCAAACTGAATTTTGAAACCCCCCTTTTAATGTCTGGCCAATATTTCTTTCCGCAGACTGTATGAAAATGATTAGAACCAGTGTCAGTGATCCTAAAACTTGCAATTTATGGTTCTAATTTTTTAAGGTGAAATGTGCTCACACCAGAGAACAGCAGTATTTTGAAATATATTTTAATTAAAAATAAAAGTTGCATTACAGTGCTGAAAATGTAGCATCGGGATAAACAGCCTAATCATGTTAATGTTTCTAATTTGAGTACATAATGAAAACAGCCCAATTTTCAATGTGTATTGCTGCCTTTCTTCACATAGGCTGACAAATCTTGAACCATATCCTCTGGAATCATTTCTTTATTGTAGTTACATTCTTCACTCCACATACACCCCACCACACAAGTGTTGGCAGCTAATTCATCTTGGCAGCTATTCATAAGCTTGGTGCTAATTCTAATCTCTTGAAGGAACAATTCCCTTAAAATAACTTAATGATAGTAGTTTTACAACAAGAGTGATTAAAATTATCCAGCTATGTCTCAGTCAACTTTATATTCTGTGTCCAAAGTCCCCTCCTGCCTCACACATACATGCAATCACAGTAAAGTCAGTAATAACAGTGAGCCATTGCCAACAATTATGTTTTAGATGCATGTTAATATATGTGCTATCAAATACCACTGGCACTGAAGGAGAAGAAAGTGTTATTTAAGATCTGAACTAGTTGTTTTCTTTATTATTTTACCAGATTTGTAAGCTTCACAGATTATAAATAGATTACAAATATAGAAAAATGATGTGCCCTTTTCAGACCTGCAGAACGCTGCTGTTCAGGAAAGAAGGTGCTGACTGTTAACCCCCCCCCCCCCGCCCCCGGTTAACGTCTTGAAGCGAAAGAAGGTGTCACTGGAAAGCAGTCCTCACACAACCACAGGACTGCCGGAACTCCTCCTTCCTTTTTCATGCACTAGTTTTCAGTAATTGCAAAAATGATACGGTGCCCATATTTCCACACACTGTTAGAGCTACCTGTCAATTAGATACACCCATAAATCATGACAGGATTGCTCTTTGACTCAAATCCGTTTCGGTGTTACCATTATAATGTGGAACAGTGTAGCCCTCAGACTACTTGATGCACAAATTAAATTGTTCATTTTTAATCAAAAGCAAGGCTTGTCATTTCTTCTTAGAAGTAGAACTGCTTCACGGGGCTTATCCAACTAAGATTCCTGAAGCCATTCTTGCCTGCATTTTATAATAGCTATCTCTCTATCTGTCCATCCGTCCATCCACTTCTTTACTGCCTTTCCAGCAGTTCTCTATGGTTTACTTCATTTTTAAAATGCATTAAGAGCAAGAAAAGATTACAACAGTAACACTCCAGATTTAAAATAGTTACAGAGAATCACTTTCTCAGTTGAAAGTAACAAGGAAGAAGTAGGCCTGCTGACCCATCTGGAAAGATAACAGACGCATAGCTTTCCTTAAGGAAGGAGGTTCTGCAATTTGGGAGAAAGCCTAGATTTTGGGCACTGTTGGCTAGGCCTGTTGCAAAAGCAAACACCTGGTGGAGCCTGTTTACCTCAGCTGGTGACTGGGCTCAGATGGGTCTCCAGGTTCAAGGGCTTTAAGGTCCATGGATGGCTTTAAACTAAAAAGCATCACCATACATTGGTCTGGGAAGTAAAATTGTTAGTAGCATGGAACTTAGTGAAGAGGTCCCTGCCTTTCAGCACTTGCCAGAATATATATGCAGCAGAATTTTGTACTAGATGAAGTTTCTGAGTCTCCTTCAGGTGCAGCGCCATGCACAAAACACTAAAATAATCAAGACTGACAATTACAGAAACATGGATCAATGCACCAAGATCTTTCCTGTTAGCAGAAAAACATTTTCATTAGCCAAATTTAGAAGAATAGCTCTTAGCCATTACTCCAGTCTGTTTTTAGGATGTTGGACTGTTTCCACATAGTATCCACTATGGAAGTGGATTGGGGACAACAGGATGGCGTTCAAGGCCTTGCACTTGGGTCATAGGAATGGGTGTCATAAATACAGGTTAGGGAACAAGTGGCTGGAGAGCAGCACTTGTGAAAAAGATCTTTAGGTGCTGGTTGACTGCAGGCTAAGCATGAGTCAGCAGTGTAATGGGGCGATCAAAAGGGCAAATGCCCCCCTAGGATGAATGGCCAGAACCATGGCTTCTAGATCGAGAGAGGTATTACTATCACCCTATATGACTCTGGTGCACCTGCAGCTGAAGTACTGTGTTCATTTCGGGGTTCCTCATTACAAGAGGGATATAGCAAGATTGGAATCGGTGCAGCAAAGGGCCACAAGGATGGTGGCTGGTTTGCAGCATAAGTCATATGAGGAGAGACTGAGGGAGCTGGGTCTTTTCAGTCTTGAGAAGAGGATACTCAGAGGCAGCCTGTTAGAACATGCAGGTATGTGAGGGGTTGTCAGACAGAGGTGGAGCAAAGTTCAGGGAGCCAAGTTTCAAGTACTTCCTGACAGTTAGGACCCCTAGGGTATGTAATGGTCTTCCACGGGAGGTGGTTGAAGCCCCATTGGTGAGGATGTTTAATGATAGGTTGGACGTGCACATGGTAGGCATGTCATGAACAGAGCTGGGTGGAGCCAGGGGTCAGACTAGATGGGCCGGGAGACCCCTTCCAAATTGCTCTGTTTCTATGTTTCTAAGAACTTCCCCACCCAATTTTTACCTTTACCTGTCATGGAGACCTCATCAAACAGAAACAGGCTTATCTCTTCCAGACTATATCCATTTCCCGACAGTATCCCCTTGGCTTTATCCAGATTCCATTTTTACCTGTTGTCCCACATCCACTTGACTCCAGCCTGCAAACATTGGTTCAGGATGGCGAGAACTGCTTCTAGGTGCTTTGTTAAAGCTATAGAAAGGTTAAACTAGGGAATACCAAGTTTCCATAGAATTGTGAGCCCATAGTAGTGAATTTTATAATATCATTTAGATGTGAATTAAAGACATCCATGCTCTGGTTCAGCAATTGAGCAAAGCTAATTCCTTCTCATATCAAGTTTCTTGATACTGTGTATGCTTGAACTTAGATGTCTTTGAGGCTCTTTCTGCCTCTTAAGCATACTTAATTCAACTCTTGGGGCCAACTGAGAACATCCTCTGTAAAACAGGCAAGCAGTAGAGCTGGATCTTCTATAGTTAATACCGGGTTTCTAGAATATTGATGCATTTTTATTTTAATTGTTTAATGGAATAACAAAGGGCTTTTCTTCCTATCACACAAAAATCTACGGAGAGTCGTTTTTTTGTGTGATATGACTGTGAACTCAGTTCAGGTTCTAAGAACAAATCCCTGGACTGTGTGTGCTTATAGCAGCACTGGCCCTCCAGATGTTTTGGATTACAACTCCCCTCACAATTGGGAACTGTTGGCCAATACATCTGGAGGGCCATAAGTTACCCTAACGTGGCTTAGAGACATTCTCTTCCTTAAATGTCAGTATCTGTTCACCCTGAGCCTCTGCCTCACATGTGGCTCTAGAACTTGGAGATTTTAGTTAAAGCAAGAGAGATGAAAAGGAGGTAAATAGATCTTGTAAGCAGTATCTGCCTAGTCCTCCTGTAAATACTATTACCAGATATTCTATTTATATGTGAATTATTTCTTTTTATAGCTAAATTAGTATCAGCTTTCTACTATATATAATGTTGAATAAACTTGAGATAATGTAACAACATTTTCTTTCTGTTTTACAGGTTGAGTCTACACAAAGTATGATCAGGATCTTGGGCCTTTCAGCTACATTACCTAATTACCTTGATGTTGCTACATTTCTACATGTTAATCCCTATATTGGACTCTTTTATTTTGATGGTCGTTTCCGGCCTGTTCCACTTGGGCAAACATTTATAGGGATCAAGACACTCAATAAGGTAATGTTTAAATCAACAATTTGAAAGCCTGTGTTGAGGGAGCCACTCTTAAAAACACGTTTAAGCAGTACTTACCCCACTTGAAATAGAAACTATCCCTCTAAATATTTTCATTATGGTAATTATGTGTAAATTCCTGCAAGTACATTGTTACTCATGTCTCTCTCCTTTCCTCTACTTTATTGCCCACTTCATTTTGAAGTTTAGATTGTAAACTATTTCAAAACTTTCTTCACAGTGCTGTGTACAGTGATAGTATTATATAAATAAGTCAATAATATGATTTATTTACTGTACTTTTAAACTGCCCAATAAGCTAAAGTTCCCTGGATGGTGTGTGATATATCTAAACAACATCAAAACATTAAACAAAAAATAAAAACAGCACAGTGTGAACCCAAGGTAAAACCAACATCAAAGAATAAAACCAAAATAAAATAAAGCCAGCAACAGAATAAAGTACTAGAAGCAAAAGATTAGTGCATATATATATTGCTTTATAGTTTTCAAAGCAGTTCACTGAAGCAAAATGATTCACTTACTGACTGAATGTTGTCTCGCTAATCCTTGTGACAGGCCTACCAGATCAGGTAAGTATATCCCTTATATTGAAAATTATTTCTGTGACCATCTTGTGTGTCCTATACTGAGCTGAGATTTGAATTTAATACTTAAGCTGCATCTTAAACACACTTGCTAAGGAGTATGTCCTATTAGACACAGTAGAATGTATTTCTGAATGAATATGCCTGGGTTTACACTGTGCCACACCAGCTAACAGGAAGATGGCTGAATTCCTACGCTGGATTTTATGCAGGAACATGCAAATAGGATGTGACTAATTTCTGCATTTTTCTGTGCTTTTGCTAACTTGCAAATCTGGCCAGTTGCACAATGCTTTAGCAACACAGAATACTCTCTATGAGAGGAAGAATATAGCATCTCTTTTTCCAGATGGATTACCCTTATAATTTTGTTCTTCCTTAAATTTAGATTTGAGCATTCTTTGACTTGCTAGACAGTGTTCAGTTCCCCTTCTCTCTCATTATTGTATGTTTTGCCATGATAATAGAGATGACAGTTCCAATTATATCCCTTTGCTAGTGAGTTATTTATTCACTGCAATCAGCTATCCTTTCAATAATTATGTGCTGTGCACAGAGTACCAGCTCTGACTTTGAATTCCCTGGCTTCAGTTTATGGAAGCTGTTGCTGCCTTAATGAATGATTCCCCTTCCTCTCTTAGAACTGTGCTGGAGTTAGTTATGTTACAGTGTGATCAGAAGTTATGCAATTGCTAAGATAATTAGAGAGTTAATGATAGACTGCTTATCTCAAACTATCTTTTATCAGTGTTAATAAAAGCCATAAAAGGCTGCTAAAGATTGCACCACAAGCCTGTACAGTTTAGGCTTTTTCAAGTAAGTTGGTGCTGTCCCTTTTACTTCTATTTAAGAGGAACATACAAAACTCCAAGGCAGCATCACAAGATTTAGAGTAGCAGTAGTTTTGTTTTGAAAAGATGGAGAAGTTCAAGCGGCATCATGTGCCAGCGCTATCATTCCACTGGCAGAACTATTTCCATCAGCAGAAGTGGAAGGGGCAGTCCCCTTAAGCTCCATCCTTGGAGTCTGGAAAGAAACTACTCACTTATGACAACCCTGCAGGTCATGCTCTGCAGTGTTGCCCATTGGCATTAGAACCCTATTACTGCTTGGGGATTGGGCTGAAGTGTGAGATTAATGTACAGCAGCCCTGCTATATTCCATTCATGTTATCCCCACAGTACAAATAAGGCTGAGGGAAAGTGTATAACAACCCTATACTGTGGTTCACTGTAACACACCTATTGTGGGTAAAAGCTTGTATGGAGAGAAGTAAGCTCTAGTTCACACATAATTCCAACTCATGGGTTATTTAAACCAGGCATTGCCATGCATGAATTGAAGCAAGCAAATCCATTGCCTCCGGCATGCTTGTCCTTTCTCTTTCAGTTATCAACCTATGGTTTCCTTGTTCATAGGTTGCTAGTATGAAGCCTGAGCCCAATCAAACAACCAAAAATAGCTTACAATTTGTTGTTGGATTTAATGCCTGAACAGACCAAAGTGGCCAGGTTTGGATACCATGATAACAGCCTACAAATTGGGGTTGTTAATTGAAAACGGAATTAAGGAGTGTGCCACCAAAGATACTGAGCTTGATTGCCCCACACACTTTCACCACTTCATGAGTTAATTAACCCACACATTGACATTGCACGTGTACCAGGTCTAGCTCACAGCTGTTCTGCCATCCACTACTAATATTGGAGTTACTTACTTACATTTGCCTTTTTGTACCTCTTCCCAGTTCTTGAATGTAATGCTCCATTAACTTGTACACAATCGGTAGTGCGTTTTAAATGTTTGGAAAATCTTCTGAAAATCCAGCTAAAGACCCATATTGCAGTAGAGATGCTTATCTTTGATTAAAGCTTTTCCCCAGCCCTCTCAGCCACAGGCTCAGGTATCACATTCCCAGGAGTGTTATATTAGTTAGACCAAATCATATTACTTGATATGGGAAAGTTCTAGCTATGATTTTATATGTTTTATATGTTTGGTTTTGGGTTAAGACATGTACAATTCTATGTATTTCTATAGAATTTCAGTGCACAATAAATGCATAATACCTTAAAAACTAGGTCTGCATTTATCAAGTATCAAATAATAGCAAATGAAATTATATATGTCATATTAAAGATATTATGTAATTATTGGAAAATACAATATGAAAATAAAATATTTGCTATATTGTTCAGGTGCAACAGATGAATAATATGGATGAAGTTTGTTACGAAAATGTCTTGAAGCAAGTAACAGCTGGACATCAGGTATGCTTAGCTTTTTGTTAGAGCCTGTTTGTGAATAATGTTAATAAAGATTTATTTTTTGAAGGCATAAACACTTTGATTTCCCTCTGTTCCATTTGGAAACCAGCTGACTCAGCCTTCAGAGGCAATAAACAGATTTTAAAATGAAAATTTCGTATAAGAAATCCCACAGAGTCAGATACTGTAGAGTGTAAAATTCAGTAGCCCGTAGGATTTCTTAGAACTTGTTATTTGCCCTCTCTGTAATTAAAGAAAAATTGAACTGAATGGGCTCCATTTGGTCCAACTTTCGTTCATTACCAAACAAAAGTCATGAGAGATGAATGGGTAAGACTGTGTTCTTTTCTGTATACCTTAGGTAATTCCTTCTGTTGTGGGGATGCTTCTAGAACATTCTGTAAGAATGATTAACTTTATTGCCATCCATGTGGCAATAAAAAAGACACAAAGAGAGAGAATAAAAGAAAGATATAAAAACAAAAACATATATGAGATGTGAAAATGAAATTGATTTTAATGAATAGGTCTTTTGGAGCATTTTAAAAGTTGTAGGCCTGTTTTTCCAGTCTAAACAGGTTCCCAAACATATAATATCTGCACACTCCTGCTTTATGTGTGTGAAAATGAAAGTGAGGAAGCTTAGTAGCATGATCTAGGCTCTATTACAAGATCTTACGTCTTTCCTTTGTGTTTTAAGTCTAGCTTATTAAATAGCTTACATTTTAAATCTAAATTTTTAGAAGGTTCTGATCTTTACAGTGCAATCCCATGTGTGCTCACTCAGAAGTAAGTCTCATTGTCTTCAGTAGGGTTTACTGTCTGGAAAGGATGCATAAGTTTGCAGCCTTAGGGCAAAATCCAGTTTGTGCAGATGGATTCCTGCTTGTGGAACAGAGATTCTCTCTTCTCTTTCCCACTGCAGTCGCCTGCTCCCTCCATCAAATCTGCTCTGGGGAGTTCTCCAGCCTTGAATAGTCAAGTTTATGTGCAAAGGGGTTGCAGGATGAAGACGGAATCTGTTCTCTCTTCATTCTCTGGATGGAAGCTCTTCTGTCAGATAGAAGGCTTAATTGGGCATATAGCCATAGTGCAGATCTGTATCAGAAACTGATTAGCAGTTTTAGATCTGATTAGCAAAATTAATCCAAGTACATCTTAGCTTTTTTATTTTTTATCAGCATCCACCCACAAATGACACACAATATTTATACATGATAGTAATAGAGATGCTTCTTGGTACTTTAATATAGCACATTCTCTACATGCCTTTTTTCAACACTGATTGCATTCCAGTGCAAGCCAAATTGCTGAATCCATCCTCCATTTGTTGCTGTTTCAAATAAGTGTTTCCATTCCTCTTGAAATAATGTTTCACTAACTTTTTATAGCAAATAGTGAGTTATGAGTGGCTTAGGACTTGTGAGCCAAAGAGATGCATTATTACAGAAACAACTTTATAATCCATCCAACTTCCTTTCTCTTAAAAATGGCCTACATGTAACCCAAATACTGATAAATAGTGCCTTTTAGGAAACTCTGTGCAATTACCTTGGCAGCCATTCAGTCAGAATTCCTTAAGGGAAAATGTAATAACTTGCCCTTTTAAAAGTTTTTAAAATGGAGCTGCATTACATAAGTTCTTCAGAGACTTTCCTGGTTCCATATTGTATTCAGGGCATTGTTTAAGGTTTTGGTTTTTTACTTGAACTTGAACTGACTCTGCTGGTCGTACCTGAGAGACTGTCCATTTGTTTATCTCCAAAATAATCTAGTAGTGTCTTTTCACATATTTCATCATATGGGTAAAAGAAGGTGGAATTATGCTTCTTGAAGAATGTAATGCAAACACGATACACTGATGTAAGTTAAAATATTACATAGTAAAGACTAACAGATTGAAACAAATTTCAGCAGCGATAGAAAGAAATTTAGCAGCATGCAAGGAAAGATGAGTATTTGTTGATATCCATTTCCCATCTTTAGACTTCCCTTCTACTTATCAAAGCCCAAGACTGTGCAATTTTTTAATTTCAGTAAATATTTAGTGGCTAGTGATAAGTGTTTCTTTTAGAGACATGTTTTACTTATTTTTTATTTTATTTAGATTCAAGAACTTTATAATTAGGAGTTAGTATGAGCTGTTCACAATGTTGAGTACAGTTCCCTTGATCAATAGCATTAGACTAGATAACTTTCAAGCCCATATTCCCATAAAAAACGTGTAGTCAATAGATAAATAGGTACCAGGCTCTGTGAACAGCTCACCTTATATACCACATTCCTTAGTTAAGGATTAGGCAGGATGCCTGGGTCATCACCATAAGAAGACTACTTTATTTTCCCCCTCCTGCAGAAACTCAAAATCTGCTCTGGGAGATCATCTAATATTCTGGAGCATATTTAGGGCTCAAGCAAGGAGGATAACTGTGGAGAAAGCGAATCAGTTCCATCAGCTGACTCCCGTTGGTAGGTCCCTTCTCAGAAATAGCAGATTGTTGCTTCTGATAAAAATGATGCCCTTTAACAGTTGGTGTAGGTCAATTAAGATATATTTACACCCTGGTCTCCTGTTGTGTTTCTCTGCTTGCATGTAATTGTTATAATTTGTTTAGACTTTCTGTCCACTCTATCATTAGCACATGGGATAAATTCTAATATTCAAATAGTTGAAGCTGCCTTTCAAGGCAAGTGGGCCACGTGTCCTAGTATTGTCTTCTCTTACTGACAATAACTCCCTACAGTTTTTGACTGTACAGAGTTACATTGTGGAACTGAACAGATAGCCATCTTCTCAGTTCCCTTACTTGTGGTTTAGAATTAGGAAGGTATTAACATCCTATAATGCAGTCAGTTATGCATTATAAGCTCCCCTTTCCCCAAGTATGTCTGCTTGTATGAATCTATATATTTCCTAGACTAGCAGCTTTTGTTGTAAAAGGGATAACTCTACATGCTATTAATAGAAGAGGATTTTTCTTAGGGGAAGGTGAAATATTTATTTTCAGCAGTAATCAGTCTTTTTTATTTGTGAAAGAATTATTTTTATTGCATCAAGCATTCTTCTTCCCAATTCCTAATGGTTAAAACATGGAAATGGGGCAGTGGAAAAGGTAACTAACAAAGAAAGCAAAGAGTGAAAATAATCCAGAACAAATAAACTAAACAAGTAAACTAAGCAGCTTATAAGAATAAATGTATAATTTTAGTTAGAACAAAAGGGGTTCAAGAAAGATTTTCTGGTACCAAGTCACACGGAACCAAGCAAAGATTGGGATGATGGAACACTTCATATTAAAGGAGGATGTTCTGATGTGTAAATCCAAGATAGGTCATTATTCCTTTCAGTGCCTGTCAGGAATATCTAATGTGATAGAGTTAGTAAGAGTGCTGATGCATTTCTGATCAAGTAAACTGGTTATCCTATTCCAAATGTTGTCACAGAGTACATTTTCTCCATGCTACTTAGTTTTAACTGTTCGTAACTGGAACGAGAGTATAGCAATTACTTTGTCATGAGAAATCATTCATGCTCTGTGTTTAGTTGTAGAGAGTGGCATCAGCTTTGGTAATAAACTATAATCCAGCAACTACCCTTTTGTTGAACCCTTTTTCATTAAATATAATGAACTGTCATAGTTTTTTCCCTATTGTCGTAGGACTTTGCCAGCAAAAATCTCACTGGGGGTTCTACACAACACAGTTGTCTGAAAGTTGCAGATATCAAGCTTATGAAGGGCCACACTACACGAGATGTTAAATGTGCCTTTCCATTTAATGTATTGTTTGTATGCACATGTGTGCTTTACATGCAAACAACAGCTTTATTTGATAATCATTAGGATGTGGCAGGTAGGGTGGGAAAGTTTAGCACAACTTCAGTCCTGATAAAAATTGCTCATTTGAAACTGCTGTTTGCTTTGAACCTTTAGGAAGTTTCCTGTCAATTGAAATAGCAACTTCAAAGCGGTAATTTTTGCCAGAACTACAGCAGAAGTAGTAGTTAAACTCTCCTCCTACCGACTCAACCTGCTGCGATCCTGATCATCAGTTCCCATCCTCTAATTTCTGCCACTTGCATTTTTAAAAAATGTTAAATATGAATACAAATTTCTTGTCATATCTGGTTTAGCCCAAAAAACAGAAGAGTCATTGGAATCTAGTTGTGCCAGCTTGGTTCCACCAGCTTTATACCTCAAATGGACCAAAAAGTGCTAATGCAGTAGACAGAATATCAGTTGACAATACAACTATATCACTAATTTGCTGGATGAATCTATCTTAGTATCAGTTTGCCAGTACTGTTTGTTTATTTATTTTTGCTGCCCAAATGCCAAATCTAAATATATACCCAAAAATGTTACTGCTGTATTTGTGATAGCAATGCCCTAAAGAAAAAGAATGTGGAGGTTTTTGCATTTTTCCATACTCAATATTGGATTTCCCAGTTTTTGTTTTATCAATTTTTTGGGGGGCGGTTGGGTGCAGGTCTGTTTTGTAATGCCCTTGAAACCTTAAAAATAGTATGTATAGATGGTTCCTTAGTAAGTTTTCCTAGCTTTTCAAAGAACACAGCATCTTAACAAGACACAAGTAGTTTTACACAATTGGTGTTGCTTCAGCCCAGTCACACTGCTTTAGCACAGGTTGTAGTGTGCTATTCAGTTGATGTTGTAGCATTTATTAAAATACACGGACATACATGTGTTATCGCTATTAAGGAAAAAGGACAGTGGGAGGTATTCTACACAGGCAAGTGTTGCAGCAGATGGAGGGAAATCTTTTCATGTTGATTTTTCAACTGTCCTAGTCCACATGACTTCAAGCTTTTCTTTGCTATTGGGAAATTAAAAGTTGGTGAATCAGCCTTTAATTTTTATCCATCTGTTCAAACTAATGAGTTGTCTCATTTGTAGGCTTCACTTTGAATTAGTCAGTGTAAATGTGGTGATAGCATTCTTTCCTGAGCCCCCTCCTTGTGTGTTAGTTGCTGAAATAATAGATGTCTTATTTTTGTTGTGCTTTTTTCCTTTTTTGTGGAAACCATATAAAAATCAGTTAAAAAGACAGTGTATGTTAGGTATGGAGTTATCTTGCTTTACCTGTACCATTTACTAATGGCATGCATTTCTTAAACAAGCTTCGTACTGGAACACTACCTAACTGTTCCATTAAGATTTCTGTTCAAACATTTCTTGCATCTGTTGTAATGTAAACATCAAAATTCTCACAGAGTCTCGGGTTTGACAAAGCTTCTGTTTATTCTTCCCTTTCCAGATGCTTAACTGTCACCCTCCCCCAATGATTATTTTCCTGTATCTATTAGTTAAATCTTAATTATTGCTTTCTCACTCTGGGAAGAATGGAAGAAGAGCTCCTTTGTTTTGTTTTGGTTTGTTCTGCTAATAACATAGTTGCTTGAACTCCTTGTTTCCAAATGGAAGTTCTGGACTTACGTTAAGTTCTCTTTACCCTAACATTGGGAGAGGAGAGCAATATGTTGCTGCAGTGGGTTGTACCAGGGGACATTTTAGAAAACTGGGAAGGGTTTTTGCTTTTGTTTAAATTGGGTAAGAAGGTACAGCGTGGAGAGAATGAGTTTGGACAAAAATGTGGCACTCCTTTCCTATAATTGCTAGTTTCTGTGATACTGTTCATTCTTTAGCAGCGATATGTATAAATTCCCTTTTAGAGAAAGCCAGTCAGAGCACTGTGATAGTTTAGAATAGAAGTACATGTGCAAGGGGGACAGGTGTGAGACTAAAAATAAAATCCCAGTGCCTGGACCACCTCCTTTGATGTCATATGATGCCTTCCTGTGTGTGATCTCCCCGGTCCCTTCCAACAGCACCAGTGTTTTGGATCTGGAGTAGGAAAACCTAGGGCCAAAGCAGATACTACTGTAGCGATGAAGCCCAGCTTTCTCAAAATACAACATTACCGGCTAGTTGAGATTCTAAGGAGTTGACAGATTGCCCTGAACTGTCCAGGTTACCAACCAAGATTATTCAGACAGTGTCTGAGAATGAAGCCATTTTGTGAAAGGAGGGCAGCTCTGTAGGACAGGAAGGGGTGTTGGAAGAGCCAGAATTCTTCCACCTCCTAAAAAGATGAAAGCCTAAATGAGAAGACCAGTAAGGTAATGCCAGGTGTTCCCCTATACTGCTTTCAAACAGAGAAGGATTGTTTCAGTTTGGCTTCAACTCTTCACATGGGCAAAAGATTCTCCCTCTTATCATAGGGAAGTCATACTTTGAGTTATGCTGCTTATTAACTTGTCAAGCTCCAGTAAAAGACGATGATTCTTAAGTTTTCATCTGCATCTCTAGGAAAGGGAGAACAGGGAAAGGCACAGGCACCACAATTATTTTAAATATGTATTTAACAGCAATGGCTTTTTCATGTTTGACATGGGGGGGCAGAGAAGAGATTCAGTCTGGTTGTCATAAGCCTTCTGCACTGCATGCCAGGTTCTTATCTGGGCCAAGTTTACTTGGACGATTCTAATATTTTAAAAAGTAGCTCTGTTGTCACAGTCCGACACTTACCTTTAGTGTTATGGTATATTTTAAGAATGTGTGTACTCCTATTAGAAAATCTGGGTTTCTTATAAGAAAAAAGAAGCCATAAAATTGCATATCTGCATTGCATTATGTTTCCCACATATTTCCTTTCATATCAGAGCTGATTTTGTATGTGTCCATAGCTTATAATAAAAGAGAACCAGCCTTCCCCAACCTGATGCTGTCTTAGTGTTTTGGACTTCAACTTCTATCAGCCACACCAGTATGACCCATGCTGTAGGGATGTTGTGAATTATGGTCCAAAGCATCTGAGACTGCACCTGATTTTGGAAGACTGACTACTTAATGCCTAACAATGCTTTTTACTTTGATGCTGAAGCAAGAGCAGCTGTTAAGAATGTCTGGGTTTTTTTGGTTACTCTACATATTGCTATGGGTTTTGTAGACAGAATTTCAGGCATAGATAGCAGTGACAATGCTGAGTAGTGTCTTCTGTTCTAATGATTACATTTTAGTTTTTGAACTGCTTGCAACTTCCTCTAATTCCACACATGGACGTTTCCTGATTTGTAAACGGCAATGCATGCGCTCCTAGTTTCATGCGTTATTTTTTCAAGGGCTATTTTGATGCACAAGAAGTCTATTTTTTCATATTTTAGGAGTGCATATTCAGAACCACTTGGGTTGAATTGCTTCTTGTCAACAAGACAGCTTACATTTTTAAATCAGTTATCTATTTGCATCGAGACAGCTTAGGGGTTTTTAATCAGTTATGTATTTCAGTCAGTGATAGATAGAGCAGGGAGCCACAAAAAATCCTCTGGGTTTTTCAATTGCAGTACTGATTATAAGTTCTCAAACCTCATTTCTTTCTTGAGCATGTGTGTTATACTTGCTACCTCAAGTATACAGCTTTCATAACCTGTGTAAAGCCTGGGGCATGGATGGCAAGCTCCTATGGTCAGATACCACAACCAGGGATGTGGTTGCAAGATGGAGTCCTGAAGCAGGTTTAAAGGGCAAGAGGTGCATCTTTGAGCAGTCTAGGATCAACATCCAGTAAAATGATAGACTTAGGCAAGATCCCACAGTTCAAGATCATAGTCCAAAGGTCAAGTTCTAGAAAGACAATAACCTTCTGGAGCAGGCAGTGTCAGGGAAAATGGATGCAGGTACCTGAGAAGACACAGTCAGGCAAGAGACAAGGACAGAAGCAGGAATAGGCTGGAGCTGGACAGGTGTCAGGTAGGCACAAGGATACAGGTGAGGTGATGCAGGAAACCTGAGCACAAGATAGCCTGCAGGGCAGCTCACATTGTAGCAAGGAGCAGCTATGCAGTGAAGCCTTTTATGCAGCTCTCCAGGGCTTCCAGCTGCACTGCATCATTGCCACTCAGCTGTTCCCTGGAAGCACCTGCAAAGGTGTTTCTGGATCTGCAGGCACTTGCAGGGTGACTTAGGCTCTATTTAAACATACAGTCTAGTAGCAGATCATTTTCACCACAGTACTGCATCCTGCTTTCCAACAACAGCTCATATTTCCTTCTCTTCCCTAGTCTTTTGTTTAATTCCTTTGCAGGTAGTGTTCATGAGCATTCCCAAGCCTCAAACCAACCACATCTTCTTGCTGTGAAAATGCTGCTTTCCCATTAGATAAGAAAGTATAATAGTAAGCACAGCCATGCAGTTGCATGATTGCTATGAATTGCCTTACTATCATTATATCTAAGCCCTATCTTTTTAAGGATTTTAATTTAGGGTTGCTGATAGACAATTTTCTAGACAATTTGGAGACTTTGTTCTGGAAGAACAAGCTGTCTTTAGCTTAACCTTGGATTCATTCATCTGTGTGCAGCAAGATGTTGATCATGAAAATTTCTGCATTGATTTGTGGTGAGTCATCCTAGATTATACCCACACCATTTATAGTCCATCAAGCTGAAGTGGTCCAGATGGTCAAGTGGAACTGGAGAGGGAAGGCTCAGATCTTTACAGCCATGAAAATCATTGGGATTAGTCACTTTTTCTTAACCCAACCTGCCCCATGGACCAACATATACTAAGCTTTAAAAAGAAAAAAAAATGGGGCTCAAATTTAATAAAGTAGAATGTTAATGTTAGAATATTCATTATAAATGGTTTAAATCAGTATATTTGGTACTCAGTCCAAAGTGCTTATAGCAGTTGCACATCACCTTTTTTTTTTAGTTTTAGTTTTGGCTTTTAGTTCAGGAGATACCATTTCTCAGTCATATATTGCAAGGTGTGATTGGCAATTTGAGAAACTGTCCTGACCATCACTTTAAAACTACTGCATGAGAGCAGCAGCAAAGGTTGAGTGACTTGTCCCAAAGAAGAAGTACGAGGCAAAGATGAATCTGAACCCAGCATACCTACTAAATTCTTTTGATCACATCATTTTCAGCAGCGATTGACATCTTTTTCTCTTTTTCTGTTTCCAGCTACCAATAAGAAAGTTTGGTTTAGTTTTAAAGAAAGGTGGGTAGTGAGAAAACCCACCTTTGGTTTATTGATATACCTGAATTTTTTCCTACTCCAAAAATACATTTTTAACCCCCTAGAAATCTCATCTTAGAAATGCATCTAGTTGAACAGCTGAGCTATCAGAGAACAGTTGCACCACAATGAAATATCTGCTAGTTTTGTGCGTATTTGAGATGCTGGCATCTTCGAGACACTTGGAAAACTGAGGGGACATTTGGGAGGCATGATGTTCTCCCAAAGCTCCCCAAAGATCCTGCTGTGAAGGAGTTAACAAGCCCCCCTTCTTTTTTCATAAGCAAAGATCATGCTAGGCTATGAAAGCTCTTCACAGTTCACCTCCTGACAGCTGTCAGATGCCTTGATGTGAATTTAACTTACTTGGAGCCTCTGATGGTCACTACCCAGGATGGACACTACCCTGGATTTAGCCAGCAGGCAGCCCTCTTGCACAGTATCTACCCCAGGCTCTCAATGTGTACATCCAGTGCTACTCCTGAGTGCTGCGGAAAGCAATTAGTGCTTCCATTAGCACTATTACTAAGAATTCAGGGAGGATTTTAGAATAGTAGAGTTGCAAGGAACCACAAAGGCCATCCGGTCAAAATCCTTGCTGTTGCAGGACACCAGTTTACACCATCCCACTCAGATGGCTGTCCAGTTTCTTTTTGAATGTCTCTAGTGTGGAAGAGCCCACCACCTCTCTAGGCAACTAGTTCCACTGCCGTTTTGCTCTGACAGTGAGGAAGCTTTTCCTGATATCTAGCCTAAACCTGGATTGTTGCAACTTGACTTGATTATTCCATGCCCTACACTCTGGTATCAGCAAGAAGAGATCTTGACCTTCCTCCTTGTGACAGCCTTTGAAGTACTTATAGAGGGATATCATGCCCACCCTCAGTTTTATCTTCTCTAGGCTGTACATGCTCAGTCCTCTCAGTCTCTCCTCATGGGGCAGTGTTTCCAAACCCTGGATCATTTTTGTTGCCCTCCTCTGGACCCTTTCTCATTTTTCTGGATCTTTCTTAAATCTTGGTGCCCAGAACTGGACACAGCATTCCAGAAGTCTCCTTCTCAAGACCAAGCCCTACTTATCCTGCAGTGTGGTATAAACAGCTTGTGAGGTTATTGTACCATAGCAATGAAGAGTTGCACGAGGTCAGGAGTAGGCAGCTGGGGGAAACATTTCTAGATTACATCTCAATGGACATAATCCATTAAATTTTAGTTTGTTCTTTTTTGCTCTTCCACATACCACTACAGTTATGCTTTGCTTTAATGTTATAAATTATTGTAACACGTCCCAATTATCAGAATCCACAATCTCTGCTGTTGCCTTCAAGTTCAAGAATATAGCTCTCACAACACTCTTATAATTATTGTGAAAAGTTGCCTTTAAAGTCAGTTGTGCAAGCCTTTGTTTAAGGGCTACATTTTTCAGTTCACATTGTTTTCAATTAATATGGGTAACAGTTTTTTATTTGCAATAATTTAAATGTGACTGTATTCCAAAATGGCTAAGAGTTTATTATCAGATAGGACATAGAATTCTGGAGAGAAAGGATCAGGTGATGCATCTCGAGTAGCTATTTTATGATATGGGATTGCTGAAATGAATTTGACAGACTAATTTAATTTATATGGAAGATTGATTGAAATTAGTCATTATTCACTTTCCCACTGTTACTTGGCTTACAGACATCAACTGAAAAAGAACTGACTAACTTTAGTTACTAGAAATAACTATTGGCACCATTTTTCTAGCTAAAGACAAATGATTTTATTAAGTTCTGTTTTGCTGGAGGTCTTTAAAATGTGTTTCATACATTATTAAACAGATTTGAGATGATTGAGAAAAAGAACTGTACTGACTCGCTTGCTTCCTTTAAGTTCCTTTCAGTTGGTAATCGACTATGGATTTCCTTTTAATGTTTATACTTAACCCTGTCAAAATATATAGATTATTGATTGCTGTCTTTCACCAATTTGCAGCAATCCAGTAATACAGTTTGGAACCCAACAAGATGGGACATCAACTACATCTTCGCAATTAACATGAA
The DNA here is from genome assembly GCF_004798865.1 of Varanus komodoensis. Classification (NCBI taxonomy): domain Eukaryota; kingdom Metazoa; phylum Chordata; class Lepidosauria; order Squamata; family Varanidae; genus Varanus; species Varanus komodoensis. The sequence continues at coordinate 61,870,293 of NW_025335268.1, forward strand.
CATTTGAAAAATGCAAATAGTAGCTGCTGTGTATATAAGCTAATAAGTGCTAGAAATACAGCAAGTACCAATAAAGAATTTCCTCTCAGTGCAAATAGCAGCTACAGAAATGATTTTGCAGCAGAGGAGAAAAGGCTAAATTGCCCCCCTCCCCGACCGGTCCTTGTAATTCTGTTAATTATCACCCCCTGTCCCTGGTGGCTGTCATTCTCAATAAAGAAAAGTGCACATCTAGTTTGGCCCTTAGTACAGTTCCTGTTTTACAAATGTTCTTCCTCCATAAAAGTCCATGCTCAGTGTAAATTTCTCAGTAAACCGGGGTCCAGCTAGTGTAGAGGTCAGCAGGAGAGCTCTGTTTAGCTGCTTGCATGACAAAGCCCTAACTTTGTTCCGGGCCTGTGAAACTTTCTTGGTTGAAGGAATCTGCTGAGTTTCTTGAATAACTGGTGGCCACTAAACCAACACTATACTAGCATATTTAAATAAACACAGGGAGTCAGAGGGGTTTAGTCCCTAGGAGATAGCATGTATATCTATCTATTGCCATGCAAATTAGTTTTGTACTCTGATTTTGATTTAGCTGGTTACTCTCACTGTTTACTGCAATCAACAGGACCTGTTTTACTATGCTCAAACTATGGACCTGTGGAGGGAACCTCTACCAGTGTTGGGAACTTGCAGTGAGGTCTTGGCTGTTAGGGAGCAAGTCTCATTAAGTGTCCAGTGTGAGCATGAATTAATCAGAAGTGTCCTCCATACATTAGTTAGTCTTCTGAGGTTTTCTTTGTCCTATAAATGGTGGTCAGAAATCCATGAATTACTTTAGTTTAGTTTCATTTAGGACAATCTGTTGTTGGAGAAGATAACTTGTTCCAGCAAGGAAGACATGCAGCTGTGTTCTGTCTGTTTCCAAGATAAATGCTTATATATGTATATAAATATATACATGGTTGCATCCTAACTTCATTTCCTAATGAAGGATCCCACAGCAGATCCTTCTAGGGGATTCTCCTCTGGAGGGTCTCCCAACCCTCAAAGAGAAATTCAAATGATGCAAGGGACTACATAAAAAGGGGGAAATTGACAAAATTGTCCCTTTCTGCAATGAGCAGAGATGTCTGCGTTTAAGCCATAAAATATATATCTGCCCCACAAATGCTTGTATAATCCTGTGTTTATGAGCACAATGGGGAGATGATCAACAGTGCTTCTGTATAAAGAGTGCGGCTGCTTCTCCCTCCAAAATTTCTTTGTTCTCTTTTTGCAGCAGTTGGTTTCATTCCAGAGTTGCTTGTATTTTTTTTTTAAATAACAACTGCCCTTCAAGCCCGTTGGCATCCGCAGAAATGCAGTGGTTAGCTGTCTAATGACTTAAATTTGCATAGTAATAGGCTAGCTACTCTTGCTTAATTTTTGGTACAAGAATAGACACTGCTATTTCGTTGCTGTCAGTAACAATTCACAATAATGTTTTTTCTACCAGTAGGAGTCAGTAATGTATTAAGTAATCATTTGTGTCATAGTATGGTTTGGATTTTATAACCTTTATGCTGTTTGTAGTTGGATTTCCAGAAGGCTTCAGACAAAGTCCTTTGCCAAAGTCTCCTGCAAAATTATCAGTCGCAAGGTTCATCTCCTACAGTGAAGGGTGGTTTATCTTATGGACTAGGAACTAGGAACCAAGTGCCTTTTTGGCTAAGAGGAAGGATATACATCTAATAAACAAACAAACCTGCTTAAAGAGCAGGAGGCTGAAATTAAGAGCAAATGGATAGGTTACACACTGAAGGAACAGGATCTCTGAAGAATCAGTACTGGGGCTGGTGCTACTTAATTGGTTCCTCAATGGCTTGGATTCAGGATAAGCAGTGCACTAAATCCTTTTGTGGGTGAAAACAGGTTACTGTCCATAACAAAATCCAGACCAGGGATCTCTAGTCTTTGTTGGCCAATAGCACATTTCACATTTTGAAAGAGTGTTTTCAGATATCTCATAAAAAGGCTGCTATGGTATACATGACCAGGCAAAAAACAGCCAATTTTCAGAAAGGAAATGAGACTTCTTGCAAAGTGATTTCAACCAATAGGCAGAAGTCAAGTCTGAGTTTGAAAACATGAAGTCTCACTTGAAGCCACAGTTCTTCTTCGTGGTCTCTGTGCATCATACATACGGGTTTTGTGCCTGCACAGAGCCTGTTGTTGCAAAGCTTCTATAGCTAAGTGTTCATTTGGGTCGGTACCCCTCCCCTTCCTGTTCCCAGGAAGTGAAGGAAGAGGCTCCCCCCATCCCTTCAGTTCCTGTGGAGATCACCATGGATATCTGGACTGAGGGGAAAGAAAAAGGACTCTGATCCAGTCTGGCCCTCGGTATCCATGGAGAGAAGAGAGGCAACCATTGGAGGGACCACAGCAAGTGATGCCAAAGGGTGGGTTGTGTGAATGCACAATGACCATTTGAAGAGCAATAGTTACAGTTAAGGAACATGCCTTTCTTCTTCGTGGTCCCTGTGCATATCACATATGGACAACTAGCTGCTTGTCCTGTGAAGGCCTTGTATACTTGTCATTGCTTATCTAAAAAAATATTTAGAGATCAAGAAGTACGGGCAGCACAGACAACTCCAGATTTAGACTGGGGGAAACTCCAGAGGGATCTCTCTAAACTGCTTGAATTGGCAACAAAATGGACAATGAGCTTTGACATTAAATGGTATGTATTGCTACCAAAGCTCATATACTGGATGAGGGGCAATAAATTTGGAGTTTATTGCTAGGAGCCTGGATCCTAGCAGGAAAGAAGCCCTGGTATATGTGTGCCATCAGGAGCAGCTTTAGATGGGAGGTGACCCAGGTAGGACAGTAGGCGGATCAATGAAAACAGGGCAGCCCACCTTGTGCATGCAGGAAATGCATTCCAATAGCGCAAGCCCACCAAAAAAAGTTATTGACACAAGAAAAATGTGTTGTTGTATACCAGCCTTCCTCAGTCTGGTTCCCTTCAAATGTTTTAGACTTCAGGTCTAGGTCGCAGAAAGGTCAGTGATCAAAAATCTTAGGAGTTGTCGTTCAAAGCATCTGGAGGGCACCAGAATGACCAGCTAAGTAAAAAGTTAGAAGGGAAATCTTTGTGTTTTAATGTCTGAAATTCAGTTGCATGTAAATAACTACACTGTGCTTTCACCTCAGGTTTTTTTTTTTTTTTTGCTCTAAAGGTGTTTTGAAGATGTCATTAGGGTGATGCATACTGACTGGTAACTAATTATTTTTTTTTTGTAAAAGGAAGTACATTATGCAAATGTAAATTATTTAACATTCTTTTGAGTTCCATAAGTTACCTTTAAAAGTTAAATGCTTTGCTATTTATATTCTGGAATTTTCTTCTGTCAAGTGAGTTGTGGGACTCACATCTATTCCAGCCTCTCAAATTAAGTAGAAAGTGAATAATGGGAATTAAATTAAAGAGCTGAAAACATTTTAAGACCTAGAAATGACATGAGAGATTTGTTTCTGTCCCTTTGACACATGCTGCAGTTTTATTCCACGTCCATGATTTATTTTAACTTTGCACTTGATTCAATTTTGGAGTAAATTTTAAAAGAATGCAGATGTAATGGTTATTTGCCATATGCTGCCATCCCTTCATTATGTTTTCTCTTTTATACTAACGGAGTCATTGCATAGCTAATTAGTAGCCTTGGACTTCATTGGTAACTCTGGGAGTTTGAGATCAGCCGCCTTATGAAGGCATAGGCAGTTGTGCATTTGCCGTTTACTGGACTTCCTGACCAGTTAGAGATGGGGGTATTCATGTGCTGTTGGAAGAAATGCAATGCTGAGCATGTGTTTTGGTCCTTATTTTATATATAATTAATGAACAAAATTGCATCTTTCCTCTGCATTCAATAATGAAGGACTTAAACTGCGATGAGATGGGAAAAGTTTTCTTTTATTAAAGTGCAATAGATTGTACATACTACCAAGCTTAGACGTACTGATGGTAGAACCTTATTGTGATTAAGCTTTTTTCCTTAGTGGGATGGGCAAGTGGGATTCTGACATCAGTTTGTGCTTGGAAGTCCAGATGGATGCTTGGTTGGAAAGCTGAGGAGAAAGGAGTTTTATATTTTGGCAAGTCCTCGTTTTTATTATATTTGTCTTTGCAAGAACATAAACTGTTACTTCATAAGAAAATAGAAACACGGTCATTTATCCAGTGTGGTTTAGTGGAGGCTGGTAGCCACGTGGATTGGATCCCTGTTTATACAGTAGCAACAGAGCTGTCCCTAGGAGTCTCAAGCCTACAGGGTAATGGAGTGGAATTGCGTTCCCATAGGGTGAGGGACTGTATGTGCAGCATTAGTGGTAGGATCAGATTTGTCATGCCAACGAGTAGCTGGCATGCTTGTGACTGTCAGCTGCTTGTGACTGTCAACATGCAGAATGTGAAAGGTGGTTAACAATCTGGCTTGGAACTCAGTGGAGTTGGGGGACATGATGCTAAAAAGCCACAGGGACATAAAAATGGCTCTTGCTTGAAGCAAGGAGTGGAAAGCCAGTGCCAGTCACCTCCAGGTGCCACTTGAGCACTTGTGGGGCAGCTGCCATTTGGGCAAATTCGGGGAGAGCAGCAAGGGGTTTTTCCTGCTTTCAAACAAGCTGATGGCTGCAGAACGTTTGCCATGGTAGGGATTCCTTGTCTGCGTTTGGTTGACACCATGAGTAAAACAGCTCAAATTCTCAGACAGCTTCTTTTTGTGTACGGTGCATGTTGGGGGGAGCCACCATGGGTAACCTGTGATGGGTTTGGTTGTGTGAACTGGTTCAATATGAATGTTCAGTCTGTTGCATCTCCCTCAGTGTCAGGAGCTTGGTCCCTTCCTTTCTTCAGGACAGAAGGCAGTTCTTTTACATAAAAGCACTTCATTTCCAATGTATAATCAGCAAACTTTAGCCACCCACAGAAGAGTCTCTGAGCATGAACAGGTTTGTGGAACCCAAACTGGAAACTATTTCCGAGAACCCTCCTTTTCAATAAACCTGTGCTCCACATCTCTGCGAGTGCTTCTCTGGAGAAGAGCTATGAGATCTATGCTGACCCTTTAATTGGATAGCCCTTCTCTCCTGAGGCCACATCAAGGTCAGGAACCAAACCAGGCTTATCTTTCTCCTCTCCCATGTCCCTTCCCTGCACATGCAAACCCTGTCAGTTCCCAAGGTCTGCCTGAACACCTGGAGACTGTGGTCTTAAGATAACCTCCGCCATCTCTAAGATAACCTCTGTCCACAGATCTTGTTTTCCAGCCTTCACCGTCCTCATCTGAAGTGTTCTGGGGACCCCTTAAAGCCCCGGAAAGTTCTCCAAGAAAATTGCCTCTTTCATTCCCAGCACTCAGACAACTGAGTCATCACTTGTTGCTGAAATGATTAACATCTATAAATGATGAACAAGTCTTCAAACTAAATTCTTACATTGTACTCGTAAGGCTTTCTAAATTGTTCATATAGTAGTTAGGAAGCCATTATGAAGAAATGAGGAATGATTTGTTTGGAACTTTAAATGTAACTGAACAAAACAAGGATCAGTTTCAGTATGGTTAATAAGCTTGCAAATCAACATTTTTTTGTTGTTTATGTCTCAAAGGAAGTTGGCAGGTGGATGAACCTATAGTAAGACACATACAGTAGCTGAAGTAGTGCTTCCTGTAGTATACACTGCCTTTCAGCAAATGTTGAAGGGGCAAAAACCTATTTATAGCTTGAGAGAACAAGAAATAACATTTGTACCCAGCAGGAAATAAAGGCCTCGCTTGTCTGTTATCAGCTGCCCATTTTATAGGGCTGCAATAAAATTGTGTTGCAACTGGTAGTGTTTTAGGTGGTCAGATATACATGAACTTGGGAAAGTTTTGAAGTCCAAGGGGTGGGGGGCTGAGGAAGTTCATGGTTAAAGGGATTTTCGATGTGTACAATGAGCATGGAAAATACTGAATGTAAGAGGATTCAAAGCTGTTGTCAGGGGCTGAAGAGATTTGTTAGCAAGACAGATATTCCACTGAAGAGGAAAGTAAGTAGGTCAGAAAGGGATATGAAGTCTTCTAAAAATGTTCTTTCCCTTACCAAAAAAAAACCCCAAAAAGACCCCTTAGGCCCAGAGTACAGATAACCCTTTTCTTATCCTTCGAGTGGTAATTTTCACATCTTCAGCTGTGTTTTCCAGGAGAGAGAGAGAGAAAGCATGGAGTTAGGTGCATGCAGATACACAGTCAGAGCTTCTGTTGGGGAAGGCATGAGGATGCCGATTCCTTGTGGCAGTTCCGGGATATTAGTATGCTACACTGACTAATATGGGTTTGTATCCAAAGAAATGCCTGCAGAACCTGGTGAAAGGTGACTTCCCACCTGTTCTAATTCAGGAGCCCTCCCCCTCAAAAAAAGGGTGAGGACTTTTTCTATAAGGACTCCACTCATGGAAGGTGCTTCCACCTGAATTTCACATTCCCCCAAGACTAAGTAACATGATTTTATTTGTGAACCTGGTGACAACCCATTCATGTGGAAAAAGGAAGCCCGAAAGGGCGGCTAATTCTGAGTGAAGAAATTGATTCATAAGCAGGAACTGCACAGAAGATGGAAGATTTTGCTGCTACTTGTGCCATCACAGAAAACGATCCATGTTATAATTAGCTGGCTTCAAACTGCTCCCTTTGCCACCATCCAATATGCCTTTCCATTTTATCTGCCCTAATGCTACCATTCTGTAGAAGACCCATGGTGTTAATGACCAAGATGACACTAACTTTGGGGCAGCTCTTGAGCTTTGTTATAAATGTTTTGAAAATTTCCAAATTTCGTGGAAGCTTTATGGAGGTGTCTGCTTATAGCATCAAAGACAAGGTTTAAGAAAGAGCTCTTTAAAAGAAATTATGTCTGATAAGCATGATTTGGATAAACTGGAATGTTGGTCAAGTGCTGGTCAATAAGTGTCAAGTGTTCTACCTTGGAAAAAGAAACCAAATGCATCTATACAAAATGGGGACTACATGGCTCGAAAGAAGTATTAGTTTCCCTATAATCCTTATTAGTCAGACCTCATCTAGAATCCTGTATTCAGTTTTGGGCACCAAGATTTTAAAAAGATGTAGAAAAATTAAAAAGGGTCCAGAGGAGGGCAACAAAAATGATCCAGGGTTTGGAAAGACTGCCCCATGAGGAGAGACTGAGAGAACTGGGCATGTTCAGCCTAGAGAAGAGAAGACTGAGGGCATAGGACATGGAATAATCAAGTTGTGACAACCCAGATGCAGGCTGGACATCAGGAAAAGCTTCCTCACTGTCAGAGCAATATGGCAGTGGAACTAGTTGCCTAGAGAGGTGGTGGGCTCTTCCACAGTAGAGACATTCAAAAAGAAACTGGACAGTCATCTGCGTGGAGTGGTGTAAACTGGTGTTCTGCAACAGCAGGTGGTTGCCTTTGTGGCCCCTTCTAACTCTACTGTTCTCTGATTCTATGAACATTTAGCCTCTGACTTCTAGTACTGCTTCTCATCACCCAAATATGGCAGTAATAAATAAAATGATTAAGTAGATTGCCATAAAGTGATGAATTAAACTTGAAAATAAACTAAATATCTCCACTGCTGGTGTCTATCACTTTTTGTTCTCTCAATGCAATGGCAAACCACCATTTGATTTGCTGCTGTCAGACCCTAGGGATCGTGGCCCCCACAGTGAGGTCTAAGGATTGCTGCACCCTGATTGAAAATGCAAAATATTATATATGTGGAGCTACACATAGTAGCATTTCTGACATTTGCAAGTAAAATGTTTTTGAAACTTCTAAGTTTGTTTGTTTATTCCATTTCTATACTGCCAAAAAGCCAAAAGTCTCTCTGGGTGGTTCACAAAGTTAAAAAGAACATATAACAAAGTTAAAAACTGACTCTTACAGAAAGAATTAAGACTCACCACAGTATTAGTTCTTTATACCACACTGATGAGTTTTTAAAAAGTGTCTTCAGAAAGAATGGTTATTTTTTCCTCAGATATTTATACAATTCTGTAGTGCTAACCTGGAGACATTTCCTTTGTGCTTTGCTTGCATATTTTGTCATTTAAAAGCTTAGTTTTTGTGAGAAAAGCTACACCAGCTCTCAGCTCTTGAGACACCAGAGCTAGCTTTGAACTTCAGAGTACAGATCTAATTACACAGCTTGTAGCTGTGGAACCACTTTTCTCTATTCCAAATTACTTTTCCCAACTTATTTGCATAATGTAATGCATAGAGGTTAGCCACTGAAATAAAAAATTCTCTTGACATAGTTAGGACAGGGTAAGTTAACCCTCTTAGGTCTGTAGAGTTCTTTTTTATGTGCTCATCCAGCAGACAGAAATAAAAGGATATATTCTGACAGTTGCGTAGTGTAGCTTTAGATCAAGGCTTGTCTCAGTTCTTTTTCCTTTAAGTAGTGTTTTTGAAGTAGTAATAAATGGAACTTGCATTCTGCAGCATTATACTTGTTGCAATTTTAGGTGCCCCCTCCCACAAATCCAAGTCTGAAGAGGCAGTGGTTATCCCCCACAAACAGTGTATCAAACCAAAAAAAAGCAGCAAATTAAAAATTAAGAGACTCAGTGCAAAGTAAATGGATAAAAATACATTTTTTCCCTCTCCCAAAGCACTAGGACTTTCACCTAGTGAAAAGGATAGGTAGAAGGTTCAGGGCAGGCAAAGGAAAATAATCCTTACGTCATGCCTTATCACATTTGCTGCATGAAGTTACAGTGTCGGCCTCTGTCTTGTATGCCTTTAAAAGAGGAGATGAACTAGCAGAGAGTTGACCTAGTAGCCATGCTGTCTAAATGGAACTTTCAAGGGCTACATACGCGTGGATGCTGCTTGCTGAGTAGAGGCTGCAGATGCACATCAAGAAGCTTCCCAATCTATACACTTGCAGCCGGTGAAACAAATCATTCATTGTTTGAATATACAAATTTTGACATGTATATTAATATTAGTGTTGCAGCAATGTAAATTGAGGTCCCAGTGGTTTTATCAATTAGAAATGTGTTCTCAGAATAGGCACAGTGCTGTGTAGGTCTACTCTGAAGAAAGACCTATAAGGTGGTCCTGTACTTGATTTCCGCCCAAAACATTCCAAGGCGTCCTTTGGAAACCATGAGTGTTGCCATTACACTTTTTTATATTATTCCAAAATGTTTCCAAAGCATTCAGTGTGCATTTCAGCATTCCTCTGAAGGGTGAATGTTTTACAGCTATTTTGCCAATTCTGTGTTTAAATTGTTTAGATTTTAGTGTTAGTATTCACAGCCAGCTGCTCTGATTGTAAGCCTATTTCTCTTCAGTTGTATCACTTGTGACTGCAAGTGAGGAATCACATGACTGATGGATCCTTTGTAATAGTACTCCCTCAGTACTCCCTGACATGCTGTTTTTCTCTGTGTGCAGAAGCCTCCTTACCCTTTTCATGAAGGAGCATTCTCCCCTACAAGTACATACATGTAGTCTGAAATGATGTAGTCCAAGTTGTGTTGGAATGGTGTTACTGCTCTGAAAACAAGTTGTAAACTATGAAGAATTTGTAAAATTTTGTACATTTGTTTATTTACATGTATGTTTGAAATGTGTATATTGGCCTTGGCATAAGCATTTGGCATGTTTTTAACCACAATTAGTTTGAATTGAAATTAATGATATTAAATCAGATGTTTATCTTTTAAAAACATTTCTAGGTGATGGTGTTTGTTCATGCTCGCAATGCCACTGTCCGGACTGCTATGGCTCTTCGTGACAAAGCTAAAAATAATGGCCATATCCGCTACTTTTTGCCATCCCAAGGTCCTGATTATGGGCAGTCAGAAAAACAAGTAAGTGACTCTTATGGCTGGTAGGTATTGTTTTCATACCAAAACAGGATCCATTTACATTCTGTATCTTTCTGTATATATTGTTTGCCACTTACGTTTCTAGCTGTTTGTAGCCTTGAAAAATGCAGAACTGTATGTAGGTTCATTCTGGCTTCTGCCACAGGCCTGGGAGGAAGAGGCCCTGGGCCCCTTAGCGAGATCTTCTTAGCAAGAGGAAGACTGATCGAACAACCAGAGAAGAAGTTGCTGCCGAGGGCTGGTTTTCTACTTTACTCCCTATTATTTTTTTCCTTTTGTTTGTGTTTTTTATATTATATTAATGTGGAATCAGGCATTCTTCCTTCAGTGCAGCACTTAGAAAAAAAGGATGATGTTGTTGTAGCACCAGATAGGCACTGATTTTTGTTCCCTATCAGTTTCCTCTGTGTCTGTTGGAAAATAATGCTTTATACAGAGTTTTGCACTCACAAAAGGAGTTTTCATTAGGCAAAGGCTCAGACATTGTAACTTGTTCTACATTTTTAATAACAATAGTGGTAGCCATGTCTTTCAGGGGTTCTGTGAGTTTTGGCCAGTATAACCCAGTCTAGAAACAAGAATGGTGTTCAGCTGGACCACCATGAAAATGTAAGGGCATCAACACTGGGCCTCTGGTTTGCCAGCACTCTTCTTACCAGGTTAGGCACTGGAATTACAGTGGAAGCTGCCTTCCAGGGTTAGACCCTGCCTTCCTTTGTAAGCATAGCTAGTAAATTAGCTAGTCTATTCATCCAGCCAGATCTATAGATTTTATTGTTGACTGAAACTGTAAATGCAACATTTATGCACAGTTAATTTATGGTTTGTGACAAAACCAAAGTTGTCATAATCATGAGAAGGCAAAATTTGTCTCATGGCACATTGTCAGCGTGGCACATCAAGAGAAGTCAAAACTTCTCCATCATGAGAAGACAATCATGATGGAGAAAGTCAAAGGCAGAAGAAGTGGAAGACCAACTACAAGATGGATTGATACCATAAAGGAAGCTGCAGACTGGAAGCTGAGAAGGGCTGTTAAGGACAGGGTATTTGAGAGGGCATTCATTGATAGGGTGGCTGTAAGTTGGACATGACCTGACGGCACATAACAGCAACATATTTCTGACAGCAGAAAGTGTGCTATCTTTTGATGATATTCCAACAAGGAATTTGAGTGTTCTTGCTTTATTTTTCTGGTACTTGATGACATGTTATGCTAATTAAAATCCATCTGTTAAGAAACATCTTCAAGTTAGTGAAACATTAATATTATTTTTCATAAGTGACAAGTTGTCTGCTCAAACCCATAGGTTGCTTCCTCATTAGTGATAATTAATGGAGCTATTTCACTGCCCTGTGAGACATGCAAACAAAAGGGATGTTTTATCTGCTGATGTTCACAGCAAAAAGTCATTTGTTACTACTATCAAAACTGTGACTCACTTATGCAAAATATTTATTATAACAAAACCTATGCACAGCATAATATATCAGTGAGCTGGTTCAGAAATAACCTTGTTTAAAACTTCTGCAGCTCACAGTTTTCATCAGCTTTTAACACAAAGCAATTGGCAAAATGGGTATAAATGTATATTTAATTTTTGCTCTGCCATCATCAAGATTACACATAAACATGCATGAACACATATGAATTTCCTGACTTCATATTTCTTTGTTATTGTTCTGTGTGAGATTTTTTCCAAGGTTACTGAGGAACATAGCAGTACCGTTTTGGAAAGAGCAAAGGTGATATCTGTGTCTTGCTAACCAGGTCCTGCAAAAATGTAGATGAGTAGTACTTTTAGAAATACTTATTGGAAGCTTATTTCTGTTTAAAAAGAATAATCTTAAATATAGTGAAATGATATATAATAAGGGTAGGTGCCTAAAAGTGTATTAGCTAATTGGCAATCTCAGTGAAGCCATGATTTTATTACTTATTTGGGAATACATCTTCCAAGAAACATCTCTCCAATGATCAAGCTAAATTTGAATAAGCTGGTTAATGAGATCTCATCAATACAAATGCTCATTCAAAGCTGAATTTTTTTTAGAGTAAGGTAAATACACTCAAGATATATGTTATAGCTTGGATTGCTTATATCGTACATGTGAATCCTATAAAAGGCAGGTTTAAAAAACAACAACTCAGTACTCTGTTTTGTGCATTTTTGGTGTGTGTGTGTGTGGGGGGGTTCTCCCCACTATGAGTATCTTTGAAAAATATGTAACATCCAGTTAAAGAAGCTGGGTTTCGTTTTCCAGACCTTACTTTATATCATCAGGCCTATCTGTTGTCCTGCGCTAAATTTCGGTCTTTTCAACAAAGATTTTGCACCTTGGTCAGTTTGGCATTTTTTATGCCTAGTTTTTCTCTTCAAGTGGATGGCATTAAGTTCTCAGCATATTAAAATGGATAGGATTTCCCTTGTGGACTTGCTGTTAGAAATGTACGGCATATACTCGTATTGTCACATGAATTACAGTTTGATCCATATTCTCTTGCTAAATTAACCCTATGGAGAAATTCAGATGGGCAAGAAAATGTTTCTGTAAATACCTGCATGAATAAGTTGATCAGCTAATGTGTGCTGATGCTGAGTTTTTGCCATTCTGAGCTTTGCATTTCCAGTATGATTTTCCCACTATGGCCAAATAGCTATACTTACAGTTGCGACATTGTTAGAATCTACATTGGGCCCTGTCTCTTTTATACCTGCAGAGCATCCTTTATAATTAGTTCAATTAGTGAGTGTGATCATTTATATTGCCCCGTAATCTTTATATGTGACTTATTATTGGTGAATAAATATTAAACACAGTGTATTAAACCAAGAACTGAATAGGGAATTGATCCATCCCCTTTTGCCTAATCAGTGGATCACGGCTTTAGAATCTGTATCTGTGAATCTCAGGTTGCATTAATAAAAAATGTGTATTAGGTACAACAATATCTCTTTAATAGAAATAGAAATGTTTTAATAAATAGAAACGTTTTAATAAATAAATACATAATAAGGGTTTGTCTAAATTGGGTAGCTGCTGAAAATGTAGCACACCTAATGCTTCTTTGAACCATATGTTTTGACAATGGCTAAAAGCAACCTCTATTTTGGAGGAGGTTATTATGTGGTTAAACTTTTTATTGGACAGTAAGTGTAAGGACATTTCACTGAAGATGAAGGCTATAGTCATCCACACTATTTCTGATCATGCACGCTAATCCAAATGACAGTGTATAGTTGTGAAAGCTGGGCAGTTAAGAAAGCCGACAGAGAGAAAATTAATGCATTTGAAATAGGGTGCTAGAGGAGAATACCCTGGATTAACAGAAAGACAAACAAGTTGGTCCTAGAACAAATAAAACCAGAACTTTCCCTAGAAGCAAAAATGATTACTATGAGAAGGCAAGACTCAGTAGAGAACACACCTGTGCTAGGGAAGGTCAAAGGCAAAAGAGGAAGACCAGCTATGAAATGGAATGATTTCATAACGGAAGCTATAGCCTTGACTTTGTAAGAGCTGGGCAGAGTTGTCAAGGCCAGGACATTTTTCGGTGCATTCATTCCTAGAGTTGCCGTAGCCAGAGACAAGCTGATGGAACGTAGCAACAACAGCAAACATGCTCTCTTAAATTATTGACCTGCTTCCTGGAAGTTAGCACAAATTTGACAGAAATAGATTCTCCTTGCCCTGTTGACAGCTAAAAGACTGATATTACAACATTGGCAGGATAAATTCTCACCTCCTGCAAAGCAATGGATTGAGCACTTAATAGTGCTTTCAGCATTTGAATGAATGGAATAGAGACACTTCTTGTGAATGAATAAAAATATAGTATTAGGTCAGCCTTCATTGAAGTTTATGTATTTTTAATAGAAAGCTGTATTTTCACATATGTGCATACACACTTCATCTGCATGTATTGAAGCAGATAAATTCAGATCCATATAGCTTCAATTTTTCTTTATGGTTTTGTTTCATTGAAATTTTGTATTTTAAATTCTTTAAATGTAGAAGGATAGGATATCTATTATGTTTCCCACAATCCTTGCTATTCAACCATGCTGCCTGGGTTTGATGGGAGTTGTAGTACAAAACATCTGGAGGGTACTGAGTGGCCTACCCCTGAAAGAAGTATTATAACTTAACAAACTATTCCTTGTTTCATCCATATTGTGATACTACCTTTGCTTAGTTAAAGAAGGTAATCTGCCAGTGGCATTGTGTTTGGGAATGGAAGAAGTATCACACTGTGGACATCTTATCAGTGAGAATATCCAAGATCACAAAAGTTGTTCCTGGATGATGTGGATAGTTATTGGAAACCTCTGCTTTTCAGCTTTCTAGGTAAAATCTGGTCGTGAAAGTAGCAGATCAGTAAAGTTAATGGAAGAGAAGAATAAACTTATACAATAACAAATAATGCAATGAAAATTAAGAGAGATTGCTTGCAAGATGTAGAGCACACAGTGATGATAATGGATGATAATGGACTTGCAGATGTCTGCTAATTCCTATGAGAAACTGTATTTCAAAATTGAAAGGGAAGGTTGTCTTCTGTCAGGATCTTAAAAAACCACTAGTTCCTTATTTTGTCAAAATGTTATTCTATGTGGAATGGAAGGTATTGGAGTGAAATAGACTCTCTTTTCAATGTCATGTTTCTCAGCATGAGGATAGAAAGCCTGTTCATATTTTTACTTAGGCTGCAATCCAGTTCACATTTACCTGGATTGTGCTGTCAGATTTTTGCTGTGCTAAAGATTCCAGACTTTTATACTATACATTATTAATTTAGAATTGTAATTCTAAAATTCTTAGGTTGGGCGAGCATTTTATCAGTATGTCAAATAGGTTCCTCTAATACTTATAAAGTAGAATTCATCTTTTTCTTTCCTTGCTGTTTTATTTTTTATTTTTTTTTTTGAATACATAGAAGTTTCATTCTAGGGAATCAGAAGACAGGGTCCAATGCCACTCTGCCTTAACTTAGTAAGTTGGACCAAAATAATTTGGGCCTAAGTCATTTGTATGGGTGCAACAATGCCTGTTAACTCGTAAGGTAGTACCATACTGCAAGAACAGGCGGTCTAGAGAGAGTTATTGACCTGTAGTTTGAATGTTCTGGTTTTCCATGCTCCTATGATTGCTACTACCATAGGTGCCATTATTCTCAGACGCAGATCTGTTGAATGTTCTGCCAGCAGCTTAGACTTCATACTTCTTGCAGTGCCAAATCTTCTATTAAGGTAGGACAGCTAAGACTACACCACTGTAGACAACTGCCAGTTGTAGTGCCTGTATCCTCCTTCCATAGTTAAATGTCTAGAAGTTTCTGTGCAGAAACTTTTTCTGTCTGTGCTAGAGTTGGGAATAGGTTGACTTTTACAACCCCCACCCCCCACCCCTGCCACATACACATGAAGTATTAAAAATCACAAACATACGTCCTTAGTTCTCAGGATTGTCTGATGTAGTCTTCTTTGGTGAAGATGGAAAGGTGCAATCTATAAAAAATTCATATGCAGGTTTCTAAAAGTTTGCTGATTTATAAATTGCTTGCAACATTTCTATTCTTGTGACTCTGAATTGAGTGTGAATTCAATGTGAATGCAATGTTGAGGAAGAAGGGAAGAAAACTAATGTAGTTTTGCCATATATACCTTATGCCACCATTTTAGTTCAATTGTGAATCACTTTTTAACTCTTAAAATTAACTTAAGAATAGAAGTATTTTAATACAGCTCTATAAAATGTGTTTGAATGTGCGTGCGTGTGCCCACATGCATGTGAACACACACATATATAAAATGTTGAGTATTGAGAGCCACCTTGTGGCTTTTTTGTTATTGCACATTATTTTCTTTGTGTTTTTCACAGCCAAGTTATTGCTGTTTTGGAAGATCTAAAATTTATACTATGAGCATATAATCATATTTCTCTCATGTTCGGGAAGATGTTTTCTACTCACGGTGCTGTATAAGTAACTATTTTTTTTAGTCTCACTTTACAGAAAAATGTGACATGAATAATGGAATTATTTTAAGAATACTTTTGTCTGTAGATGCTAGCTAGTAGCAGGCAACTGAATCTTGCTTGAGCCTTTCCCTATTATGCAGCCCCTTAGTATGAACTTTGGTTGCACCACAAAGCTTCTCATCATACCTTCCCATTTTGTGCAAACTGGGAAGCTATGATTTCCAGCTTTGGAATAAACCATGATCTTATATGGCAGTTTGGAGCTGTCTTAACTCTTACTTGCTCAATTTTTGAATTCCAAATTACCTCTAAGGAAATTAAAGCAGCATAGATGATTCCTCCCTTCTCCAATTTATCCTCAAATTAATCCTGTGAGATAGAATAGGCCAGTGAATTTTGTGGCTGAATGGTAATTTGAAACCTTGTCTGTAGCGCATTGACGAGATCCCGTCTTCTTTGTATCTGACGGTCAACATTTCGTAGTTCAGGCAAGATGAGAAATGAGGATGGATTAGAGGATCCCCAATTTAATTGTGGCACATACTAAGGGAGGGGCAAAGGAGGTGCGAGTGCATACAAAAGGCTTGCATCATCCGTTCGTTTGTTTGTTTTCTGTACTGCCCACAGCCAAACTTCTCTGGGCAGTTTACAACAATCAATCGAAACACTATCTAAAAAGCACCGCAGTACAAAAACATTATGAAAAGAACCAATACAAACAATTTAAAACCACAATTAAAACATGACATTTAAAACCACAAATCATCTTAATTGGGGTATTGTGTCTTTACATGTAAAAATCTGCTGAATTGCAACAGGTGTACAAATAACACCGCACCATCCTGAAGGTAACCTAGTAGCTTCTTACTCATTCCTGTTAAATATGCTTTGATGTTGCAAAACAACTGGATCATCCTGGATATCATCTGGATAAATATGTAAATCTTACTAACATTATTGTTGTTACTTAAACTTATAAAATACATAAAGATCTCATTAAAGTGCATTTAATGTCATTTCCATACTCTGGCACTGCAGATGCCTTCATTGGTTGAATATTTTAAAAAATAGTTAACAAATACATGTATAAAAGTGCTCAGTACTGTTTATGTTCAGAACAAAGTAGATATGAAGGCAGTACATTAAGTCTCCAATCCTAAACACACTTTCTGGGGAGTAAGCTGCTTTAAATACACTGAGACTTTTAATTAAATAGAAATAGGATTGCACTAGAATTCATGCCTGCATTTTATGTATGACTAGCATGCATACTATTCTAACTAAGAGAGCCAGTGTGGTGTAGTGGTTCAGAGCATGGGACTGGGACTCAGAGGATCTGGGTTCGAGTCCCCACTCAGCCTGGAGCCAACTGGGTGATTTTGGGCCAGTCACAGACTCTCAGCCCAACCTACCTCACAGGGTTGTTGTTGTGGGGATAAGAGGAAAGAGGAGATGTAAGCTGCCTTGAGCCCTTTGTAGGAAAAAGGCAGGGTATAAATCTAAAAATAAAATAAATTATTTTATTTATTTTATTTAGAAGGCTTCTATGCCGCCCCATTCGCCGAAGCCTTGGGACGGCTCACAATAATAAATAAATAAGCACAATATAATATGAGTCGACCTGGCCCAGAAAATAAAATAAATAAATAATATTAACAATTAAAATAACGTTTGAATAAAAAGGTCTTCGCCTGGCACCGAAAAACAAATAACGACGGCTCCAGGTAGACCTCTGGGGAGCGCATTCCATAGATTGCAATGCAAGCCCTGTGGTAGAAAGCAACTTTGGGCATAGTCCTATTCAGATAAGTGAGAACTCCCACATTTGGAGGATGCTGCTTCTCTAATATAGAGTGGGAAAAGCGATGCAGGCAGTCTGCCTCCCTGTACCTCCCTCTCTGCATTTTTCCCTAAATGGCCTTTTTTGGTTATCCAGCAATGGCATTTCAGAAGCATTGTGAAGAAGGTTTGGAACAGTTTCAGGATACCTTGTATCCTGGTTGAACCAGTCTCCTCTGTTCTCCAAGGCTGCTTTCCTGACCTGCTATCTTTAGTAGATGCACAGAACAAAAATAGGGATTGGGGCATCACTGAATACCTGCCTTTGGGCATACTACCCCAAATTCTTATACTGACCACATTTTGGAGATAATATTTTAGCTTATTAAAGTTTTACAGGTGCAGTCTATTCAGGAAGTCATCTGTTAACCATAGGCTATGGTTCATGGCAGTTCATGAGCTAAAAAAAACCATGACCTGTCACAAAGTGGAAGAATAGGAGTACTCTGCCTGCAGTGTTCCAGCTACTTCTGCTTTGAATCAATAATCCACAATGGGCAGTTAACCTGAAAACAAGCCATTACTTGATCTTGAACAACACAGTGGTCTCGGTTCAGGCATCATGATCACAACCTGGAGCTGCTTGTGACTGTTGAATAAAAGCAGCAGTGGTAGACGCATGGGATGCAGCATAGAATGACATTGCATGCAAACTTGTCACTCTTTCACATTGTATTTGAACAGGAAATGGTGGTTATCAGCTTTGGAACAGGGCAAGATCTTAAATTACAGTTTGAAAATGGTTAAGTATTCTGGTTTGTTCTAGAACTAGTAGCCAGGATATTTTGTTTGAATACTTTCATGGTTCAAACCAAAGGCTTCTGGTTTTGATGGTTACTCATGCAAGTAAAGGAGTGAAAAGCTCTGGGTGCAAACAGAAGGGTTTGCACATATCTCATCTTAAGAAGATGAGAAATGGTCCTGCAAACATGCTCACTATGTTCTGCCATCCAATATCTTCTGTTGCTGCCCTTTGATCCATGACCTATAGACCACATTTTTTGGATCTGGGATCATGTGTTACCCTTTCCCAAAGTTCTGTAAGAGTTGGATATTTGGAAGGCAAGTGAATAGTACCATACATTTCTTTGTTCTTTGCCACTGCAAAGTATTTTTGAGGTAATGAACACAGTGTGCATATGTGCGTATATGAGGTAATAAACACAGTATGTATATGTCTTTCTCAGGCCAGGGCAACTTCTTCTTCCTTCTCTTTTCTCCTCCTATATTATTTATGTACTTATTTTATACTGATAATTTTAATTTTATATTATTATGTTTGTAACTCAGTGTATTTTTTGTATTTTTGTATTTAATGGTAATTTATTATGTTCTATTGAATTTCAATGTATTTTATTGTGTTGTAAGCCGCCCCGAGGCTTCGGCAAGGGGCGGCATAGAAATGTTATTATAATAATAAAATAATAATAATAATAATAATAATCCATCTAGAACCTGATAACTGATCATTCCCAGCTGCTTTGTCAAGGAATTCTTCAATTTGTCCCTTTTTTTTGTCCCAATATATTTTTCACTCTTTGCAGGAGATGAACCCGTTTCCTTAAATTATATCACTAATTTTACTGTTCTGGTGTTTTATTGTTCCATGGTGTTTCTAGTTTTTGTTTATATATTTTTCTAACTTTTGTTAACCACCCAAGAAGCCTTTTGGTTATTGGGTGGTCTAAAAATGAGACAGACAGACAGACAGACAGACAGACCATATAGCCTACTTAGTTTTCTTAGTTTACCCTTTTGAAAAGAATGTCCCCCTCCCCCCAGCTTTGTTAGAACTTTGATAACATAAAGTGAGGAATACTATTATGGTTGGCTATATTCATATGCTAATGCAAACTGTGAAGAAGTCACTGATTTATATACTGACTGGCTGACCTTCACATTTCCAATAGCCTTGCACAGCATCTTTGTTTTAAAATGCAAGATAAATATCCTATGTGAATCAGTGCATCTCTGCTTTAGAATCTAAAAAATATGTATAAAAAAGGTAAAGTCCATCATTTATATTTTTTCTGTGAAATAATGGTTCTTACCATTCTATCTCAATTGGTAAAAGGATTAATAGTTTATACTGCTGTTACAACATCCATCTCTACATATACCAGCACAGTATAAGCTACTTACTTGTTTTGATGCACATGATGCCATTTTTCAGGCAATGCCTTGCCGAATTGCCAGAGGAAGCACCAAACTGAGCATGGCTCATGGAATTTTAGCACTGGCATTAGCAGAGGGCCCCGATTTGTGAGCTTTGGAACATGGGTTCTGCAAACATTGATTGTCCCTGCATTTCCTCATGTTTGCCACCTGCAGCTTTTCCTCATTTCCTACAAGTAAAGGGGAAAATGGCAGTATATTCATTTTAAGAAACTGTATTTATAGTTAGCTAATTTAGTTGTAATGTATATGATTATATTGTTTTGGTTTCACTTTTGACAAAAACTCCTTTGGCAGTCTCCCTGGCATTAAATATCAATTGCTACTTAGAAATGGTGCTTCATTTTTGGATAGTACAGAAGCATAAGGGGTGCTTTGTTGGCCCCTAACAAAATGGACCCATTCCTTGTGCCTGTTGGGAACTGAAGTTGAAGTAGCATGAGAAGTGAAATAGCTTGTATCTGCATGCATAATTATTGTGAAATTTTAGGATGCTGTGTTTTAATTAATTTTACTTTCTTACGTTTTATTGTTAAACCATCCCAAGACTTCGGTAATGGGACAGTCTAAAAAAGTTTTAAATAAAATTAATTAAATAAGAGAAGACAGGCAAGGCAATGGTCCGCATATCAGTATATATCTCAGGAGAACTGAACTGAGCCTTTGAGAAATGAAATGCACTTTTGAGAAATGAATGAATTAAGAGAAGCTTCATTGTAGCAATGGTTAGGACCCAAAATACCAGCATATTTATTTACAGTTATTACCTTCAATAGCTAAGCCTTAGGAGAGGCATTTCAGCCTTTTAGAATATATGGGGGAATATATTTCAGAACCAGAGAAACCAGAAAGCAAAGCAGTGGCTAGGAGAAAGTGAACAAGGCCTCTGGGAACCCAAGCTGGGCTGGACTGGGACCCTAAGCCTGCACCTCAGCACCCCTGCTCTAGCATTTAATTTAATTTAATTAACAGCCTTTTCTGTTTCTCTTTCTTCATTCTGAAATATGTATGGTAACTCAGGGTTTATAGGCTGGGATGACATTCTTCATAAGGCAAGCTGTATCTTTGGTACTTTTAGTTGTCAATGGTTTATATAGGATTTTCATTATAGTAATTATTTATAACTTCCTTGTCTGCACAGGGTTGAACAAATATAATCAGAAATGTCTATAATTGTGATTTAGCCCTAAAGATTAAACACAACCATACTGACAGCCATTAAGATTACTGTACTATAAACATCATTAAATCATGGTAGTGGGATGCCAAATATGCTTTGGTGATATTTTTCATGAATTGTATGGCTCCTTTCTTTAGAAAGATCTCTAAAATAAGTTGGTTGGAACTTCACTGCCAGCCATTTAATTATCTCGGTATGAGTTTTGTTTAATTCTGTTGTAGTGTCAGCATTTGTATGTGGAATGGGATTTGGGAGTGGCGTTGTTTCTTTTTTCCCCCTGATAAAATAATGTCAAATTTTGCAGTTTTTCTAGTTTTATAATATAAATACTGAGAGTGTAATAGCCCTTGAAGTTTCAATTTATCATTTTGACCATGTACCACATTTTTACATTGTAAGGCATTTCAAGTGAAATGCCATAAATTGAACATACAGTTTGCTTTTTGAAGGTCTTCAGCAGAATTCCCTTTCTAGTGTGCCTTTGAGATCTGTTTATAAGAAACGTCTCTTCTGGAAAGTTTCCTCTTCTTTTTCTTTACAAAAAGTACTCTCTTTATGAAAAACTCAGGAAAGAGGGAGTTTGGAATCCTAGATCAGTTCTTCATAAGTTTAGTCATTAGGCATTCTTGAAGAGATGAACTACATCATTTGGTACCTGACATGGCTTCATTATTTTAAAACAAATAACATTGTATTTCATTACTAGTATGTTGTCTGCCAATATTGCATTCCACTACCCATATATCCTCTGTTTCAGAGCATACATCACTGAAACAAATAGCCTTGTTGTATTTAGAAGACTTATATGGGTAATGGAATGTGGGATGTTAAGCACGTTCTGCTCTGATTTTATTCAAAACCTACTTTGAATGATTTTAATTGGATGGATTCCAACTTAGATTATAAATATTGTCTAAATACTCAAAAAGTAATGCGGTAAAGCATTTGACACTCCCCTGCAGTATTAATAAAAGGCATTGTTTCAAACATTGTTCAAAAATGCTCTTCCATCACAGAAGCATAAAGAGGAAAGGCAAGGCAAGTTGCTGTTTTTCCTCTTGAAGGCATGAAGATTGTTGTCTGCTCTTCATCTCAAGCTCTGATAGCTTCCAGCGCAATAAGTAGTACATAGGGCTGCCCTCAAAGATGACTTGGATGCTTTGACTAGTGCAGCTACTTGGGTTTTTTTAGCAAATGGAGCCAGATGGAATCGCTTTAGACTGATCAGGAGGGAGCAGCACTGGCTTCCTGTTTGCTTCTGTGCCCAGTTCAAGGTGTAGGTTTGAACCCCTAAAGCCCTGCATGGCTTGGGACCCAAAGTCTCTCCCTGTACCAACCTTGGCTGTGCTGAAGATGCTCTGTTCAAAGTTTTTTCTGGCAAAGAACCTTGCATGTTAATAACAGAGCTGAACAGATCTCCCTCTGAGTGTCCAATTTGTGAAATGCCCATAGAATGACATAGAGGGCATTCTGGTTCCTCAGAGCAAGCTGCCCCAGCAGGTCTAGGGACTCTGGGATACTAGCAGTCAAGTTCCCAGGGAGTGAGCAGCCAGAGTGAGCAAACAGGAGTTTGGCAGGGGAGGCAGGCAGAGGCAAAGCGCTTTCCCTGCATTGTTTTCCTTCTTGTAATGCACTCCCATTTACTGGTAAGTCTGTTGTTCACCTTCAGGGAAGACAAGAGAAAACGCTGGTTGTCACAACAGGACCAGCAAGCTAGACATGTCACTGGTACCACTTTTAAAATGTTTTGGGGGATTTTAGTTACTTTGTTTGCCCTTTTCTATTTTACTGCTTTTTAAATTGTTTTTATTGCATGTTAGAATTATACGTTCATTTTCTGGTACGACATCTTAGCATCCTTAAATGAGTAGTTTACAAGTCCGATGATGATGATGATGATGATGATGATGATGATGCAAATTTACCTTCTTGCAAAGCCTATTTGAAGTTTTTAGTTCATTTTCTTAAGGTTGAACAATTGTGGTTATATTCTGACGTAGAAATAATTGAAAATCATGAGGCAGGAAGGAACATGGGTGGAGATATGGAATAAATAAGTTCCAGACTGGGTGACCTGCTACAGCAGAGGCCCAATTGCTTGATATTTTGTCCCAAACAGCACGTGGTTTCTGGCTCCATAGAGCATTTGTGGCCTGCATTGTTCAGTATCATAGCATTATCAATTTTAATTATGAGATCAGTTTTGTGTAACCCTGGTGGTTAGAGACACATTTGATTTCCTATTTATGTGTATTTTGTTGAAGTATGTCAGTAATATATACTTACTTTATTTTATGGTGAATCTTACCTTAATTTTATACTCGCCCCTCCCGCTTTGTCCATGAAAAGGTGCAGAGGTCTAGAAACAAGCAACTGCTTGAAATGTTTCCAGATGGATTCAGTATTCATCATGCAGGAATGCTGCGGCAAGACAGAAATTTGGTGGAGAGTTTGTTTTCTCGTGGATACATAAAAGTCTTGGTTTGTACAGCTACTTTAGCCTGGGGTGTCAATCTTCCAGCTCATGCTGTTATTATTAAGGTAAAAGCAAGTCCTGTATCTATTTTGGCTATTAACAATCTGTAAAGTGCCATATAAGGGAATAGTTTTACTGTTTGTAGAAGAAGAAGGGTGTATATGTGGGAAGATTTCCTGCTAATTATCTAGCAATTATTGTGTTGTTGTTTTTTTCTTTTCTTTTTTGGCTTCTTAAACTGAGTTTTTCCTTTGGGAGTATAGTTGGATAGTAAAGATTTAAATATATCACAGATTATAAAAAGATTAGCTTAAGTACACTTTTGAAATCCTGCTGTATTTGCCTAATTTTGGTCTCTGGCTCATCTGGATTATAGTCATGTGTGCGTATGTTAATTTTTATTAACTTTTCGTCAACCAGGGAACACAGATCTATGCTGCAAAAAGAGGCGCCTTTGTTGACCTTGGAATTTTAGATGTCATGCAGATATTTGGTCGCGCCGGACGGCCTCAGTTTGACAAATTTGGAGAAGGCATCATTATTACAACACACGACAAACTCAGCCATTACCTGACTCTGCTTACTCAGCAGAACCCGATTGAGAGCCAGTTTCTTGAAAGCCTTGCAGACAACTTGAATGCAGAGGTATGTTTTTGCAAGCAATGATGCATAGTTAATATGTAGAAGACTTTGGAAACCTATATGAATAAAAATCCAGTACTGCTTATATTCAGTTCTATAAATTATTCCAGTTTCATTAAGTAGATTCTGAGGATTGCATTGCAACATTGGTCACACGATATGCACAAATAGCAAAGCTTTGTAGAGTGTAGTATTTAGAGTACTGTGGCAAGTTCTATAATGGCAGTTTCACTTTCCAGATTATTATTTTTGAACGTGCTTAGCTATTTTTATGAGTAAATGTAAACAAAATCTGGCTTAACTGGCCCCAAATAGTTTTAAAAGCTTTGCAATGCATCAGAAGATTTTAAAGACTCTTCTTAACATATTATATTGTATAAGGACTCGGCTATCTATACCAAAGAGATGAAAATCACATATTACCTGAAGAGATTGTCCCTTTCTGCATTATTCTCTTTGTACAAATTTGTCTCAAATAGATCCTAATTTACACATCCATTTTTAAAAAAAAAATAAAATTTGATCACTGGGGATGAAATAAAGGATGAGGTATCCCATTTACAAGCTGCCTTGAACTGAGCTCTTATAAGAACACAAAGACTTCTATGCTCACTGAATTATAAAATCCAGCATTTTCCAGTGTGTTGGTCTCCAGCATTGCAGAGGCTTTCCTCCCCATAGTTTTAGACAAGGGCTGTGCAACCCATGACACTCCAGCTGGTCTCGGAATCCAGCCCTCATCCACCCCAGCTGGTGTAACAAATGGTTGAGGAAGGGATTCAGGTTTACTACCAGTATTCCAAACTGTGAGGAAGCTGTGACTGCCATATTCAGGATAGGAGTGATATACATGGGGCAGAACCTGAGGTAGTGCTCAGGTCAGGTTTGGGTAGAGCCTCCTCCTACATAAAAGACTTTAAGCCATGGGGAGGACATGTCCCTAATGGCGACCTGAGGAGAGCCCCGATGGCCTACATCGAACGGCATTCTGGTGGTCAAACAGACATGGTTTGAATCCACTGGATCTGGAGCCTTTCCCTTTTCCCAAGTGGCTCTAGGACTGGTAAGCCATTTTTTGCTCCATTGGTTTCAATGGCAAGACAAGTTATAGAAAGCATAGTAATCCCACCACTTACTGCCCTAGCTGGTTTGTGAATGGAGAGGGCTTTGGAAATGACACACAGTAGGCCACATCCCATCTGCTTGCCCACTCAGGATTATTCTCTTAAATTGATGGAAGTATCCTGGCACAGTGTGGCATAACTCATATTCAGAGGGGAGCTGCTAACTTGGATATATAAGCTTTCCACAAATCTGAAACACTTATGGGTAAGTACAAATTGACAAAACTCAGTGGACAGATGATTCAGTTCAGATAACATGCTTGGCACTCTCTTTCTCTCTGTGTGTGTGAGGGAGGGGTTGGTGTATAAAGTTTCCTCATCTATGATTATCAAAATATTTTCTGAAATATCCATGGCTCATGTTGTTTCCAGGTTGCTTTCCATATTGCCTTCCTTCTCCTGGCAAATAGAATTTAAATGTGATTGAAATTTGTCCCAAACTGCTTATATAGTGCCCCAGGCCTTAACTGTACCTCTAATGCTGGATTATTTGCCACCAAGTTCTCCCTCCCCACACCCATGCAATTTCCTGTTACTACCAGTGAGGAAAGGACTATTATTAAGGGGGTCTCTGAGAAGAGAGTGAAGATCCCTGTGTATCAGGATCATAGGGGGCACGGATTCAGGGAAGGTGCTCCCCTTCCTTGCCGAGTGATCCCCACATGGATAGCTTTTTCCAACTGATGCTAACAGCAGTGAAAGGATGATCCAGATCAGGATCACTGTGTGTACATTGGTGCATGTGTGTCCGCATGTGTGTGGGGCACTGAGTCAGCAGCACAAGTGGCACTCAGCACTGAAAAACTTATACATCCCTGTGACCTACAGCATGTGTAGGTGGACTCAAAGCACATTGTGAAAGGTGTCTTACAGTCTGCGGTGGGAGGGAGGAAATTGCCTGAGATGGAGTGGAAGGAACAAGTTTCTGATTCCATTCTTTTCCTTCTCTCCCTGCAGCCCTGTAAGACAATGTTCTGTAGACACTCATACCCACAATCCTCTAGAGAGGATCTTAGAGGGTATAGAGGGGGTTCAGTGGGGAGGGAAAGGTCAATATTGGGCTTCTACCCATGTAAGATCCATAGATCACTGACAGATGTTGCGCTTTATAATCACTTTCCTCCTCTTCAGTCTTTCCTTCTTTTTAGAACAATAATAGTGAGGTAAAGAGAAGTGAGGGACAGGTCTGCTGGTTCCAAGGTTTGTGTTTACTCATTTTGAAATGGGCCCTTTGAATGTTGCCCTCAGGAGCCCATCTAACTTCTTAGCAGCAGTAGAGAATATTCATTTTTCTTCAGTTATCCCCAAATGCAATTCCATTTTGGTAGAAGTTTAATTATGCTTGAAAAGATGTAGTGCACCGTAAGCATAAAATTAATCTTCAATGGTCAGGAGCTGTGCCAGTTTCCAACAACTGAGGGTCAATGTTGAATTGTGCTAATGATTTCTAATAAACTTGGGTTAGTGAAAATAGCAATGCATCTTAGCTGGTGGAACTGAAAACGCTGAAAAGCAAAAGTGTGAAGCACTGACAGGGCCATGAAACCATCATTTTTTATGTACTCTGGAACACTGGACATGGCTTTTCCTGCTGACATGACAAGCCAGGAAAGATCAGTACTTGCTTGATTACAGAAAATCGATAGTAAGTCAGGCCAATTACAAAAATCTTCCGCTGCTTGTGATTGTAACATACTCATTTATCTCTTTGAGTTCACATTTTCATATGAATATCTTCCCTTCTTGCTTAACCAGCTTTTACTAATCTGAGGTAAAAGGCTGTGGAGTCATCATGGGAAATTTGAATCTAGTTGCCTCTTTTACACATAGCACTACTTGAGAATGCAGAACTGATACATGCAGTAATCCAAATACCATCTTCATGCTAAGTTTAGTTGAGATAATAATATGTAAAAAATGGCTTGGATCTTATAAAAAACAATGGGAGTCTGACTCATAGAATAGGCTTTTCATCCATCCATTCATCCATCCCTTTTTCATTGCCACTCTCAGCACATCTCCGAAATCTGTTCCTGTATGTGGAGCTGGGAAATGTGGTAAAGGGAAGGGTGCTACCATTGAAAACCAGAAGTCCACAAGTGTTTTTGTGAAGATATTTCCTGGTCAGTCTCTGCTGGATTCATGACAATATGTAAAGTCAGGCATGGACCTGGGTTTTGGTTCATGCAGACCCTTCACAAAAGAGAGCAAACAAGCAAGCAAACCATTCGATCTTCTATTATTTATAGTTTCCTGTTTCATCTGATCTGTGAAACCATGATTAAGGTGATTTAGAACATGCTGAGATATTATAGCCTTGAATTAGAAATCTATATTTCTTAAGAACTAGAGTTAATGGGAGACTTCCTGGTACTTTGTTACTTCCCTTGTTAAAGGAGTGGTTACATAGTAGTCCTCACTGAAATAATGACTTCGTTCTTAGTGTCCATCAGTGGAATAAACTGTATACTTAGGTTATGGATTCTGTCATGATCCTTGAAACTTATTCCTTCCCCACCCCGCAAAAAAGGCAAGCTGTGGTACTGTGTCTGGTTGCACAACCAAAAATTACAAATATCTAACTGAGAAATGGGGATGTCTAGATGTTGAAGAACATAAGAAAAGCCATGCTGAATCAGACCAATGGTCCAGCAAATTCAGCACTCCATTTACATGGTGTCAGACCAGCTGTCTGTAGCATCCCTCAAGCAAGTCTGAATACAAGAGTTGCCTCTGCCTAAGCTCCTCAGCAACCAGTGTACACAGCCATGCCATCTCTGATAATGGAGATAGCACACAGCCAGAAGGCTAGTAACCATGGATAGCCTCCTCCTCCATGAATCTGCCCAACCCCTTTTAATGCCATCCAAATGGGTGGCCATCATCTTGTGACAGCAAATCCCATTGCTTGACTATATGTGTGAAGATGTAATTGTTTAAATATGTCTTCCTTCATGGGCTGACCCTAGTTTCTAGCATTATGGGAGGAGCTAAATGTCTCCAATTCCAGTTTCTCCACACCATGCACCTCATGTTTCCCCTTTCTTGCCTTTTTTCCAAGCTGAAGAATCCCAGTTGTTGTAGCCATTCTTCACAAGGATATTGGTCCAACTGCTCAATCATTTCAGTTTCCCTTCTCTTTCCAGTTCATTAAGGTCATTTTTTCAGGTGTGGCAACCAGAACTATACACAATATTCTAAGGGCAGACACACCAAAGATTTGGATATGGAGAATATGATCTTAGCAGTTTTATTTTCAATTCCTTTCCTTTTCAATTCCTAATTGTGCCTCACATGGACTTTTCCTTTTTCACAGCAGCTACACCCTAGGTCAGCATCCTGAGCTGTCCACCATAACCCCAAGATCCTGTTCTTGATCAATCACTCTAACTCAGCATCCATCAACCTAAACTTTGATTTTTTTGCCCCAACCTGCATCACTCTACACTTGTTTATGTTGATGCCCAGTCTCGCAGCCTGAAGAGATTCCTTTCGCGTTCTTCACAATACCTTTTGGTTTTACACACCCTAAATAACCTGGTGTCATTGACAAACTTGGTTATTTCACTGCTTACTCCTAACTCTGGATCATTTATGAATACGTTGGAAAGCATTGGTGCTAATACAGAACCCTCCAGGACCCCGTTAGTTACATCTCTCCATTGGAGACATTGCCATTCATTCCCACTTTCTGCTTTCTGAGAAGCAGCACACCATGTATTTCAATGTGAGACCTTCCTTATCTCTGAACAACCTGGTGTCCTCCAGATGTGTGGCATTATAGCTCCCAATATCCTGCAGTTCCCAACTATGTGATCTGGAATACACCAGATAGGGGAAGAGAGACAGTCCATTCTTTGCAAGGCCTACACATACAAGCATCTCTGAAACAAAGTTGCTCATGGTGATTTGGGGTCTAATGGGCTACCGAGTATTCTTAAAGTGAATTTGGAACCACCTGGCTGCACTTTGATATAAATGGCCAGCCATTTATAAATGGCCGGCATTGTCCTGCCAGGCATGAGGGTAACTTGGCAGGGTTCTTCTGAAACTTGAAGAAATCTATTTCTACCTGGATGTTTAAATAAAGGGGCTGGATATGAAAGAAGCGAAATAAAGTAGAGAAAAGCTGTGTGTGGGAGGGAACCAAAAACTTAGAGTTAGAAGCAGGAATGTTGCATTTATTAAGGACTTGAAATGCTATGGAGACTGTATCCAACCATTACAATGATGTTGTCTTAAAAATAACAAGCAAATAGGAGGTTGTTCAGTCAGGGCATGAAATGTTAAACAGTTGCCATATGTCTGTTGTAGAAAATAGATAGCCATTCAGACTGTGGTAGCATATCCAAAACAAGCAGACTAGGAAGACTGAAAATGCTGATGAGACACTTGAGAAAAGAATTCATGCTGTGCCTGTTTAAAAGCAAATATTTTATCTTCTGTTCACACAGGACTTTTTTTCTCTTGCAAATTTTGACTTAATTATAGTGTTAAATACTTCATCCCCCTAGTAACTTCTACAGAGGGATATAGTTCATTAAAAGTGTGTTACATCTTTCTTTGTAGATCTTTCTTTCATTTCATTGTCCTCTAAGCTTAGCTCAGGCAAGGTTATTCTTAATGACATACATTTTATTGATGATGTGCAAGTATGGTTTGACAGGGTGGGTGAAAGATTTGTAGAAAGAAGTATAGTCCACATTACAGGGTTTCAGGTTTTTTCTGTGATTCTTTAAAAGAAAATAAAAATACAAGTATATGAATTATAAGGAATGGACATTTACTTCCAACAACCCCCTCCATCCTAAAGCAGTGTGGCTACCAATTACCTGATATAGCATCAGTGGCATTTATACATTGCAATAGCTTTTTCATCCTATGTGACATACAGCCTTTCTAACAGGGCTGTGCATTTCCCTTGTTTATACTTTTAGGAGCAAAATGAAGGGAGGATTTTTAAGGGTTTTTTTTTAAAGAAAACTATGTTTTTTAGGGAAAAAAGGCTTAATTTCAACTTCCACACAAAAGCCATTTCTGGCACAAACTGAATAGATTTGTCTTAAAGGTGCAATGGGTTCTTGTGCCAAAATATTCATGTTTTTTTCAAACAGCTAAATAATAACACAAAAAAGTGCTGTTCTGTTTGTTCAAATTCTAGATAGTTAAAACCACCCAAAGCCAAAATGTTAAGGTATGAGGAAACTATGCATTGTCCAGGTTACCTCCATTGATCTGGGAAAGCTTGCAAGCTTTTGTGAGAAAGAGGGTTAGAATGATTGACCAAAACCTGAGGTACCTTGCAGAGTTAGGCACAATCTCTTGACATACTCTCTGAACATCTTTCCCCAGCCTGCGTGATTAGCATGAACAAAAGAGGAGCCACAGTTGATCAGGCAGAAGTTCATCTAGTCTAGCTTTGCTTCACAAAGCTCAACCAGCTGCTTGTGGGATGCCCACAAGAAGTGCAGGAGCACCTGTTCCTCAGCAGATGATACCCCTAGGCATGCTGCCTTTCATGCTGAAGGCAGCATACGCAGTCGTCAAGAGTAGTCGCCACTGATACCCTTCTCCTCCATGAAATGTCTAATCCTGTGTTCAAGCCATGCAAATTGGTGACTGTCACTGTATCATTTACTAGTGAATTGCACAGTTTAACCATGTGCTGTGTGAATAAGTATTTTCTTTATTTGTTCTGAATCTCTCACCAATCAGCTTCACAGGATGATCCCAGCTTCTGGTATTATGAAAGAGGGAGAAAAATGGTTTCCTATTCACTTTCTCCATACCATGCATGATTTCTGCCCCTCTTTCATGTCTCCCTTTGCTTCTGCATGTCTGTTGTTGTTCTGTTTGTGCATTTGTTTGCTTTTAGGCTAACAAGTACAAGATGTGAATAACAGCTTTGCTTACAGTCCCATGAACTGGGGCAATGGTAGAGAGTATATATAAAGTCTTCCTAAGATGCAGTCCATGTTCAGAAACTGACACAAGTCCAGAATTTGGGTGCTTTCCCTGCCTGCAAGGTGCCAGAGCTTCTGACTCCTGAATGCTCAGTTCCCTCAAGGCTTAAAGAAGTAGCATAACTGTGTTTGAGCAGTCATTTCTGTGCATGTCCTGGATAAAATTGTACTCCCTTGGTAACAAGGATCTTCTTAAAATGAAATGAAATGAAACTAAGTAGATCATTTCATCTCAGCTCTCTATTTTTCTCACTTAACCCACCCATCCCCCACACTGAAGCAGTAAAATCGACAGGACATTGAAGTAGACGCCAGATGGCAGCAAATCTTCA
The DNA here is from genome assembly GCF_004798865.1 of Varanus komodoensis. Classification (NCBI taxonomy): domain Eukaryota; kingdom Metazoa; phylum Chordata; class Lepidosauria; order Squamata; family Varanidae; genus Varanus; species Varanus komodoensis. Next base: position 61,901,909 of record NW_025335268.1, read on the forward strand.
GAAGTAATTTCTGCTCTTTACTTCAATCAGCATTCAGTGCAGACTATAATAACAACACTAAAAGGTTTAACATTTTCATGGCTGAAGTCTTTACACTATTTGTTCTGTATTAGCCCTGTCAACATTAGTGGCTGCAGTACCACCGTGAAGAACTTAGAGGGTTGTTCTGAATTTCAGCCTATTTTACCCACTTCAGCTCTTTTCCTTCTGATTACTCAGATATCTAGTTCTGAATAATCAAGAAATGGTCAAAAGCAGTATTGATTGAGGGAGAGGGGGGTGGCAGCTCAATATTACCTCAATAGCAATAGGGCAGGGAGAAAGGGGATGCAGCAATGAGTGCCATTTTTCTCTTTCAATAGTTAGAATGTAATATTTCTAAGGGGGGTAAAGTTATTGTATCATAAGAGATGCCATCACCTCTATTTCAACATAGCACAAATAGGTACCTTACTTGAATCATGGGATGAAATCAAATGCACAAATTTAGATAACAATTCCTATGACCTAGTTAACGGGTATCTCTCTCCCCACCCACTTTTGATTGAGTTGCACTCATTTGGTGTAGATGTGCATTGTTAACCTTTATGAGGCCCCATTCAAATATCAAAACAATATTTATTTGACTTTAAATTTGCACCATAGTAGGGAGCTTTAGTCTGACTGAAAGAAAATGCTGGTGCTGTTATCATTATTGAAGTAGGAAAGTTTTTCAGATTTGTGACAGCTCAATAATATCCTAAAGAACTTCAGGTCATCTTCATGCAGATGGAGGGGAATGTTTTATTTCAGATGAAGTGGAAATTTGGCTTGCCCAAACAGATGGCATTGATTTTGGGGGAAGACTTTGGTCAGCAGTGTTCACCTCATGAAGAGATGAAGTTCTGACAGAACAGGAATAGAGACTTTGTATGAATTAACTTGTAAGATTTTGGAGCAAGGAAGTACTATTCCAGGATGCTAGAATACTGTAGTACTTCAGGACCTGCTGATTCCAGGACATAAGCCTTTAGTCATTCCACTCAAGTTGATATAATTTATTTTCACATACATTTCCTTGATTCAGGGATTTAAATTCTACCATTCTAAATGCACCTGTTTAAAAATAGGTTCCATAGAAAATCAATGAGACCAAGGTCACATGAAGTGTGTTGATGTGTTGCATCAAATGTGTGATCCAAATGCAGAAAGAAAACTTCACTGTATCAAAATAATAGCAATAAATATGATAGAGAAAAGATTCAAAGTTCTTTGGCTTTGAGGGTATGTGCTAGTGTTGATACTGATTCCCCATGAAGAAAAAAGGCTAGATAAATGACAGTTCCTCCATTGGAGATGTACAGTTCAGATAATGCATAGACTCAACTTTTTATAAAAGTTCAGTATGGTGTGCTATCCAGTTGGACCCAAAGTTTCATTCTCTAAATGTGTCCATTTGTGAATGCAACTCTGCTTCCACAAGCAGAAGGTCTTTCTGTGCATGGCACAAGCAGATCTAGGCACATATAGGGAAAATAATTTCTTGTGGGTAACTGAGACTCTTGAACACACATATTCTGTATGGCAATCACACTAATTTTCAATTGTGTAGTCTCATTTCCTAAGTATAAAAGCTTGTTTCTTAAAGTGCTCTGCACTATATTTTTAGGACAATCTGATGCATGGATGAAGATCTATCTTAGAAGGAGACAGCAAATAGGAATAAATGTATATTCTATAACTCCCTCATCCATAATTGCACTGAAAGTATCTCATTTCCCTATTTCAGTTACACTATCAGGCATCCTGGATTCAAGAAAAAAATCAGGATAAGTCTTGGTTCAAAATTAAGCAGGTTTTGTTTTAAAAATTAATTGCAGCCCCCTCATTGTTTGGTTTCTGAATTTTTCGTCTAGAGCAGTGGAGTCCTGCTTTTATAAAACTGTACATGATTAGTTTGATTCCATTCTAACTCTTTAATATATAAATTTAATTGTATTTCTTCCTACTTGCAGATTGCCCTCGGAACAGTGACAAATGTCGAAGAAGCAGTAAAGTGGATAAGTTACACTTACCTTTATGTACGGATGAGAGCAAACCCATTAGTATATGGCATCAGTCACAAGGCTTATCAGGTAGAAAATGCATGAAAAAACTAACCTGCTTTCTGGTTCTGTAATCCTTTCCTGATGGGAGATTAAATATTTGCCACTGCTGCCTTTCCTAACATCAGCAACTCCTAACTGCTTCAGATCATGGAAAATATTCTGTAGTACAAAACATAAAAGAAAAGCATCCCCCGAGTCATTCTGATAGATGAGGTTTTCAACAATCTGGCAAAAGACAAGGAACATGGTCAAATTAGCATCTTCATGTATCATGTATGCTAATCAGATCTATTTTCAAACATCACTTTCTGTCAGCATTTCAGTGCTAAATGTAAGCTTTGGGAAATAAATGGAAGTAATAGAGTCAGGTACTCTATTCGCACATACAAAGTCTCTGTGTGTTTTGAACATGTGAGGGTTAGTGGTAAGTTTCACTTGAAAGTGCCCCCTTATGACCAGCATCAGTAAGAAACAAGCCCTGCCAGGGAGTCTGGCTAGCAGGCACATTGGTGTGATAAGGATTTAATCATTGCATGCCTCCCCACTGTTCATCCATTCATTTGAACACACACGAAGCAAGAGAACAGATATAGTATGGCAGCCAAGAGAATAAGCCACAAATCAACAGCAACCCATCCCACCCAATTGAATCTCGCCATTGCCATGGGTGTACTTTGACTCTTATGAGGCCCAGGCACTCATTTGAAGGTAATGATATCAGTGTTGCTTGATTCCAAAAGCAATGAAAGAGGCTTTGAAACACAAAGAGTATTATTTAAGTGCTAAGGTTCTTTGAAAGCAGTGACAAATTATTATAGAAGAATTCAGTTGGTCCTTATCAGGTTTTTTATTATAATCCTTTCATTTCCCTCTTCTGATTTATGAAGGAGGGGGTTACATTTTTACCCCCAAGAACATAAGTGCTGCAAAATAGTTCCAAGCAAAGCTCCTGCAAGTTTAAGTCTCATAGTTTGCATCAGAAAGCTTACTTCCTATCCTTGATTGATTAAATTTGTTTATACATTTAGATACTGACAATACGCATTTTCCTTCTTGATGCTGTGTGTGTTGTGAACAGGCTAATGAAAATAATGACCACATTTGAACTATCATACCTCAGTTTATTAAGCCAAGCTGTGCATACACCATTTGCCCATACAGAAGCCCCTTTACATGAACTGCAGCCTCCCTGCTTTGTCTGAACTGGGAAACAGTGGGTGCCAGCTTTGGAACAAGCCATGATATCCCATCATGATTTACATCTGGTTTTAAATTTTGTCTTGTTCAGAAGTCTATGATGATGACAGTTTCTGGTTTGGACAAAACAGAGAAGCATGATGAGTCATTAGAGACTTCCTTGTTTAATTGCAGTTTGAGCAAAATGAAGAGCAAATTGCTTGAAAGGCAATTTGATTGTGTAAACCAGGCCAAAAACCAAAAACTCAGAAGAGCTTCTTAATTTTATACAGCTCCCTTTTTGTTCTTGTTGTTATGTAATTATTCCTCAAAAACAGCTATCTCTAGTTATCTTGTATGAAGTCAGTGCAACAGATGTAGTGCTTTTTGATCATTTTAACTTGAATTCCACAATCCATATTATAATAAAAACTATATTTTTCTTGCAGCTAATTCAACATGTATGTGATAGCCATGTTATGAATATATTCATTCCATCTCCCTCTCCCTCTCCCTCTCCCTCTCCCTCTCCCTCTCTCTCTCTCTCTCTCTCTCTCTCTCTCTCTCACACACACACACACACACACTGTTATACCACAATCTCTTTGAATTCCTTGCATTATAAACTAAAACTGCTTTCTTGGCTGATGTCCCAGAGTCTCCAATGTGTGAACCCATGTTTCCCATTTCGTTAAATTGTAGTTCTATTAGTCCAATATTTACCTTGTGCTAGCAAGAAGGTGGCATTAACATATAAATATTTTAATTCTAAATAGATCAATAGTTTATCTGTGTACATCAACCAAAGCTATTCAAATGTACCACATGTGTCAGAAAAAGTTGAAAGATACAGGACAGCTATTTTAATATTTATATATGATTAAGTATAATTCTCTGAACAATGCTTCACTGTGTTTTAGATGGACCCAAGTTTAGAAATGCACAGAAAACAACTAGTAATTGAAGTTGGTCGAAAGCTGGACAAAGCCCGGATGATTCGTTTTGAAGAGAGAACTGGATTTTTTTCTTCAACAGATTTAGGCAGGATTGCCAGTCACTACTATATCAAATATAATACAATTGAGGTAACATGCAACTTTTTCCCATAATCTTTCTGTTTTGAAATAGAACCATGAAGTTGCATTTAGTGTCATTTTCATCTGACATTGTTAATAAAATAATTAGTTCCAATCTGATGTCTGATTAACTACTCTTAAATCCAGGATGGAAAAGCTAATCCCAGTATGTTATATTATAGTTCATATACTCTCATCTTGTAAAGGAGGATGTTGAGAAATGTCATTGTTTTATTTATTTATTTATTCATTTCATTTCATTTCATTTCATTTCTGTGCCACTCCGTAACTGAAGCTCTCTGCATGGTTTATAACAGTCCATAAAAACAAGAAAATAAGATACCATAAGATCAAAAAATATTAAACAGCATATATAGGCAGAAATTGTTGTGGACTTCTAAAAAGAGTTGGTACTTTGCTTCACTGAATTTCAAGAACACAGCCTGAAGATCTTATTTGATAGATGTTGTATCACCAAACACTCCTGTGTGGGTTCTGTAAAATAAATTTCTTGTCCTCAGAACTAGATATGTTATCATTATAATATTTGCTGCTGTAAATTTCAGTTGTCAATTCCATTTCACAGACTATCTGTTCTCCAAACAAAGATTACTGGCTACCTATTAGGCTTCTTTTTACAGACCTTATTCTAGGCATCTAAAAATTCTGCATCACCTTTCAAAGCAAAATTCAGGATGTTTTTTCTTCTGGGAGTTGCTTTTGATGATATAACCACCACTCCCCACCCCCACGTACTTGCTAGATCAGAGCTATTGCTAATTATTCTAACAGCAAACAAAGCTTTTTCTTTTTGCAGACTTTCAATGAACTGTTTGATGCCCATAAAACTGAAGGTGACATTCTTGCTATAGTGTCTAAAGCAGAGGAATTTGAACAGATCAAGGTAAGAAAGCATCATACATTTAAAAACAAAGAAATATCATTTTGTGAAACTCCTGCACATTCCAATATTTGATGTTTTAAAATGTACCTGCTGTATTGTGTAAACTATTTTGTATTTTTAGCCAAGTACTGTAGAACTGAACTTGCAATGTCATAATTAATTATAGATCCTATCTAGGAATGTTGTGTATATATGGGAGCTCTTGTGTGTGTTTGTGTTTCTGAGTACATGGATTTCTTCATACATCACCAATTCCACACATAGTTCTCTCTGTCATATGCACAGCACTTCCCTTGACATAGTCATGAATGCTAAGTCACATGCTAGCAGGGGTTGCTTGAATGGGTCAGACTACTGGATTGGTGGTACACAAATTCAATGGACGTTGTGTCATTAAGCTATACTGATTCTACTTGCTTCATTCCAGAATACGTTTTTTAACCAGAATACATTTTAAACCATATATTAACTCTGCTTTTAATTAATTAAACTTACTTTGAATGGAGTGGTTTTAATGATGGACATAACCCAAAGAATTATAAACAAATGTTATGTTTTGGCAGAAGGTCAAGAAATGGAAAAAAAGAATGACTGTGCCTAGCTCAGCATGTATGTTTCCTTTTAAAATGGATTCTATAGCCTAGCTTTGCTTTGGCTTGATCAGTCAAGGGCCATAATTTTCCGTTGCCCAAAACAAAAGCAAAATCCCTATACCTGCATCCACCCTGATCTTCTGGAACTGGATACATGAGACCTAAACAGTAAGCTGAAAGTTTCACCTTTGTGATGGGTAAACTTGACACTGGTGGTAGTATTTGCTTGCTGTCACATGGTTGTTGGAACATCCAACACCATATCTTTACTCATACAACCATGTACAAATACCGGTGCACAAAGAGGTCTGATAACAAACTGTTCCATTTTTAGCAGAGTTGGGCCCTCTTGAAATGAGTAATTGGTAAGTGATTGAAAAAATCCTACAAATGGTTCATGTGATAGATATGACTTTTTAGCTGTGCTTTCATACTGAAGAGGCTGGTTAAGGTTTGATGGAAATGGCCTCCGGGAGTTCCCCACAGGTGCCAAACATTTACCCTCTTTAAGTAAGTTTTAGACTAATAGACATTCAGCAAATCAAAGAATATGTAGATTTATGCTGTGTTTTTAAAGAATGAGTGAGAATTTGAAATACTATGCATTATTCAAAATGTAGATATGAATATTTCTTTACTTGTATTAAGACTTAATCTTATTAACAGTGAAAACCTTAATATAATGAATCATAGTACTTCAGAGTTTTGAGCTAAGAACATAATATGCCACATGCAAACTTATGATTTTAATGAATGCATTTAATGTTAATTTGAGTTTGCCCTAATCCAGAAGGACGGAGGTCAAATAAAAAGGGGAATCTCATCAGGTGGAGGATAGTATGGTCAGATGAATTAATTTTTGAGGCATATCACATTTTTATGTGTCAATGACAATCTTAATAAAAGGTGATGCATAATGAAATGCAATTGTGTCATCATTAAGATAGTTTCAATTAGGTTCCATTAAGTACAGTGCTGGGAGACTTGTTTTTCAGAAATCATAGAATGTTTAAAAACACATTTATTGAGAGATAATTGACATTTAATTTTCATGTAGAAAATTTAACAAGTTGTACCAGTCTTTTCAAAGTCTACTAATTTGTCTTTCAGGTGAGAGAAGAAGAAATAGAGGAGCTGGAAGCCTTGCTGAGCAATTGGTGTGAACTTCCCGCTCCTGGTGGTGTGGAGAACAGTTATGGGAAAATAAATATCCTTCTGCAAACATATGTTAGCCGAGGAGAGATAGATAGCTTTTCCCTTATTTCAGATTCTGCTTATGTTGCACAGGTAAACGCTTTCTATTTTATTCAGCTATAATATTCATGTCTTTAACACTAACTTACCTCAGAGTAAGGTAACTCTTAAGTTAGGTAACACTAACTTACCTCTAAGTTTTCACCAAGGTCCATGCCTATATCCAACTGTCATGCAATCTAGATTGAATACTTGGAGTAGATTTCTGGGTTTGTTGTTAAAACCATGTTAAAGCAGTGGATTTCCAGCGTCCTATCAACAGAGGACGTTTTTCATCCTGTTTTTGTTTGTTGACAAACTCTGCCATGAAACCCCAGAATGTTGTAAAGAATTATGGGCATTGGTTCAGGAGACTTCTCTGTCCTGCTCATTGTCACACATGAAACAAGAGTTAGAAGTTCCCAACAATTTCTTCTAGAGCTGCTCATTGCAAGAGAGAATACTGTTGGAAAACCCTTGCAATGATATCAAATTATCTTTCTTAAATTTGTTGTTTAAAAGGTTTGTGCTCTTCATTTATGCAAAGCAACTCGGAGTCACATTTGCATTTGAAACATTTGAGTATCCAGAGTGATAAACAAGTATATTAAATAAATATAGTGATACAGAGACACAGACAGTATGATAAACCAGGAGCTTAAAATATACCTCAGGGAGTGTAGCCTGTGGTTGAGCTAGGTTGGACACATAAGCTTCTGCCCCTGCCTTTACCCTCCATAATATATTTATACACTTCACAATGTGAAATTAAATGTTTCTCTGTGTATTTTGTGGACTAGTATAGAGTGGAACTTTGATCTGACCCTAGAAAGATACCTCAAAAATTACTTCCCTTCCTGGGACATTTTGAGACTTCATCCCTTACCTGTTGGTATCTCTACAACCAGTATGCCACCAGGTATGACAAGGCTTTGAAGCAGCCAAAGGCAATTGGGTCTTGCAGGGAAATGACAATCTGAAAATGTTAGTGAATCTCAAGAAGACTGGTCAAAAGCACTGCAAGCACCTGCTTTGAAATAGATCACATGCAAAATTTATGGAAGTTGAAGATATTATTATTATTATTATTATTATTATTATTATTATTATAGCATTTCTATATGGCTATGGAGCATAGGCCATATTCAGCTGCAGGAGCAGCTTAAGCACCTCAGAATGTAAGCTGGACTCTCCAGCATAAAATGTCAGATTTTGAAAATCACAGAATATCTATATCTGTGGCTTAATGAAAGCTGAGGAACAGGGAAATATACCTAAACTTTCGGTGGCCTGTTTTGGAGAAATGTGTCCTAACATGGCAATCTCAAATAGGAACATTGAAAGGCTTGTCCTGTTTTCAGATCAAAGCAGGAATCACAGAATCATAGGAAAGCAGAATTGGATGGGGCCAAGAAGGCCATCAAGTCAAACGCCCTGCTCTTGCAGGGCCCCATTTTGCAGCATCCCACTGAAGGAAGTACTCATTTGTGGTGTTATAGTTAGAGGTAGGTGGGTTGCAGGTAGCTGACTGTATGTCCAGTCTGTGTTCTAATCCCAACCCAAGGATCATGATCAATTTCCTCAACACTCTGACACGATTTCCTACAAAGGAAATGCACCATAACAGTGGAAAGCCCTTGGAATGCATTCCAATGTGAAGCACTGTCATTTATGAACCTCTCAAATAACATTTTAGCTGAACTGAGAAATCTCCTTTTTATGGGTGCTCTGCAAATACAGTGGCCATAGGCTAAAGTCATTGTAGCCCCATGGTCACTGTAACATCCCTTTGTGGGTTATTTGGCTTTCTGCTACTTGCAAAAGCACTCCCAGTGTAGTTCATGGAAAGAAGTGGTTTATACCATTATAGAACTTGTTTGCAATGGGAGGCTGATTACTGTGGCAACTGTAGAACAATTTTTCCTAGGGGAAGAGCAGAAGTGAATGCAAATGATCCAAACTGGCTACTTTACAAATATGTTGTAAGCTAAAAAAGGGTTCTCAAGGTCATCAACCATTTCTGAAATTCTTTGAAAAGGCTATGTTGTCTCTGTATTGATGGCTGTTGCACAATAGAGCATTTTTCAGGTTTGGACAATTCAGTGAAAAATGGATCCTGATTTGCAGTTTTTACAGAATTATTTCAGCATAAGAATGACAAGCATCTTTAAAAACTGTGCATTTTACCCCATTGCCTGAAATTAACCAGGGTTGTCTCTGTAGTGCTGGAGGTTGTGGCTGCAGTACTACATCAAACAGTCTAGCATGCTTAATTTTATTGTTTATATTAACTGGTGTAAATGAACATTTAATGTCCAAGCACTTGTTAAGTCTTTTACTGGCAGCTGCTTGTTTGGAAGAAGTGGCTCTTTGGAAGACAAATCATGTCTTCTTGCAGTAGCAAGGTTGGGTTAATGGCATTATCAGAAAAACTGACTCCTTGACTGGAGGTATTGAAAGGGGTGGAGACCCAATACTTGTTTATTACTAAACAATTTCCATTTATTGAATATATCAGTGACAAAGCAGGGAGGTAGGGCCCACCAAACATTCAGCATGAATTCTCACAGGGCATATTATCATATGAATATATTCTATCATCTATATCTTAAATGAAACTAGGTTGAGCTATGTTGTAGCTGTTATAAACTTATTTTTTACAAAAGGTATTTAAAAGAAAATCCTTCACTGCCAAACAGAGTCATAAATACCATACCGAATGAAGTAGAGTTCACCTGGTGCTGGAAGGTGCAAACTGACATGACCAGGAATTGCATAAGGTAGATGCCAGAACAAATGAGGTCCTAAATGCAACCATCATGGTGTGTTTTGTTTCGAACCGGTGTGTACCATAACGGATAAGCAATACACATAATACAATTTATCATCAACATTTGTTTTGCAGAATGCAGCACGTATTGTCAGAGCCCTTTTTGAAGTGGCCCTTCGTAAACGCTGGCCAACAATGACATATCGGCTACTGAACCTCAGCAAAGTTATTGACAAGCGGTTATGGGGTTGGGCCAGCCCTTTACGACAGTTCACAATCTTGCCACCACATGTCCTTGAAAAGCTGGAACAAAAGAAACTCACAGTTGACAAGCTGAAGGACATGAGGAAAGATGAAATAGGTAAGATGCAGGAAAAAGCTAAACTATGCATTTCAAGTATATTGAATCTTATTTCTCTGTTGTTCTTTTTTTTTTTAATCAACTTTACAAAGGTCCTGCCCTATTCCAAGGGTTTATCAGTGGAAATTACTATTGCACATTTGTAAATATTTCTTTGAACTCCCAAATTTATATTGAAACAGTCAAATATGCATTCGCACTGAGTCTTGAGTTCTTAGGAACATATGAATCTTCCCTAGTTAGACTAAGTAGTGTCTAGTAGCAGTTATCAAAGATTTCTGACCAGTTTTCTCAGCCCTACCTAGAGATTCTAGGGATTGACTCTGAAATCCTGTGTATGCAAAAGATACAGTCATGAGTTACAGCTTTTTCCTCTCACAAAATAGTCAACAAAATTCTAACCCCACTGCCCTTTATTTTTTATGTTTATTTCAAATATAAAATTCCCTATTTACTCATTTTAGCACAAATCACACAACATAAATCTATTCATTCCTTTTCTTTCTTAATCTGGGTAGGAGTTTTAGCTGAGTGGTAAAACAAAACAAAAATGTATGCCAAAGGTCTCAATTCAGTCCTGGCATTTCGAGGTAAAGGGATTTGAAAGTTGGGCAGCTGACTGAAAAATGGGAGAATATTGGAGTAGAAGACCAATAGTTTCACTCAGTATATGATGATTTTCATCCCACGCTCCACAAAAAAAATCTCAGGATTGCAAAAATGAAAAACAGAAAAAGGAGAAGAAAATGTTCTTGACTACTTAAGGTCAGGCTTCACTTTTGGTACATTGTGGATTTTAAGTGCTAGGTCAAAAACTAAAAAGCAAAAAAACTTGGCTTGGAAAGAGTACGTTAAGTGATATAAATTCTTAGTAGCTATTTAACTCATTACTAGCAACTAAGAGAAGTTTAAAAGGTCATTTTCCAAGCTGCAATAGACTAATTCCGCTCAAATATTTATTTGAGTTGCATCCAATCTAAAGTGATCTCATGCAACAGGAATTCCTCTTACCCTTCTTTCCCCTGCCCATCTTCACATCTGCTCTAGAGTGTTCCTAACCCTCTAGGGCAGAGGATGACTGTGTTCTGCTCATGTTGTCTATTCTGCTGGCAGACAAACTACATTGGATATCACTCTGTTTGCTATGAAACAACAAACACACGTCAGTAAACCATCTCTGTGTTTATTTTCTTCCCTAAGATACTAATAGATGCAGATTTGTTTCAGGTTTCATATTTACTTTGCAGGCCATATACTCCATCATGTGAACATTGGATTAAAAGTCAAACAGTGTGTCCAGCAAATTCCCTCCATTACAATGGAAGCAACCATCCAGCCAATTACACGTACTGTGCTGAGAGTTAGACTGAACATTAATTCTGATTTCAAGTGGAATGACCAGGTAAAGTGTCCTGAAAGTAAAGTTCAGAGAATGTGTTGAAAAACTAGCTCTGGCTATAGGCACCACCGGGTAACTCCTGAAAATATGTTCACATTTATCCCAAGCCTTCAGGGTGAGTTTCAAGCCTTACAATCAAACAATAGCTTTAAATCTAATTTTATTCTATATCATTAAATTTCACTGTAATGCATTCTTGAGTTGAAGATATACCACCAGTATTGGTAAGCCCCCCACCACACACACATACCCCATCCCCATGTATGACAGCTGCACACTTGACCTTGGTGACTTTGGCACAAAGGTCTGAAGTAGAAATTCTGGATGTGCTTAGAATCCCACTTCAGAGCTTTGTATGTAACACATAAATGTCAGAAGTGGATGCATGGATAGGGCTATGATGTTGCAAAGAATTTGTGCAGATTTTAACTGATTCTGTGAAATTAAAGAAGTTGAACATTCTATAAATCATCTGAGAAAAGAATTCCACAAAACACAGATTCTGTAGGAAATTTGTAAGAAAGAAAAAAACCATTCCTGCATGAGAACATGTACTTTGGGGATGGAACCCTTACTTTCTGTGCAAAGTTCAAATATGACCTGGTATTTTAAATGCAGTATGGTTACGAGACATTTTACCAACCTTTTTAATTTTCTTTCCTCTGCCAAAATAATGTGTCTATCAATTATAATATAAAAATGAAAGTCTTAAGAATGTGAAAATACTTTTAATTAGTATGTCTTTTCTTTGGCACCCTAGGTACATGGAACAGGTGGAGAGCCCTGGTGGATTTGGGTAGAAGACCCTACCAATGATCACATTTACCATTCAGAATATTTTGTTATTCAGAAAAAGCAGGTTAGTCTATCTCACAGAAGTGTAAGACACATGCATCATGTAAATTGGTGGGAAGCTTCATAAACATCAATTTACTATCAATATATCTAATAATATATTTATATTCTATATTTCTGTAAATTTGAGTCTCATATTCACATACTAAAATTGGCTTTCTACAAATCATTCATGGGCATTACTTTTAAAACAAAATCAAATAGAGGATTTGCCTTTCTTGTGTGCCTGAAGGAACAATTACTAGCAAATGAAAAATCAAATATGTGATGATTCCTTCTATTATACTTGTCAAGACTGATTATTTCTAGCTACAGTTCCATCAAAGGAAATCATTTAATAGGCAAAAACCCAGTCCTTTTTGTTAAGCCATTTAGTACAGGATCTGTCTCTAAAGTTCAATTGGATCTCTTTTGTTTTATGCTGTGTTTTATAAATATACAAAGAGGCATTTTATTATTTTGCTTACCTATTCTTCATTTTTTTCTATTACATGAAAAATACACTAGTACAATTATATATGCTTCTTTCATGTAGAACTAAAGTACTAAAGTACTACTACAGTAATATAGTAGTAATTTTAGCCATGTGGAGGGCAATAATTGTGCTTTCTGTTGTGTTTACCATAGGTCATTGCAAAAGAAACCCAATTCTTAGTATTCACAATTCCAATTTTTGAACCATTGCCATCCCAATATTATATCCGGGCTGTGTCTGATAGATGGTTAGGAGCCGAGGCCGTGTGTATTATCAATTTTCAGCATCTGATTCTACCAGAGAGACATCCACCTCATACAGGTAACAATCTAATGAGAATTGATTCCTGCAAAATTACATATGTCTCTGCAATATCTAAGGAACCTATATTTCTCTACCATTTTATATACAGTATTGTGGTGATTGTTTTTCCCCATCTGTTGCTAGTTTAGAGTTTCATTAATAGTCCACAACAGTGTGATCTGTTAACCAGGCTTCAACGAACTTTTGGCACTTCTCTCTTGACTCTAGCAAATGGACTTCTACTTCATAGCGATCTATCTCAGTTATTCTGTCCGGAGAATAGAATTGTGACATAAGGAAATAATAGAATTCTGACATAAGACACAAAAACAATAGAATTCTGACATAAGGAAAAGGTTTGTCTTTAAAAAGGGGAGGGGGCTAACATTTCTGAATACGTTATTTATTTGTTTTATGAATGATCTCTTAAGCTGCAGGGCACTAGCTTCACACTATTTTCTTGAGTCTCTACAATACTGAGTGAGGAATAAAAAACAGTTGGCACATGAGCCTATTTGCTTCTTCTGGGTTCACTGGAGAGCTGTACACCAGTGTGCCTATTATTGTATAGATTTTTACTGTCATTCTTCTTGTTTCATTTAAAATTCAGCAAACTAAATGCATTTTGAAATGTACGCCTGGAACTGTAGGCTTCTTTTTAAAAAAAGGTATAAATTCATACGTGCATGTCATGTGCTTGGCCATTGTTGTGCTGTACCTAAGCTGTCTGGCTAAACATGTGTACCCTATTTATCTAATTGACTGACCAATGAGTACTATTCAGAAGAAACAAAAAGATATTTACACATCAGCAGATAGAGAACCTCCAGGATTTATGGTAATTGACTGCCATTCCCATCTGGTTCCTCTGAAACAATGAAGTGTACAGAGGTCCTGCTAGACAAAGATCAAGAAAAGGCCTTTTCTGCTTCTGACAGATCCCAAGAAATCATAGCATTAGTGGGGGATGATGAAAGAGTTCTGAAGTAGCTATGAAAAGTATGTTAAGAATATTAAGCCTTGAAGCCTCTACAAATTTTATGGCTTTCCAGCCATACCTTACTCTGAAGCGTCCTAAAAGGGGCACTGAGATCTTGGGCCAAACACAACTTCAAAGAACGCATCTGTGTAACAGAATCGATGCAAGTGCCTTCTAATTTGATAGAAGTCCAATCCAATCTGGTTATGAACATATATCAGGTTCAACACACCACAGTTCCTAATTGTTTGGCAAGCAGATGCCTCCAAAATGTTGCATATAACTGAAGAACTGTTGCTTCCTTTAAATTTGTAATTACATTTTTTAAAGTATTGCAGGGATATTAGGCACATAGCTTTCTGATTCAGCCAATGTAATTTTCTGTAGTGACGTGTCATTTTTCTGATATTAATAAAGTTAACAAACTGTCTTTACTCATACTTGCATTTGCTACTGCCTCCTGAAGAGAGGGTCAATTCTTCTGAAGAAATTTTTCCATTGGGCCTTAAAAATAAGAATTTAAATTACTATGTTTTCATCAAAGACATTTCTGTGCTAGCTTCTAACACTAAAGCCCCCTTTTTCTACTTTATACAAATGCAAGTTACAGTTGAACAGCTACATAAAATAATTCTGTTCCAATACAAATCAAAAATATATACAGCAATTAAAAGCCACAGTCTATTAAATGTAGACTATTACCATTACTCCTGTAAAAGCAAATTAAATTGTTCAGCAAAGCAATAAGAGAGGAAAGCAGACACACTACCTTTTATGAAAGCATTCCATAAAAATGGGGCGGCTACAGAAAAAGCCCTGTCTCCTGTGCATGTCAATTTGAATGACCTTAATGCCTGCCTTGAAAAAGGCATCCTTAGCCAATCTTAAGTCCCAGGCAGATTCATACAGGTATAAGCTCTTCAGATAATCTTGTCTCAAACTGCTTAAGGCTTTTAAAGATAATCACCTTCATTTTAAATTGGCCCTGAAAATACACTGCCAACCAGTGCAGTCTTTAAAGAATGGTATTATAATTCTGATCACATAGCTCCCATAAGTTACTGGTGGTTGAATTCACCAGGAGTTAGTAAGTAACCCAGAAGGATACCATGATTGGCAGTGTCAAAGCTACTGAGAAGGTCTAGGAGGGTTAACAGGATTGCGCTTACTCTGTCCACATGGTTTGTAAGTTATCCACCATGCAACCAAAGCTGTTTCGCAAAAACAAGCTGTAATTCAAATACAAATGAACAGTATCACCCAAGCCCACAGGTACTGGACAATCTGTTTTTATAGCAGGTGTTTAACTCCCACCAACATAAAGGCAGTGGAAGCTACACACTCATTTACAGAGTTATTAACCACTTCCAGGATCCAGACTTTAATATCCAGGAAGGACATAGAACCAGCAAGCTGATGGCTGGCCTCAAATTTTCAAATTGGTTTTCTGCATGAGACTGTATAAGGTGAAACCCATCCCAAATAAAGATGACTAGATGGAGGTGTGTCTATTCATGTTGGATAAATGTGAGTTTTTGCTGGCACAATGTAATGTGGATTGATAGCATGGAGCCTGTTCAGCAGGGGTCTCAAACTCGCGGGCCTATTGCCTGGACGGGCAGGGCACGGGGGAGGGGCCCTGCGGCCTTCAAAGCGCCAGCAGCGCCCGGACCAGCCGCGGGATGAGCGGCCCACCACCACCACGGTGGTGGAATACTTGATGCGGCCCAGCTTCACCCAGACTCTACTTCCAGCGGCCCCCAGGTAAGTTGAGTTTGAGACCCCTGCTGTACAGGTTCTCTGTCTGATCTCCCAGGAATCAAGATTTTGATGGCATTGTAAAGAGATCTTTGATAGTTGGACAGTTTAGAAATAAAATTAAGTAACAATTAAGATTTTCACTGTGTGCTGTCTCTCTCTCTTTCTCTTTTACACACACACAGGCACACATGTACGGCCCAGGAGGCCCCTTCTGACTCGCTCTTTTCTATGTTACATGCAAAGTATAGGAGTACTTCTTTCATTGTCTAGTTCACATCATTTTCAGGCATAGCAAGCAATAGCTTAATTCAAACAGAGCACTAAACCATGGTTTAACAGTAAGTGAACAAGCTTTGCACTATTCCATCATAACCATGGTATCAGAAGCTTTCATTACAGTCTTTCACTAAACACAGTGTAGCATTATGTCCAAACCCAGATAAACCATTGCTAGTCTTAACTGGTTTATTGAAACAACCTATCATCAAAGCATGGATTTTGAAAATAGCCTGAATAAAGCATAGTTGAGATCAACTACAGTTTAGGGTTACACTATAATACTAAACCAGCCTTCCTCAAATTGGTACAATCTAGATGTTTTTTGACTACAATTCCTATCCTCAGCTACGTAGCTGCCAGAGGATGACTGGCACTGTAGTTAAACATCTATTTTTGGAAGTCTGTGCTAAACTATAGTTGATTTAAAGTTTCTGATATTTTTGCAGAAGAGGACATAATTACATTTGTCAAACAAGACCATAATTACTTTAGATTATTCTGTTCAATTAAATCATAAATTATTGCTTTAATTATTTTTCAAAGTTATCTTTCTGCAAGTTTCTGAGCTAGATATTCTTCATGTTAACAGCTAGATCTTCTTTTCTTTACGCCCTATGTTAAACGCTAGCATTTCTCACTTGTATTGTTTGAGCAGTAGAAGCTGGTGCCTCCGATGTCCACAGTATCGTGTATCCACTGCCAGCCGTAGTCTGACCTTTTAAGGAGCTATCCATGGTGCTTAACCTATTTGAGAGACGAGTTTCAGCTCCATGGATAAATTTTTAGAGTTTGAACTGAAAGTGGAATAGATATCCCACCACACAGATATTGGAGGCACTGGCCTCCGCTACTTCTGAGACACCATTGTGTTGATTTATAACTCTGGAGAATTGCTGAAACTTGGTGAGTTGGATCCAGATTCACATGAGCAGGCCTTTAACTTGGAGGAGGCCGTGTTCTTCTGTCCCCTTACAGTACTCATGTCCCCTGAAAAGCTGCTCTAGATCATCCACACTGCTCTGAAATATTTTGGGAAGTGGTACAGAAGAAAGAGGAAATGGTCAAAAATGGCAGGTGCCCCTGCTGGTTTTCAGTGCATTCCACAAATTGATGAAGGTCTTCTGTTCACAGAACAGACACTCCTGATTTATCCTAGTACAATATATTCTGTTTGTTTTTTGTTTATATTTATACCTTCTACTTTATTACTTGGTTAGTTGTGGCCATGACCTCAATAATAAGGTTAAATGAACAAGGTGGTGAAGTAAGTGCTCTTTGTTACAATAAAATTATTTGACCATGTTATCATTTTTAGTAATAGATGCATCAGATTTAAGAAGCTGTATCAATCTATAAATTAGATTGATTCAGATTCCCAGATATAATGTTGTACTAGAATATTACGTGAGCACAAGCAGATACAAAAACCGTAAAGTAAAATAAGCCTTCAGCTTTGTTTAGTTATATTTTCAGTTTCTGTGCAATATGACAAAAGCTTCAAACTGCTTTTTTTTACAATGATTAATAATTGGCTTTCACTGGCTTCCAGTTGAAGTCCAGGCCCAATTCAAGGTGCTGGTTTTGACCTATATTATTATTATTATTATTATAACATTTCTATGCCGCCCCTTGCCGAAACCTCGGGGCAGCTTACAACATGATGAAATACATTGAAATACAATAGTACATAATAAATTACCATTAAATATAAAAATACAAAAAATACATTGATTTACAAATACAAAAGCCTTAAACAGCTTGGGACCAGGATACCTGAAGGAACGTCTCCTCCCTTATATGCCCTCTTGCCCCTTAAGATCTGCGGGAGAAGCCCTGCTCCAGGAACCCTCTCTAAGAGAGGTAAAAAGGTCATCAACTTGAAGTAGGGCTTTCTCTGCTGTGGCATCCAGATTCTGGAATGTACTCCCCAGAGAGGTACGCCTGGTGCTAAGTTTTCGGTGCCAGGCCAAAGCCTTTTTATTTAAATAGTATTTTAAAATTTAATAACTTTTAATCTTTAGTTGCTCTGTTGCTTTGTGATTTATTGTTTTGGTTTTATTATTTATTAGAAATTGTTGTTTAATTCTTTTAAATATTGTAAGCCATCCTGAGATTTTGAATAATAGGATGGCATACAAAAGCTATGGATGGATGGATGGATCCATGGATTTTTATCTTTAAAAATCTTGAATGGGACTATGTATATGTAGGCATCACATTGTTTTATCTCATACAAAGAATAGATCAACTTCTTACATTCTGTATTTAACAATGAAACTAGTTGATAAATTTCTGCCAAAGACAGATTTTCCTCAGGCTTAAAACAGTCTAATTTTCCTTTATTTTTCTTATTATCTAGTAAAATTGTATAAATGCAGTTAAGAATGGCCTACACAATAATTACAAGATGGCAGAGTTTAGTGGTTAAAAATGGAGAACTTGTATTATTAGTGACTATTATGTACCTTTTTAAGGAACTATATATCAGGATACTATAATGCATGATTTTTCTTTTCAAAATGTTTGATCTGACTATCACACTAATGCTATATGGCTTTAATCATTTAATTATATATTTTAGAGTTAGGGTAATATAATCTGATTGTTGGATATTGGTATATAGAGGATGAAGACCCGAGGCACTGGGAATTTGTGCTTAGGGCCCTAATGATATCCCATGATGCTTAGGTCATGCCTACTACTTAATCCTCTCATTACAGATATATATTTTAGACTTTCTCCCAGGAGGAACTGCTATTATATAAACCAGCCATATTTGGATCATATTAGGCATCATATTTTGTTCAATATGGTATTTTCATATCTAATAATGTTAGATTTGAAAAAATGGCTAACCTTATACAAATATTGGACACCACAGTAGGTATCTTGAACCATTTTTTTTAAACTTGCCAGTTGCTTTCTTTGCTGTATGCAGTAGAATAAAACATTGCTCAAAATTGTATTTCCTTTTAGAGTATGATCTATAAAATATTTAATAGTAATCTGCTTTTCTAGAGTGTCTGTGTTGATGCCAGAATTAACCTGTTATGTTTAATTATGTATTTACACCTGTATTAATTATCATTCCTCAATTTTCAGAATTATTGGATCTCCAGCCTTTACCTATCACAGCTTTGGGACAACCCAAATACGAAGCCCTGTACAAATTCACTCATTTCAACCCAATTCAGACCCAGATATTCCATACAGTGTATCATACGGATTGTAACGTTCTTCTTGGAGCTCCCACTGGCTCTGGAAAGACAGTTGCAGCAGAATTAGCTATCTTTAGAATTTTCAACAACTATCCTACATCAAAGGTTTGTTCAACATCACTTTTTCTGGAAAATCTTTGCTTTCTGTATCTGCTTTCCTTATTCCTGCATTTCTTGGGTGAAAGGGCAGGAATATTATGTAAGAATATTTTTAAACTTTGTGTATGCTAAAATGATCTTCACCACATTTTGCAAAAATGAAAAACCACTGATAAAAATGTAACTATCTCTCCACTTGGAACTTGTAGCTGTCTTTAGGCAGTCATACAGGCAGTCCCCAGGTTACAAACAAGTTTCGTTCCTAAGAAAATGAAAATTCATCTTGAAGTTGGATCATGTATGTTCACCCCTCCACTTTCATGGGGGTCAGGGTCGCAGGACACCTGTGAGGGAACGAAGTGGAACAACCGCTAGTGCCTCCAGGAGCACCGCTCCTGTCCAACTTCCTCCTTGCAGGAAGGAAATGCTGGAGAGGTTTCCTTCTCTGGATGCGCCGGGCAGAAAGGCATATTTCCAAGGCCTCCCTCTCTACCCTTTCACCTCTTCTCTCTCTCTGCAGTGATAATGCTTCCTACAGTATTTTTTTAAAATTGATATGCTTTTATGGCATTTTGTTCGTAAGTACAGCTTGTTTGTAACTCAGCTGTTTATAACTCGGGGACTGCTTGTATCTACATCCATGATATGGATTTATTTATTCTCAACATGTCTGTATGGCCTATCAACAGAAAGTGAACCCAGGCTGGCATATATGGGAGCAGATAATGCTTCAGATAAAATGTCTCCAAGCTATTTATGGCTTTAAAGGTTAACACCACCTTTTGAATTGGGTCTCGAAACTGACCTGAGGATAGGACAACATTCAAAGCCCAGGTCTAATGCAGTCATATTGGGTTCACACGACATGACAATATTTTTTTTAATGAAAGTTGGTCTGCCATGTCATTCAAACCCCATTGTGGTATTTCAGATTGTTATGTTTAGTTTTACTGGTACCACAATTGCTTGTGTGGATGACATAATATGCAAAGGAGACAGTCGGCAAGAGCAGCCCATTGCAGCTCTTAACTGTGCTGGCAAACCTCTCAGCAACACTATCACCATCTTGTCTAGATGGAATCTTGTTTTATTGGCCCACCTTGAGTCTATCCTCAAATTGCAACACTGCTGCTAGAAAACTTTGCATACATTTTATACTAATTAGAAAAGCTCCCAAAAGTACACTTCTTTATATTAGGGAAGTGAAGAGTGGGGGTTTATATGATAGTGATAGTTAAGAGGGTATAACTTCTTTTTTAAAAGAAAAAGGGCACTGGATGTTACAAAGGCACCAGGCCCTGATGGGGGACACCCAAGAGTACTTAGGGAGTTGGCGGGAATACTTTCACATCCACTGGCCTCCATTTTTGAGGCCTCGTGGAGAATGGGTTTGGTGCCAGAGGACTGGAGGGTGGTGTCAGTGGTCCCAATTTTCAATAAGGGTAGTAGAGAGGACATGGGGAATGACAGACTGGTTAGGAAATGTCCATTGTGGGAAAGACAATGGAAAGGCTCATAATAGCAAGAGATCTAGTAACCGTAGATAGGGAATGGAGGTTCGCGGCCATGCAACACAGCTTCTACAAAAACAGGTCCTGCCAAATGAACCTTGTAGAATTCTATGACAAGGTTTTGAGGTGGCTAGACAGAGGGGATGCGGTGGATGTGATTTACCTGGATTTCAGCAAGCCTTTGTCAAAGTGCCGCATGATATCCTGGTAGAGAAATTGAGGAGTTTTGGAATAGACTGATGCACTGTCCAATGGATTAGAGTATGATTGATGAACCAAAAGCAGAGAGTGAGGAATCATCGGGATGGTGGTCAGTGGCAAGTGTGGTCCCCCAGGTCTATGTCCTGGGGCCCATCCTGTTCAAGCTTTTCATCAATGACCTGGAAGAGAGAGTGGCAAGTCTGCTGATCAGATTCGCAGATAATACTAAAATGGGGGAGGTGGCTACAACTGAAGAGCAGGTACTCTGGATCCCAAAGAATCTAGACAGACTATGTAAGTGGACCGGGGACAACAGGATGGCATTCAATGCAGATAAGTACAAGGTCTTGCACTTGGGGCATAGGAATGGGTGTCATAAGTACAGATTAGGGGACAAGTGGCTGGAGAGTAGCACTTGTGAAAAGGATCATGGGGTGCTGATCAACTGCAGGTTAAACATGAGTCAGCAGTGTGGCACGGTGGTCAAGAGGGCAAATGCCACCCTAAGATGCAGAAGCATGGCTTCTAGATCGAGGAAGGTATTATTGCCACTCTATACAACTCTGGTGTGCCCGCAGCTGGATTATTGTGTCGAAGGTGGTTGAAGCCTCATCAGTGAAGGATAAGCTGGACATGCATGTGATAGGCATGTTATGAGTGTATCCGGGTGTCAGACTTGATGGCCCGGGAGACCCCTTCTGACTCACTCTGCTTCTTTGTTTCTATGAATATCCATTTTAGTTTGTATAAGTTTGTTCTACTGTGTATGTTTCTATATTTTTGCATCCTTTCTTTTTTCCATTTTTGCAAAACAGCATATTTTGGAATATTTGTTTTTGCTTTAGTGAGATATAATTATGATATTATGATTTTCTTAGATTTTAAATTAGTGTAATTGATTTAAAGGATAAATGTTTGGTACATGTAATCTATTTTAGTTAGAAGCATGATACAATCAACTAAACACAGTATAAAGAAGACACAATGTTGATCCTAATGCTAGAAATACTTGAACTACTTCTGTGTAGCGACTTCGTTCCTTTACACTTTTTTGCTGGTCTTCTTGTCTTGTTTTGCAGGCTGTATATATTGCTCCCTTAAAGGCATTGGTGCGGGAGAGAATTGAAGACTGGAAAATCAGAATTGAAGAAAAGCTTGGTAAAAAGTAAGGATTTTTTTTTTTTTTTTTTTTTTTTTTTTTAGTTTTCTGAGATGGTCAAAATTAAACCTTTTTTAAAAGTCTTGTAATAGCCAATATGTAGTTGAAGGTTTGTTTCCACTGTATTTGCTTGCCACCACATCTAGAGAATTGTCAGCAAATGGCATGAAAAGGAAATGTGTGCTTTACTTGTTCACTGTATTTACAAGTAAAACCTGACCATATTCTTTAGAACATTACTCTGTGCTGCCTGACATTGTTAAACCTCTGGATCCTTTTAACATCATACATATATATATTTATCCAGGGCCAACAAAACCTCAGTTATTCTAACTTGAGCTAAGATGTGTTCCTAAATAAAATAAATGCAACACAATTTGAAATGACTTATTTCTATATGCTACAGCTCAGCTCCAACATTGGTCTTCCCTGTGAAAGGAACTGCTGTAATTACAAAAGCAAGAAACCTTTCCTGTCTCTGTTAGGAAAATGAACAGAAACTAAGCTCAGTACCTGGGATGCTATTGTGGATGCACCCTTGCATTCTGAAAAGATCGCATTATTTTTTATGTTTCTGTGAAGGGTTAATGTTTGAGACCTGCTGCCTGCTTCAAAGCAGATAAAAAATTGTGCTGTATCACTTCACAATGACCATTTGACTCCCTTTACAGGGTTGTGGAGTTGACAGGGGATGTGACTCCTGATATGAGATCAATTGCCCAAGCTGACCTTATTGTTACCACTCCAGAGAAGTGGGATGGGGTCAGCAGAAGCTGGCAGAACCGAAGCTATGTTCAGAAAGTTTCCATTCTCATCATAGATGAGATCCATCTGCTAGGTGAGCATCGTTTTTATCAGTATTATTTCTGAAATAGAGGTGTGCTCTGGCATTGCTAGATGAAGTTAAAAAAAATACTGATGCGTATTCTTCCCTTCTTTTCTAGGGGACGAGAGAGGCCCTGTCCTGGAAGTTATTGTGTCTCGGACTAACTTCATCTCTTCTCATACCGAAATGCCTGTCAGAGTGGTTGGTCTGTCGACTGCATTAGCTAATGCCAGGGATCTTGCCGATTGGCTAAATATAAAGCAGGTACATAGAAGACATTAACATCCATTATTTTGGGAGTAGCAGTTTGGCATTATTTTTTTGAAAATGAAGCAACCTTCAGCAGGAACAACCAAACATTTATGTTTTTGGCTTCTTCTTCTTTTTTCTTTTTTTTTAGATGGGGCTATTCAACTTTCGGCCATCAGTGCGTCCAGTTCCATTGGAGGTACACATTCAAGGCTTCCCAGGCCAGCACTACTGCCCTCGTATGGCTAGCATGAACAAACCAGCATTTCAGGGTATGCAGCCCTAGCTATATAGAGAAAAATGCACGTCTTATTTTGTTGTCTACCTTCCTGTTTTGCCCCAAGAAGAATGTTTTTTTTTTTTTTTTTAAACATCATGACCCTAACTTCTGGCCTCACGCATTAAAGTTGCTAACACAACACATGTCAGGGGGACTTATATGTATTTCAAACAGAATAATTGAAATTATTCTTCGCATTTGACACTGTGAAAATAATTTCCTATTAATGCTTTGAGATTTACAACTTATAGGCCTTTCTCAATATTAATTCAGTAAGAGATTCCCCCCTTATAGAAGCTTTAAAAAAATTGTAAACAGAAGTTGCATGTCAAGCTAAGCTTGCATAATTCTGATTTCAGGGCAATAACCATAAACTTCAGAATTTCCAGTGTGTCCCAGATATGTCTCTGTTTTCAATTTTTTATTCTTAAACTGGCAGGCAGGATAGATTTAAGAACCACCTTCATATTTTATTGAAACATGTTCTGTTTAGGTTCCATAAGGAATATTTATTATATCAATTAAAAGGAAGACCCCAAATAAATTTTGTGATGTGAACTGCTGCTGATTGTAAGGCGACAGTTGTGAGGTGACTTTTTAGCTGATCTAATTAGCCTTATGACAGAAGTGAGGTATTGATTGGGGACTGGAGACCAATCTTGGCAGTTCAGATTATTTACACCTCAAGGAGGAGCATTGTAGAAAAACACTAATGAACAATAAATCTGTCCAGAGCTGTTCAGCCACACCTGTTCCTGAAGCAAGAAAAATTCATTGGCTGTCAAGCTTTCGTTAAGAAACAGATATATTGGTTTCTGTACGAAGATGCAAAATTAACATTGTCATCTGTCATACTCATATGTACATGCATTTATTCTCATTTACAGAGTTGAATTGTCATGGTTTCTACTGATGTCATATCAATCAATTAGATATAAATTTGTGAGGCTACATAAAGGAATAAATTGATTTTATATCTAACAGATCCCTTAAAAAGTAAAAACATATTGTATACATTTTAATGATTACACCTGAAACAGCTTGTTGCTGTTAATGCTTCTACAAACAGATCAAATAACTGTAGAAATGTGATTTACAAAGCAGTTTTCTTTCTACTTGTTATGCACATTAATGTGTCAACATTTTCCATCATAATTCCATTTCTCAGCCTATAAAATATGGCCGAAAACTGAACATTGTCATACTCTGCAAGAAAAATCAAATATGTTTGATATTACTGTTATGAGGTCATAACTCCCAACCAACCAACCAAACAAAAAAGTTAAATTTTGACCAGTCTTTTGGTCAAATTGGTCACTCACTGGAGAATTCCTTTTAAAGGTGAGTGCATATATAATTTTAATTCAGTGGGATTTTTCTGTCAAATGAATCCATGGTTGATATAAGAAGCCTGTGCCAGGAAAAACTGATTTAAGGAATTGTATTGCAGTGTGCTGAATTTCTGTTTTGTTTTTTGTTTTTCAAACAGCTATAAGGAGCCATTCTCCAGCCAAGCCAGTTCTCATCTTTGTATCATCCAGGCGTCAAACTAGACTTACTGCATTAGAGCTGATTGCTTTTCTTGCAACTGAAGATGATCCAAAACAGTGGCTGAATATGGATGAAAGAGAGGTAAGCGCCTGCATTTTATATTTATTCATTTAGCCAAATATGATTGTTGCTTTGTAGACAAATGGGACGTCAGTTGTGCAAGATATTCTTATATGGCTTGGTGTCATGCCCACCTTCTTATTTTAGACATATTGCTAGTCAGTGTAATGTTCTGGATTGCTGAATGATGATAAAGCAGCCTCATGGTCTCTCCAGCTCCTTTCTTCTGGGGCATAAGTTGCCTTCCCATTGCCGATAGCTCTTACCTGAAGATACCTATTGCAATACCAGCAGTGGCAACCACTGTTGAAGCTAACAGAGTTTTTTTCCCTATTTGAATGATTTGAAACCAGAGTTTTAAGACTGAGGGCTACAGATGCTGCTCATGAGTCCTTAATCATGCATGGACCAAAAGAATTCTGCAGGCACATAGCGTAAAACAAGGTGGGAGTTCTTTTATCTTCTGAATGCATGCTTTTATTGGCCTGGCCCTATTATCTTAGAATCTGTCTGCTTATCTGTGTCCAACACAGGAGTAACACCTTTTCAGACTCAGTATAATGTTATAGGTTAGTCCTTGTTTGCTTCATCATAAACACTCAAAAGGAGAAAAATAATATGGGCATTACTATTCATCTGGAACCTGTTTTAATGTAACTCCTTCAAAGAATATGAAATACAATATTATTTAAAAGGGACTTAATGTTCTAGGGCTTTGGGGGGTGTGTGAGAGAGAGGGGAGCAGGGAGAGAGTAGGAGAGAGAATTAACCTGACTCTTAGGTTGGGGTCAAATCTATGCATAGAAGCATACATCATGTTGCAGGTCATACAACCGCAGTGTACTCGCACCCTGATGGCAAGTGATTTTGGTCATGGTTCTCTCCCAGCTAGCCAGGATCAGGAGCCTTGTAGTGCTGTTCAGGAACTGACAGTGGGAAGTTCAAAAGAAGGGAAGAGGAATAGGACTTCTGCTGCTGTGTGGTATCATACTGGATGAGCCACATTTGGAGACAGCTACATATCTGAGCATGCTAATGCTCTATAGCTGAGTTTACAAGAGCTAGTTGAACAGGACTGTCAAGGACCGGGCATTTTGGAGGACAATCACTTTCTGGGTTTCTATAAGTCAGAGGCAACTTGACAGAAGGTCAAAGCAACAAAATGCTATATGGCAGCAGAGAAAGATTCTGGAAAGGGGGAAAAGGGAAAGGAGTTTTTTGCCTTGGTCCTGAAACATTCCTGTACTGTAGAGGGAAGGAAATATTTAAATCTCATGGCATGTATCCTCCCCAACAATAATCGTCTCTGCAGATTACTTACTATAATCTGTTAGTGATGTGAGCAAAGTTATTTCCACTCTATCCATACCTTTTTTTTTTTTCTTCAGCAGGCAGCCTAACATTCTGTACTGCTACTTTTCTGAATCGTAGACTTGCACAGTGTACCCAGTTTCTGCTACTCTTTGTTTCCTTCCCTGGAGCAGAAGTGGGAGCTGCCTTTAGAAAATAGAGGAATTAAATATAGCATAACTGAGTTGGCACAGCATGCTTAGTGGCATAGATCAAGTTCATATCATGGGTAAAACTGGAAGTTCCTATTCTGAGCAATTGGACAAGTTACTGTATAATTTATAATTTTCAAAAATATCAGCATTCCATAAATCCCAGAGCTGATAGGGCTGGTTTTAGAGTTGTTTTAATTTTCCTTTTCTTTTAACTTACGGACTTATATGCTTCTGGGTACTTAGGGAGTTTCTTGAGCAGTCAAAATCACTCTTTTATTTTGGAAGCGTTAGTCCCATGTTGCATCCAAAAACATAAGCTTATGAGTATCATTCTTTCCTGTATTCAGCTTGGATAGTTGAATGGTTATTTCCGCACCCTCTGCCTTTGCACTATGTTAGGTTTTACTGGTAAAGCAAATGTTGGACAAAATACTAGATAGCCAGATCCTTGTTCATGGGTGATTTATGAATTGTTATACTTGTTACTATTATATAGCTAGAGGAAATATGTACACAGACATTTGAAATTATGATCTAGAAATTAGGATTTTTCTCTTAAGCACTGAATCTAGATACCCATGAGGGTTTATTCACAGACAGCTTACTTGTTTTGGATTTCATTACTATTTTCCTATATTTAAAATTAGCATTGATATTCCCTGTAGTATCCAAAGTTCAAATCACTAGTAAATCTTTCGCTTCTATCCACCAGGCAGAGAGGACAGCAGACAATTTATCTTTTTCAAGACTGCTACTTCCTCTTCTTCAATTAAAAGAAAAATCAAATGGCTGAAGCTATATAAAGTATATGCAGTGGTAGACCAAAATTGCAGAAATGGATCCCTTTTCTAGTTCACAACTATTTTATGAACTGAAATAATTCTTTTTCTCCAGAGGTACAAGTTTTAGGGAAGAAAAAAACAAAACAAAATAAAACACTTTTTGGGGGCTGTGTGCTTAGAAGTAGGTTCTGTTATATCCAAACATTTTAACTGCAATGCATGATGATTTTAACTGTAGAGTGGCAAAAGCACATACTTATTCAGAAAGAGTGGTTTCTGCCTTTTCTTTAGAAAGTTATATCCGATATAAAGCATTGAGCAGCTTCACAATGCATGCTAAACCATCCTGCAAATAAGCCATGGTTGCCTCCTCATGGAAACACCCATGGTCCTCTCAGCAGTTGAATAGGTGCTTCCCCTCCTTTTCCCTTGGTCCTCCAGCCAATGTCCCAATGTCCTTTATTTATTTATTTATTTATTTATTTATTAAAACATTTTTATGCCGCCCCATTCGCCGAAGCCTCGGGGCGGCTTACAACAAAAAAATAAAATAACATTTTAAAATATATACAATAAAATACAAATATATAATATAAAACATACACTATAAAACAAGCCGCCCTGGCCAAATAAAATTCAATAATATTAACATTTAAAATACTGCTTAAATAAAAAGGTCTTCGCCTGGCGCCGAAAAACAAATAACGACGGCGCCAGGCGGACCTCTCTGGGGAGCGGATTCCATAACTTAGGCGCCACCGCTGAGAAAGCCCTCCTCCGAGTACCCACCCTCCTAACTTCTTCCACGGAGGGCTCCCGGAGAAGGGCCTCTCCCGCCAATCTCAGGGGGCGGCTGGGCATATAAGGATGTAAGCGCTCCTTCAGGTAACCAGGACCCAAGCCGTTTAGGGCTTTATAGGTCATTACCAACACCTTGAATTGGGCCCGGACTTCAATGGGAAGCCAGTGAAGCTGACGGAGAACTGGAGTCATGTGAACATAACGTCCAGTCCCCGTCAGCAGCCTGGCAGCTCTATTTTGGACCAATTGAAGTATCCGGACCGTCTTCAAGGGTAGCCCCACATAGAACCCTTATCTTCTCCTCCCAACTCAAATTGCTACTACTTTGTTCCAGATCCTCAGAAATGTGTAACTGGCATTGTATTTTTTTATCTCCAGAAACATGCAGAGGGGTATGTGTGTGTGTGAGAGAGAGAGAGAGAGAGACAGAGAGAGAATGAGAGAGAGAGACTCTTTCAGAGGTGTGATTTAAGCTGCCAAAGGTAACAAAGTAGAGTTATTAATTTAGGTACAAATTGACAAGGAAAGACTGTATGTAGGCTAATTCATACACTAAGTTACTAAGCCGTCACTGAACTTCACTGGTAAATATAGGAAAAACAGAAGTAGATACATCTAAAAGAAAAGGTTTATTATTTATTTATTTATTTATTTATTTATTTTATTAAAACATTAAAGGTTTTAACATTATTAAAGGTTGCGGAGGTGGCAACAGATTACCCCTCAGAGCATTGCAATCCCTTTGATTTCCAGTGCTGAAATACGAGTTTTCAGTGAATGAATACTGTTCCCAGATTGCACCAGAGAGGGGAGTTATTAACACCCCCACACATTTGTGCTTCCCTTTTGGCACGCACTGCTATTCTTACTGAATGGGGTAGAGTACATGGGGCTGCTTGTGAGGGGGACATGCAGATCCCAGTGGTGCTGGTGCCCCACTTGTTCCTCCTTGTTGTGTCATCTCTAAGGGTTATTTTTAACTGTCTGGAAAATATATGCATTTGTTTTACAGACTGGCAAATATGTGCATATTTTATGGTTGGAGAAGTACAATGCAGGCTTCCCCTTCATTTGCCTTCTGCCATGAACCTTCTGCATATTTTTCTCTATTTACTTCCCAGCCATAAAATTTGAGTACATTTCCTTATCCGTCAAATATGCACTATTTTTTAACATAGAAATATGCACAAATTTCTGGGGAATAAGTGGAGAGGAAATATAGGTAGATTACCTTACATTAAAAAAAAAAACCTCTTCAGATGGTCAGTTGTAGTCTGTATATGGACTGTCCACTCAATACTCTGAAAAACCTCTTGTTTTTTAGTTGTGCACTAGGATCTCCAAGTTATAACAAATGCTGGAATTTTCCGTGTTCGAGTAATACAGATTACCTTGACAGTTTCATATCAGATCTAGTAGAGATAGACAGAGCATAGTAATCAAAGGCAGATGTGGGTGAGTGACTTGCATTCTGCACTTATTCATAGAGTTTGGTGTCTCCCCTTCTTCAATCAAAGAAGATGACATATTTCATTTTTCTGTTTGAAAGATCTATGAAAGGTTCACTCCATCCTCCCTGTTGATTCATGTTTGGGAAGCAAAGGTGCGGCGATCTCACTAGACTAAGTAATATGTCAGGAAGTCTGATTTGCTTTTAATGTCTTTGATCACAAGCTCTTTGTGATCGATCAATTTAGGTGAAACAAAATTATGGAGATTTAGATAGAATGAATGCTAAACCACACATAGGAAGCCAAGGATTCATCCCTATCTGGTAACACCTCCATTTTTTATACTATGTACTTAAGAAAGACTCCATTGAAAACACAAGGCAGTTACTGTAATACATGTGAAATCTGCAACATACTGAATTAATCTTTGCTTGTATTTGAGTCTCATTCTTTGCCATAGTTTGACAAATGCACTGCTTTTAACAGTCTGTGAGGTTGAGACTTTTGAGGAAAATCTAGTACTGGTATACAGCTTTTAAAGTGCAGTTGCAATCGCTTTCCTACAGCATATTATGCATTTTAAACATCTACAACTTGTAACAGTTCTGCTACAGCTAATTTAACAAAATTAATATTGTACCATAAATCTGCAGTGTTTAGTAACACTTACAGAGATAGCATCCAATTCATACTGAAGCCATGGGGAAGACAACTGCACACATTGGAGAAGGAGATGGAGCTTTCTATGACTTCTGAACAGGAAATGACGTAGCTGAGCAAGCCAGAAGTAAAATACATGTGAATGTATTGGGAGGAATGTGCTTTCTGTATGCATCTAGAAATTAGAAGTAAATAGCATTTCATTATGAATTTCTGCCCTGTTGCACATCCAAACACTAAAGAGAATATCTGTCTCTGTTTTACACCAGTAATCTGATATTTCAATTGAATTGTCAGTGTCTCATAATGAAACAAAAATGGTATGATTTCAAATATATTCCCACAAATTGTGACAGATACAACCTTAGGAAACAAAATGCAACATGATACAAGGGTGGCCAAACCAAGTCTCGCAAGCCACATGTAGCTCTTTGGATCCCATGGGCGCCTGCTTGCTGCCTGCCTCTGCCAGCCACAGGCACCCACTTGCAGCTCTCAAACGTCCAGCCTTTACCATGCGGGGCTCTTCTGCTGAACAAGCCTGGCCACCTCTGGTGTAACATGTGCTTCCTATTTCAAAACTTCTGCTATTTAAAAAATACTATCTTCATCTCAGTTATCAGGTCATCATATCCTATTTAGGAGCTGCTAATTTTTTCTCTAGAACAACTTTCCCCCATCTTGTGCCTTCCAGACGTGTTTGGACTGAAAAATCCAGAAATCCCAGTCAGTGGCCCTGCTGGGTAGGAATTCTGGGGTTATGGTCCAAATGCCTCTGAAGGCCTCTAGGATTTAAATACACTTCTTCACTTTAAGCTTTCATAGTTTCGTAACTTGTCTGAGAATTTTATTTTTTAATAATTTTATAGTTTTTCAATTTAAAACTTGATACATTCAACGGGTATCAAAAATGCACAGAATAACAGGGTGATTCTAGACACTTCTACTTGGAAGTAAATGAGACTTGGGCAGTTTGCACATATTATATCAGTTTTAAAATGAATGCATTTTCATACATGGGCAGGTATAATGACTGCAGCACGCTCAGTTTTTCTGTTTTTATGACATAACTCATCATTGGCTTCTTCATTGGTAGTGGCGTATGTGTTACATGTCATACTCCACAACTGAAGGAACAGATTGTGGGTTGTACAGTAAAGCACTTGCTCAGAAGAGTATGGAGCACTGCAAGCAACACACTTGTTCATCTCCGTGTGCTTGAATTCTTGTTATATGCAAACCATTGAGTTTAATGGGGCTTGCGCCAAGGTAAGTTAAGAACTGTAACTTAAGCCAGAGCCAGTGTGGTATAGTGGCTAAGACCACAGGACTGGGGCTCAGGCAATCTGCGTTCTTGTCTGTACTCAGCAATGGAGTCAACTGGGTGACTTTGGGCTAGTCACAGACTTTCAAACCAACCTACATCACAGGGTTGTTGTTGTGTGAATTAAGATTGAGAGCAGGAGGGGGATATTGATGTAAGCCACTTTGAGTTCTTCATATGAAAAAAGGAGGGATATAAATCTAATTAATAAATAATAGGCCCACAGAAGGATATCACTGGTGGCGGATTTAATTTAATTTATGTTAAACTCATATTGTGGGTGTATGTGTTAACTTGCTCTTCCTTCTAAGAGCTCTGGGAAGGTTGTAATCCTGCATGTTTTCCTTGCAGCAACCCTGTGAGATAGCTCAGATAGATGCAGTTCTTGGCCAAAATCACCCAGTCACCTTTAGGGCTGAAGGGAGATTTAAGCGCCTCCCCTTCCAGCTCCGAGTATCCTCTGTGCTGCATTGGTTCTTGCTATGTAGGCCAAAGCAGAGCAAGATACATGTCCGTACGTCATGTAAAGGCTGGCTTGTTGGGTGGGGCAACACCCTTTTTCAGGATTTTCAGAACTTCCTTCTGCAGCAGTGTGTTTAGCCATAAAAAATACCATTTCAGCTTAGCACAGCGGCACTTTAACTTCACTTAACATCTGTGCCAGATGTGAGATGTGTAATTATATTTTGTTTTAAGACTTCATAACTTTCCTGATTCTTTTATTCAGCCCATCTTTCTTTACCGGCCATTTCAGACAATCGATAAGCGTTATGCAGTGGCATATGGTCTGGGTCTGATGTGCTTTGAAAAGGGTACAGAGTACTAATAATGAGGATTCTGCGAAAATGGGAAAACCAGGGCAGCAGATATGCTTTGAGAAAGTATGGGGTTTTAGCATCTTGAAACAATATATCACACTCAAAGGGACAGAATTGGGCTGCGCAATCTGTTAGCTCATTCTTGTCCAATCTGGTCTCCTCCTTTCTTTTGGAGCCAGCATTGTCATCAACTTGCTGAATTATACTCTGACTGGAATGAATTTCAGACACAGGGTAATGTATCTACTTAAATGGAATTCTATCTTTCTATGAAAGCTTTTTAGGTATATTTTTTAAAAATGCAAAACACAACACTGTTAACGTGAAATTGCTCAGAATTTTACAGAAGAACAGAGGGAAATTTTCTACCTTTTAGTTTCAGAAAAATCCTTCTGCTGTTTCTGTCCTTTGTAACTTAAAAAAGGCAGAAACATTATTTTGTTTTGCAAAATAACCTTAAGCTCAGCTTTCAAACATAGCTACAAAGCAATGTTTTCATCATGAAATGTTATATAGTTTAACGTGAGGGCAATGCTTTTTAAACAGTTTAAAAATCAACAGGTCCTATCAACTAATTTAGGATGGGCCAAACCCTTTTTCGTCATAATATTAATATTACGACTGGCCCACTTCAATTTGCCATTGAAGAAACTGTATTTCATAATCAGTTTATTTGATCACAAATACTTCGGGAAAGTTTATGGAGCCTTTTCAGGCTTTCAGGAGAACTATTATGTATGCATGATAATCTCTGCATGTCGCCTTGGCAGTTTTTCCTTAGGTGCTGGTTCCTTGCGTAAGGCTACATAAACCATTAGCAGCGCAATCCTGTGTGTCTCTACTCTAAAATAAGTCCCACTGAGTTCAGTGAGGCTTATGATTGCCATCCAAATTCTGTTTCATGCTTGAGATGGGTATTTCACAAGTTTCTTATGGAGCTTGCTAATTTCTAGATATCAGTGGAATTATCTCAGTGGAATTATTGACTTTGCAGTATCCGTTATATTTTTGTTCTCTTTTATAAGGTGAATGTACTATTTATTCAAAAATTGGCTGAAGGAAAGCGGTTTTCCACAAAACTGATTGCTTTCAGAATTATGAAGTCCTGATAATCGGTAAAATAGGGTTGTTATTTATTTATTTATTTATTTGTGATATTTATATGCTGTCCTATCGCAAAAGCCTCAGGACGGCTTACATAAATAAAATACAAATATCAATATAAATAAATTATGAGAAAATATCAACATAAAAATCAACATAAACAAATCAACCCACTCTGGCTACAGTTAAAAATATAATATCAAAAATACAATATTAAAGCTTATTAAAATATTGATGAAATAAAAAAGCTTAACCTTGTTAGCTTTTTGCACTGATTTATACGAAAGTGAGGGGGGTCTGCTAGAAATGACTGATATTCCCTGCTGTTAGAATGACAGGCTAGCAGTGCATATGACAGCACTCCTGCTAAGGAGCCTTTAGTTTTACTGTGTTAAATTACAGAACCTTGCAGGTATAGCTAACAGCACCACGGGACCCTGCCCTAGTACAGGGCACTAGGCGGTGGTCAGATGAATAGGACCAACAGCACAACACTCTTTAAGTTCTTCCTTTCCGAATTAAACACGCAGGGGTGCGATGTTCTTTCTGCTTAGGATTAAAATGTTAGATTTTATGGTTCAAACATGCTAAGAAAATGCATGATCAAAATGATATGGTTAAAGTTATTTTAATAATATTGCAATATTCAATGATTAAAAGGTTTTCTGGTTAACATTAGTTCATAAAATAAATAAGATGATAAAGTTAGTTGACCAGAGTCTGAAAGGAAACAATGTCAAGGACTTATTTTTTTCTCAAATCAAATAGTTCCCTAAAATTAAGGGTTAAGGTAACACTTACATTTTCAAGTCTTGGCAATGTAAGCTTGTGAGAGAAAGGAACTTCTCTCTGGCTAAACTGCATAATGAATATATAAGCAATGAATAAATGCTGTCTTTATGTACACACTTGAACCCTTTTAACACCGTTGTTATTATTTATAGTGTTGTTTCATTGAACAGCTATATTTTTATTTTATTTGAAGAACAAAATAAAATCATGTTATTAAATTATCCGATGGCTAGATTAACTCTTAAACACAAAGCATACATTTCTTCTCAAAGCAGTGGACATATCATCAAAGATTGTAAAAGAATTCTCCCCACTCCTCAAAAAATTCCACCTGTTTTTATTTTAGAGTTTTTCACACAAAAATTATGCAGACTCTCTTTATAAATTCAGTCTAAGGTAACAGCATCACGCCTTTTAAACATATATTTAAATGAATACATTTTTACTCTTCACCCTGAGCTTTTAATTTCTTTGCCTGCATTCCATTTCTTGTGCTGTTTTTCATAGTGACCATCTACTTGAGCTTCTAGAAATACATTATTGCTTTTGCTTTCCAACCCCTACTCTTGTCTATACAACAAACTTCCATTTTCCAACTTATTTTATAATACCTGAAAGAGGACTATCTAGGAGCCTCCCTTAATCATGTAAACTGATAGGCAACAGGATCAAAACATCTTTTTCAGCCAACTACGTTCCTTGTCATGCAGCACTGATGAGCAATTGTTATAGTATTTACATTATAGGAGGTTCTGCCTGCTTGACAAATTGGTATAAGTATTAATAGACAGGAAATAAATAAGTGACATTACTTTTCTAATTCCACATTTTTAAGCACCTATTTTTCTACCATAAGTTAATATATAATGATAAGTCAATAATAATGATAGAGTAAACAGATACAATACCTGTTGGTATGAGGCAAGATTTTGTTGAACGTGTTAAAAAACAGATACATTCTAAAGTCCAGGGCTTTCTAATAACATTATATTGTATGAGAGTTTTAAAAGGCTATTAGCAAAAAAGCTATTCTAGGTTGCTCGACAGCAGTTTGTCTGAAGCACTGTGCTTCAGAGCTTTCCCAAGCTGTCAGGTACCATAGGGATGCTTTCAGAAACGGAGCTTTCTGAATTCCCTCTGCATATGGATATTGTACATGTGTCTTCACTTCAGATACATAGACAACATTCATTGGCATAAAATGATTTCTCATTTCGAAGAGGAAGAATATTGAAGAGTTACCTTTTGGCTGTATGTCTTATGCTCATAAAAATTTAATCTTCTGTAATTTGGCGTTTCAGTTATAGTAACAAATGTAGAACATTGTAAAAGTGACTTTATGTTAGATCCAGACCTATTTGTACTTGGAGTAAACTCACTGAAAATAATGCAACAATTTAGTCACAAATCCTCCTGATTTCAGTGAATCTAGCCTAGCCATGACTAAACCCAGCTACAACCAAGTAGCACAAATTTTTAGTTTTCCCTTTTTAGGTTCTGAATTTGCTTGCTTGAATTATGAATTCAGTAGAAAAAGGACTTTGTTTACATACATTATTTTGTACCACATTGATGATTCTGTTTCAAATAATGTGCTTCTATTGATGAAAATGTTCTGAATTTTTAAAATTGATCTTATACTTTTTTGTGCATTACAGATGAATGACATCATAGCAACCATCAGAGAGTCTAACCTCAAATTGACACTGGCCTTTGGAATAGGCATCCACCATGCCGGCCTGCATGAACGAGACAGAAAAACTGTTGAAGAGTTGTTCGTGAACTGTAAAATCCAAGTATGCTTCTTCTCTTCATAATAACATATTTGAATGTTTTTGTTCACTTTGAAAAGTTATTTAAACAAGTGTCCTTTATCTTTTTAGGTTCTTATTGCCACTAGCACATTAGCATGGGGTGTCAATTTTCCAGCGCATTTAGTCATTGTTAAAGGGACAGAATTTTATGATGGAAAAACAAGACGTTATGTTGATTATCCAATTACAGGTATTGTTGGAAATCATAGCTCTGTGAGAGAAATACATATGATATGCAGTACTTCCTTGAAAATAATGTTTAAATGTATTAATTTATTCTTAAGTATGGAAGGGAAGAAATCTGAGAGGGACTTATCACATCTTTTGTTCAGATTCTTCAGGAATCGTTGTCATTTCTACATTTTCTAACTTTTTCTGTATCTTGTGAATATTGAATTTGATGAGTAAACATTTTAAAGGGATCTTGAGAACAAAATAACAGTATCAAAGAAGAATTACAGCAATATATGATATGGTATACTTTATCATGTATCGCTTTAGATGTTTTTAAACAATTTTTAATTTTGTGTATATGGGGAATTTTATGGTGTTTTACTGTATTGTCTGTTTTATGAACTGCAGTAAACCATCCAGGAAGCTTTAGTTATTGAGTAGCATAAAAATGAAATTATTATTATACCTAAAGAGTTAGTGAATTATGTAGCATATAGTCTATAGTACTTGTAGAAAGAAAGTCTCAGAATACCTGAGACTTTCCAAAAGGTTTTTTTTTTTTAGTTTGCATTTAATTCATTTCAGCCTTCATTAAAAATGTGTATCAGTAGAAGATACCCAAGCATAGGAATACAGAATACAGTAATACATGGAAAAATAATCACCTTCACCTTAAAATTAGAGGAACAGTATTCGGTGAAGCACCTTCCCAATGTATGTCTGCATTTGGCAGCATTGAAACAATTAGTATCCAACTGTGACTTTGTATTAGGCTATACCAACAGTTCAGCAATATAACTATTACTTACTGAAGCAGTGGGAAATGAGGTAATCTGGTACTAAATTTACATATCTTTACTTATATCTTGCCTTTTTTTTCATTCCAAGGAACTCATGGTGGCTTACATGATCTCTTATGCCTCTACACCAAACTGGCTTTCAAATTTCAACAGCAAATCACTGCTTTTTCTTATTGGTTGAGCAAGCATTAGTTATGTTGCAGATGGTAATTTCTATTAACACAACATCATTTTCTGTAGCACTGGGACACAGTTGGATACTGCCCAAGATTACTAGTTCCCATTTTTCTGAGCCTTTCTTTAGTCAATGTGTATACTTGTAACAATGGTGGAGCTCAATTTCTGATTTAAGCATTAGAAATCATGTTTTAAATCAAACATTTTTCTGTTTTCAGTTGAGTAATATTTTTAATTCACATTTTGTTTAACTTTTAACAAGTGCTTATGTAGTTAAGAAAGAAATTTTGTGACTGAACATTTGCCACTCAACAGCGGAGACTGTACTATACATAATGCTTGTCATCAATTTACTTTTGTAGATGTTCTTCAGATGATGGGACGTGCTGGTAGACCTCAGTTTGATGATCAGGGCAAAGCAGTTATTCTAGTTCATGACATCAAGAAAGATTTCTACAAAAAATTCCTTTATGAACCTTTTCCAGTAGAATCAAGGTAAAGGGAAGGACCACTATTATGGGCAGCCATGATTCATGATTCATTATGCATAGTATGGAGCAAGTGGATAGGGAGACATTTTTCTCATGCTCTCATAATACTGGAGACTGGATTCATGAAGCTGTGAAGCTGATTGTTGGAAGATTCCAAGCCGGCAAAAGGAAGCACTTCTTCGCACAATGCATGAAACTGTGGAACTCACCTTCATAAGATGTAGAGATGACTACCTGTTCACACAGCTTTAAAAGAGAATTACATCATTCATGGAGGACTAAGCTATCCATAACTACTAGTCCTTACGCTATATGCCATTTCCAGTAACAAAGGCTTTATGCTTACATACTCTAGCTGGGAGAGAGGGTGCCTTTTTACTCATGTCTTGCTTGTGGGTTTCCTCTTAACCACCATGTGAACTGAATGCTGGACTGCTGGTGCAATCCAACATAGCGGTTCTTATGTTCACCTTATTTACTGTATTCCCTCTTCCTGCAAATTGAATACTGGACTGTCTAAAGACTTTACTTCTAGCTCCAGACTGACCTTGCTGCTCAGCTTACACTATATTATCAATTAAGTGGTTTCCAAAGTTTCATTTCCATATTTATAATGCAACTGTGGCCACTGTAGTCCCTCTCTCCCCCTGTATTGACCACGCACAGTAATTTTGGATTGGGAAGGTGGGAGTAGATAAAAGAGCAAGTAGTTGGAAGATGGAGCAGTAGTAGTAGAAGCCTCTTCGTTTATAAATAGCATTCTCCTTTTAAACTATATGCATTCCTGCTGCCTCCTCGCCTTCTTTTGCAGAGTTCGGCAGAAAATGAATGAGAAAATAGTTCTACAGTTGCAGATGGATTCCTATGTAAGAAAACAAAAATGATAGGAATCTTACTATAGATATTACTGCTGAAGAGAGTGGTAGCAACAGCAGTAGCAGTGTTTCTCACAAAGGTCTTTCACCTGTTTTAGAAGCTTTAAATACACAATTGGATCAGACTTAGTATCAGTAGTTAGGATTTACAGAGTTAATAACTGAAGGCAGGTGTTAAGACTATTTATTGGCTAAATACAACTTAGCACTTTTACCAAATTAATATAAATCCTTTTAACAGAGCTGGTACACTTTTTACTATTCAGTTATTTGTTTTCGTCTAGTTTGCTGGAAGTTCTGTCCGACCACTTAAATGCAGAAATTGCAGCTGGAACTATAACTTCAAAGCAGGATGCCATGGATTATATCACCTGGACCTACTTCTTCCGTCGCCTTATCATGAATCCTAGGTGAGCTATTAAGACATCAAGAGTCAATGGGATTTGGGGACATGATAAGGAAACTTGAATGCCTTGGTTAAATTCCTGCTTAGTTATGGACATGCTGACCAGACAACTACTTCTTAGTTCTTAAGCTGTAAAATAGAAATTTGATAGAGTTACTATATAGGCTTGGTAATGTTGTAAACCACACTGTAACTATCACACTTGGAGCATTTTGCTCATAACTTTTTTCTGTTTTTGTTGCATCTTATCTCTAACAAAGAAAACAGGCAAGACAGAAAAGAATGCATTCTTCCTTTATCCTCCCCTGTACCTTCTCTTCCCAGTACTCTTACCCAGGCCAGCTATGAAATTCTACACATAGAAGCTTTCTGTATGCAAATCACTTCAGGATTTTAGAATTAGAAGTCACAGGCCCACTTAGAGATGCCCATTTGAGTGCAACTTCTCTCAATCCAAACAGTCCAGGGCCACCATTAACCTTAAAATGACCAGAGGGATGGGAACAGTGGAAACCTGGTCCTGCAACAGTACCCATACTAGGAGGGCTGATATTGCTCACTGCAGCATCCTTCCTTATTTTAAAACATGGAGAGTAATGATCTTGGCATCTTCCTTGTTTCAGGAATAAATACAATCCAAAAAAATACAATTCTTTTTGGTAACATTTATTCCCAACTATTCCCATTTGGAGTCAGGGTTCTCCATTTCATTCCTGATGACAAGATAGTGTTGTGATTTAAGCAAGTTTAAAATATGAAACTCTACACACTCTATAATGTGTGTTATGTTATTTTGAATCATGGTTGGCAAACTGTGTGTGTGCGGGGGTGGGGGTGTTTTTTCATGTTTGTTTTTCTCTAATGTACCAGGTATGCAGACTCAGTTGTGAATAATAGAATGGGAGGGAGAGAGGGAAAGAAGAATGTTAATTATCTGCTTCACACTCAGGATTGTCTAATGTACCCCCTCCCACAGAGAGAGAGAGAGAGAGAGAGAGACCATCAAATCTATGTAGCTGCTATGCTGGAAAGAAATCAGCAAAGAACCCTTCTCCCCCATTCAGAACCAGCAGAAAAGGTCTGCTGATTAGATTCTATGACCTCTGCTGATAGAAGGAATCCCTCTGGGTCCAACCTATTGTCTTTTATGAACAGATTTGTATACAATTTTCTGTGGGAAAGCAATTTCAGTCTAACCCTCTGTCTAATTTACTTGGGGAGAGACACATTAGCCATAGTTCTGGATTTCTTGTACTGTCTAGTTCTGCCCAAATGTTCCAGTTTCAGGAACCATTCTTCCACTGACACCAAGGGAGATCTTGCCCTGTAAGTTGCATCAATGAGAAATGCCCAGAATCCTGTGTAAGTCACTGTAAAGAGCAGGGTATAAGTTTAAATAAATAAAAATGCAAACTAAGGAAATGGGAAAACTATGCATATAGAAAAATGGGAATGCAGAGTTCCTTGTCTAGTGAGTGTAGTTTGTCTAGTAAATTTCATTGCATGTTTCTTCTGTCGAAGGGTGAGCAGGTAGCATTCAGCCAATCCAGAA
Organism: Varanus komodoensis; assembly: GCF_004798865.1. Lineage (NCBI taxonomy): Eukaryota > Metazoa > Chordata > Lepidosauria > Squamata > Varanidae > Varanus > Varanus komodoensis. The sequence continues at coordinate 61,942,840 of NW_025335268.1, forward strand.
ATGGGGATCACTAACTATCCTCCTCAACACATTTTTCATGGCCTCTCTTTAGAGCAAAGAGAGAGAGAGAGAGAGAGAGAGAGAGAGAGAGAGAGAGAGAGGGAGGGAGGGAGGGAGGGAGGGAGGGGAAAAACTAAGAAGGTTTGTAGGACAGAATGAATAGGACCCATTGGGGGTGGTGGGTGTAAATACTGCTGGGTTGGGTGATTCACTTCTCCCATCACGTTTTTATTTTAAACTGTTGCAAATATTTGTGCAAAGACAGATTGAAACATATATGGAGGAGAATGTGCTTAGGTTTAAGGGATGGAAAGTACATGGAGGGGAAGTTTGTGTACCTGTAATAACTGCTCTACAGCCACAAAAGAGATAAGGAACAAATATTTCTCCTTTCTCTAAGTGTTCAGAAGGTGGAAGACGCTGAAAAGTATCACTGCCAGTTAGAATTGATAGGATTTTATTTCTGCTTTACTATTTCCCCCCATTATTGGTGCTTCCAAATTGCACTGTTAGCTCAAACTGCTCTAATTAAAGTGGCTTGTCAGTTAAGCTTCCCATGTTTTATACCTTTTAGCTAGGCTCCAGAGAAGTGCATAGGCTTACACTTTTGCTAGTTCAGTGGAATTGTTTAGTTCATTTCTTCAAATGAATGGTTTTTATGGAGTTTTATCACAAATTGTTCTTGAAATTCCCATTAAAAATGGTCTTCATTGGTCCATAATATAGGCAGCATGACTGCTAATGCAGACTACCTAACATGGTCCTTTACCATATTCATTGGCTTCCAGTCCTTTTCTAGGCCTGATCCAAGTGCTGGTATTAACATGTAAAGGCCGAAACATCTTGGAGCCAGCTTACATGAAGAATTGTCTCCTCCGTATATACATGTACCCAGACTTTAATATCATCTTCAGCAATCCTTCTTTGGGAACCCCAAAAGAGATGGGTGGCTACTAAGATGTGGGTCTTGTCTGCTCTGGCATCTCAATTCTGAAATGAGCTTTCCAAAGAGAGTTTCTTGGTGCCAGAGCTATGCTCTTGTCAGTGCCAAGTAAAGACCTTTTTTATTTTCCCATGGCATTTTAGTTTTTCAGTTTCAATTTTCAATCTTTTCCCTGTGGCTAGGTTCTATTTTTGTTGTTATTTTTTAATTTAAGTTTTAACTGTTAAGTGTTATATATTCTATTTTATCATTTGCTTGCATTTTATGGTTTAATTCTTGTGAACTGCCCAGGGAGTTTTGGTTATTGGGCAGCACAGAAATGTAATAAATAAGTGATACAGGGATGTGGTGTTTGGGGAACATAAGTCTCCTTGGGCTCATGGAACTGCTTCCATGGCACTTTTGATATATCTTCCAAAATATGATTTTTGAACAAAGGATCAAATCATTACATTTCTATTAACAATTTTAAGATCGAAATTGTGTATTTGTTGTAACGTGCTGCACATTTTAAAGCACAACCACTGAAGCAGACATATTAAATATTTTGTGGGTTGCAACCTTAGAAAGAGAATAAAATAAAATACTCAGCTAGAATACCAGAAATTTATGTTAACTTGAAAAGCAAATGGCTAAAAGAGCCCTTCTAGAGTACTGTCCATCTGTGGAACAAATGTTTTGGAAAGGAATCACTGCTAACTGTAGGGATATTTATTACAGTGATGATATTAGTAAAAAAATAATAATAAGCCTATTTACTGTATCACATGTTGCAGCTTACTTATTTGGAAGATCTGCTTGTCTTTACAGGTAAACTCTAAAATTACAAGGTTAATTTTCTGTGAGATCCACAACATACTGAAGTAAATCACTTTGCAAAATGCATAAGTCTATATCTGTAAAAGTTTTTAACTGTTTGTATTTTACACTGATACATTATTGTGTTCTGATTCAGAGAAAGTTATTTGTGTATAAGTCCTGTTAAAATCCATGCAATTTAAGTTAGATACTAGTAATTTAAGGCCCATAGCTTGAGGTCTTACATTTAGAATAGTTTTTTTTAATGAGCCTTTTTTCATTTCTACCATAATGCTTTTTATTATTTTTCCTAAAGTACTTGTTTTATGAAGTAGAATGTTTAAAATTAAGATTCAATGTTCTGTTTATTTGTTAATTCAGCTGAGAAGATAGATAGATGACAAAAAATGAGTACTTAAGCTTGTGCCAGCATTACTGTTTGGCAGCTGGCATTGTTAAAGAATGTTGACTCACTAGTTGCTTGACTAGGGATTATAAATAGACCTTGAAAAACTAATTAAATGAGCAGTCTCACTGAAGGACCCAAATGTCTTACAGAGGGCTGTAGCTACTCTTGATGAAGCAAAAGTAGTTTTTCCCCAGTCTTATTCAAATATAGAACTATACTTAATATGAAATATTTTGGTGTCATTTTTTGTGCTTTCTTGAAAAAATTAGTTTCTAATGCAAATTACTGTAAATTTATTGACAGTCTTATTTGTGTTGATATTTGGTTCATCTATATCCTGAATATATGGTTGATGACAGAAAATGTATTTCTACAATTTCCATCCTGCCTTTCTTAATGGCCTCAAGGTAGCTTGCTATAAATCAATCAAAGGCAGAAAACTACGGTGCTAACGGTGCATTTTTAGGCATGTCTACAAAGAAATGAATCCCACAAGATTCATTAGAACTTACTACCAAGTAGATGTGAATAGGGTTACAGGCTAAACAACAAAACGTTGGAAAAATACCAGCAGGTAAGAGATACAAACATAAAATCAGAGCATTAAAGGACCAATAAAAGCAAAGATGAAAAGTTAACGTACAAATCAAACATGGTCACTTTGTTTTATGTGCCATTTATCTGATACTGAAGCAAAAGGGTAGTCATTCACATATGATTCTGACGCTGCAAGCCTATGTACATTTAAGACCAAGTGAACATAATAGGAGCTACCTCTCAAAAAGCAATTATATGATTGTGCTGCAATTTTGTTGTGAGGTTTTGCTAACCTATAGATTTGCTTGAAATTACACATTCAACTTGGCTAGTTTTAAAAGTAGTCTGAAGATGGAATGTGTCACCTATAGAAGTCTATAACAAAACTTTTAATGATAATGAGACTGAGATTTGTCACCACTCTTCTATCAGCTTTTATTTCTTCTAGGATTAATTTAGGTATTACATCTTTCTACTGGTCAACCCATTTGGCTTCTTCCATTTTTTCAGTGTTTTCTGTCCTGTATGAATCTTTTTTAGGTGCTTGCTTTTTCTTCCTTACTTGATTAAATCTCATCCTCCTTTGTAGTCTTTCTAGTTTCCTCCAGTTATATCATGAATTGTTCTCACATTTCTCAAGATGTGTCTTACCATTCCTTCTTCCAGTCCATGAGACCAATGATGCATCTTGCCTCAGTGAATTATAGATGACAGAAGAATCTTTGTAATGGCCAACCAGCAAGATGTGTTTCCTGGTGTGAACTTATTCTGGGAATGGTTTGAGCATCATGTCTCATTCCTATACTAAAGCCCAGAATGAAAGCTGCAATGAATAAGGAAGTCCTCTGACACAGGAGTCATAAGCCTTCCCTGATGGCTGGTGACTACTGTAACCTGCATGCAGAACTGCAGTTAACTTGCTATCCTCCATGTTTCTTTTGGTGTGCATGCATTCTACTATGTTCACCCACACTAGTTCGTGTGCCTTACATTGTGTTGCCCACCCAAGGAGGGATGAATAGCATCAGTGGGTATGGCCAAACCCACTGCCATCATTGTGCTGCCCATTTCCCTTATTATTATTATTATAACATTTCTATGCCGCCCCTTGCCGAAGCCTCGGGGCGGCTTACAACACAATAAAATACATTGAAATACAATAGAACATAATAAATTCTGGTCTTTTGCACTTCTCCCAAGAGAAGAACTTGACTGACTGACAGTGGGAGGAGCAGCAGTTCCCTCAAGTGCTACCTGTCCCATACATATGATAGGTATGTGCTCTTTTTATAAACTGCTGTAAACCACGCAGCAAACTTTGGTTATTGGAAGGCATAGAAATGAAAACGATATATTGTCAGAAGGGCATTTTAGCAGAAGTTAAATGATCAAATAGAATAGTTCTTCCTGAAATTAAGTAGATTTGTAGCCATAAGTATATCCATCCAGCACAGCACAACACCATGCTTTTTGAAAAGACCAAATAATAGATTCTCTGTATGCCTTCACAGATAGCACTACTGTTCATTTTTTGTCCAAAAATTGGGCTTTTTTGTGGTTTGAGACAGACAAACCTCAGAGAACACAAAGGAGACCACAGTTTATTGACTCTGTCATACTCACACACCCTGTAAAGCATGAATGAGCAAAGTCTGGCTTTGCCAAAGTGAACTTCTCATACAGAAGCAGCCACTACTGGTTTTTTTGATCCTAGTGTATGTGTTGTTGTTGTTGTTTAATCCAGTGTAGAAGCCTTGCTACATTCCCAATCTTAAATTTGTGGGGAAAACCCCATGGTGGACCAGTGATAGGGGAAAGGCACTCTGGGCATGTTCAGATGGATTTTTCTTCAGTACTTTTTTGCAACCAGTCTTCGCACTACTTAACCCCCACTGGTTTTTCTGGGCTCTTATTTGTAGTTATATTTGTAGTTTTAAAGCTCTACTGATAGGCCTGATACAGACATAATATTTCCAGTCCATTAATCAATGTTATTTCAGAGCCAGATAATCTGCGTGACTGCAGGTGTAACATGACAACAAGTATTGAAAATGAGTGATGCAAGTACTGTCACTCTTTGTGGGCAATATTCAGTGTTGACAGTATAGCAGTGGGGACTACTACTCCTGAAGCAGTCAGAAACAATAATGTGCATTTCTGAAACAGATCTCTCTCTCTCTCTCTCTCTCTCTCTCTCTCTCTCTCTCTCTCTCTCACACACACACACACACACACACACACACACACACAGAGTATCCAGAATAGGATCCAAAGCTGAAATTCTGCGAGCAAATCTTTCTTACTGGTTGCTTTCTAGAGAATATAGTGGCTAAACTCAGAACTCCAACACTGCTTTCCAAAGGGCAATTTAAGGATGCTTCAGAAGACCAATTCATGCATTTGGAGGGCAGCAATGGCCCCTACATGGTTTAACTACAACTCTCATCATTCTCTATGCTGTCTGGGCTGATGGGGATTGTAGGCCGATACAGCTGAACAGCTACAAGTTGCCCACCCTTGATGTAGGGCCTTACTATGCCGAACCAAGTGGTGGGGTTGTGCTTTTCACCCCACCCCAACAACATGCATCCTCCTGTCAAGTGTCCCTTTTAACAAGGGATCCTCAGTGAACAAGCAGCTCTGTGCAGCCAGAAGTGACCTGATTGCGGGAAGCCTCTACATGCAAGTATGTGCTCCTGCACAGAGATTTCTTTGCAAACAGTTGTACTCAATATGTTGATGTTGACGAGCATATACATGATATGAAGAGTGGGATTAAATGTATGGCCCCATTCCTGCTTCAATGGTTTAAGCCTTGAATTCTTGCAGCATGTGAATAGTCCTAGAATGAACCTTTCACAGTATTACTCTGTTATCTGGTTTGTTTTTTCTATCACATTGACCAAATGGTTGATTCTACTTTGGAGCCTCTTTTGAGCAACAAAAATGTGTGAAACGTTCATGCACCAACTTCCCTGTTCAGGTGCACCTACTGTATGTATAAGTTAATTTCCATGTACTGTTAGTATGCCAGCAGGCACCTGCCGAGCTTACCAATCACTAAAGTGTTAACATATATATGATGTGCTGACACACAAGGAAATGTACTGAGGCATGCATGCACTAGTTAAGCTCTTCTCCCATGGCCTGTGTCACATCTGTATCAGCACTGATACGGGAAAAAAAGGTGGGGGGACTACCAGTATTCTCTCTCTGTCTTTTCTAACTGTCAATAAATTTTGCCTCCAGAGTCAAATGGTAATGTAAAATGCTAAATGCAACAGTGCGCATTCTGTTTCCATGATTCTCAGTTCTCTAGATCTTAAACAGTGAATCTGCAGTAGGTGCCATAAATTGCTTCCCCCTCCCTTTTCTCCAAGAAGACTAGCCCATGAATGGATTTTTACTCATGGAGCTCAAGCTATAGCTCCCTGCTCCCTCCCAGTCATGTTCCTTGATTGAATGCCTTGTCATCTCTGCTCAGGCTTCCAGTAGTCTATGTCCACCTTCAGCTTTGATAACTGGAACAATCTTCATGGGACTGAAATAGCCATGTGTTGTACATCTCCTTCCACCACCACCACTACTGGTAGTAGTGATATTAGTTTAACCTGTTACCAGGTCTAGGAATAGTTTGGAGAATCAGCCACTGGGAAAAAAAACATAATTATCATTGAAATAATTTCACAATTAAAGAATAGTTTATACACACACACGCATTCTAACTTTAAAGGGCAAGGAAAACAACTCTGTTGATATTTCAGTTTGTGCAAAGATACAGTACTTTTGAGCATTGATAGTAGGCCATTTTAATTAATGAATCTGGTTCACTTTGATTACCGGTTAAAAATTATAATGATGGTCATTCAATGCATTGCTCAAGGACAGAAACCTGCTTTCTCTTGCAAATGAGCTGACACCCCAGGAGGTGTCTGATTTCTTTCCCACTGAGGCATGTTGATCCACAACTCTTGGATAAGATCCAAAAAAGATGCTGACTGGAACATCTCTCCAGTATTCTGTCTATGAGCAGTATGCTTAGAATAAAAGATTTTAATTAAGTCTATCTGTGATTTGGCTTTAGAAAATTTTTCCTGAAGACAAATCACCTCAGTTTCAGCATGCCTCATGGTGAATAAAATGAAACACTCTTTGAGTAGATAACTGTTTATGCTTGCCCTATGCTTTAAATTATTTTTATTCAGAATGATACATATAAAAACAAAACAAAAATCATGCACTAAGCTCTTGTGGGGCTTCTCTGCCTCGGAAGGAATCTTCCGAATACAAGCAAAAGTTCATCTTCATAGTGTTTTTCAGCTGTCCCTGGAACCTGCTTTCATTATCTGTGTCATTACTACTACCGTATAATCTGAACATAAAAAACATGGTGTTTGTAACAAATTACTTCACAGGCCTGACAGTTATAGCAGCACCATTTCAAGGCTGGTGAAAAATTTCCCAGTGAGATCTTGGGTCAGGTTTACATAAACTAAACAGGAAGCAATTGCTACCACAATCCACATTAAACTCAAAATGGTCAGTGTAACTTCATCTACATTTTATGTCTCTGCACGTCTCTCACTTTCTCAGCTGGTGAAATTCCACACTTGCTTCGATTAGAAAAATAAGTTCATGTTTCTTGTTGCGCTGTTCTTCTAGGCATATTCATCAGTTTAGTAGGGGATTGTGTTTGTTTGTTTTGTTATATATTATTGAAAAGCCCATTTAAAAGTTAGTTCCTTCACTGTTTTGATTCCTTAAATGTTATGTACTTTGTAAATTTTTATGGTACCTAGGGGTTTGTTATTGCCTTTTTCCCAGTGGGCTACTAATGGAAGTTCGCCTGTCTACCCCATGTGCTAGATGCTGTTAGCATAAAACTGCCTTTGACTTTCACACGTCTCAGGGGACGAGTAATTGTTGTGTTCAAACAGCCTGTAATTGTGATCCCGCTGGCTTTCTCAGTACGCTTCTGGCTATTAGAATCATTAAACAACTCAGCACCTGTTAACAGCATTGTAAATATTCAACCTTGCTTGTGTGCAGGTTGAGCTGAATATAGGAGAAGTCTTACAGAGCCCAGCCTCATAAATTAGGGCTCCTGACAAGTCAATTATTGTGAAACTGGGTTTCACTGTGAAATAAATGAAATGTGCTGACAAAAAGGTGGGTTGTCTGTTTGCAGCGGAGGGGAAATAATGACTAGATGATTCAATGCAGTGACCATGAAACTGCACTGTTTTTATTCTTTATCTGCAATTAAACAGTTAGATAATACAGTTACCCAGAAAGTGGGGTGGGAGTAGCAAGCAAAGAGATAGCACAGTTTTGTGTACTTTGAACATACGAGAAGTCAAGTTGCAGAGCTGCAATTTTTAAAGTATTAAATCAGTAAATACCATCTTTAAAAGTACATAACTTTCTAAGTGAATTCCTGTTCTAACAAAATAGAAATACTTCTCTCAAAATTTTATGTATATGATTTCAAAATCTGACCTATACAGTTAAATTCTACAGTTGCTCAAAAGCAGGACCCAGTGAGTTCATTGGATCTTATTCATTCATGCGTATGTTTAGCATTTCAGCCTAAAATACATATGCCTACTTGGGGTTCCCTTACTGTTTTTGTTTTTATGTTTTTAATGTTTAAGGGGAAGGGATTTCCCCCAAATCGAGAAGGCTGTTTTATCCAATAATATTTCTGCTTAATTAAAAAAAACCTTATAGGACTCTGTCCCACAATTTTTATCTTGTGCTGTGTTCAGACTTTTTTTTAAAAAAAAGATGCATATTATATAATTCAAATCCATGCTGTTTAACTTCCTACATTCTTACTGAATCTGTACTTTCACAGTTCTATAACTGTGATCCTTAAAGTGCAAAAAAACTCAGAAAAGAACAGCTTTTCCCAGCATATCATCTGAAGTAAACATACAAGTAAATCTTAATAGTACTGTAGATCAAACGAAGTATGCAGCTAATTTTGTGCATCCAGTGAAACTTTCAACTTCTGTGTTCTGCCAAATTATAAACTTCTTTTGAAATGTGGCGAGTTAGAAAGTTTGTGATATGGCCTGAGGGTCTGCTCTTAGAAGGAGAAAAACCTTTCATGCTACTAAATGCACCTAAAGGAACTCTTGAATCTTGGTTTTCGTGAGCCAATTATATTCAGGCTGCAATTCTGTACCCACTTACTTGGAAAATAGTTCCCATCAGACTTGGTGGAGCTTGCTTCTGAGTATAACCTGCAATAGGGTTGCAGTGTTAACACAGTTTTAATTTATATTGTGAAATATTAGGCACATGATTTAGAATTAATGTATTAAAAGATGCTTGTCCTTTGATGGTTCATGTGCTCCTGGTATGCTAAATTAGAATAAAACATAGGCCACCCTGTATTTTTTTGACTTAAATGTTGGAGCAAAAATTTTTAATGAAAATTCTATGTTAAGTTTGAAATACATTAAGCAATAGCTTTCTGTTTCCATATTCCATAAACTGTCATAACTTAATGTTCCACTTGTAAGGAATCGTGTGTGTGCATGCGCCTGCATGCGTATGCACACACATGCATGCATATGTTCACGTCTGTTGAAAAAGTATTTTGGTAATGAAAAACACTTTTATCCTTCTGTTTTTTTTTATTTTTAGCCACTGTCCCATCCTTTTTAACATATTACCAGAAATCTTTTTTTACATTTTTAAAATGTATGCTGATTTGTCCCATTGAACCCTTCAACTTCCTTTAAATAATTAGTTTTAACAGGCATTAAGTTGTTTAATGAATTAGAATAAGAGTACATATCAAAAATCTCATTCAGACTTCTTTTTGTGGGGGGGAGCATATTGCATCAAATTTGAGAGCTTTATGGGGAAACTAGAGGAACTATCAAAATTGTTGTGAACCACCCAGAATGTAGTCAACTGGGTGGTGTAGAAATGGATAATGACAATGTGGATTATTTAAGAAAAAAATAATTACTAAAGAGTTCAGAGAAAAGTGTGTGTTTGATGCACATAAGGCCTAGTAGAAAAGAAAGAAAGAAATTAAACAGCAATCCTGGTATAGATTCAGGATAGATACATAGAAATGCTTTTTTTAAAAGGATTGAAAGTAGCACAGGAAAAGAGATTTTCTAATGTCCAGCTTTGAATGGGATCAATATCATACTTGGTTCAATTAACATTAACACATTCATTCAAATGTTCCTTCTAATACTTTTACTAACTGATTTTATGGTTTTTGTATTTATTCAAGAACAAGATCCATTGATTTTGTTGCATAGCTAGAAAACCAGCCTATGTTATATAACAAGCAAGGACAATAAGTCTACATTTTAACTCACTATATTGGAAATTATTTGTTACATTTTTAAATGATTAAATGAATACAAAAGTATCTTATTTGTATAACTGACTAGATAACATAAAAACAAGAAAGAAATTAGAACAATCAGGAATAGTAAATTATTCATTAAAAACAATAAAAGCAGTGCAAGTCTATATGCTATATGTGCAAATTAATATCAGTAACAAATATCTCTTCAGTAATTAGTGAAACACAATTGGAAATAATATAAGGGCTGTTCGATAACTTCTAATATTACTTTTTCCCAACTGTTAAAAATCCAGTTAGGCAGCAGTTTTGTAGCCCCTAGGGAGCATATGCGGGGACATGAGATAGTTCACATTCCCAGTTCTGAGGACCTGAAACTGGCAAGGAGTTCTCCTCTTGCAGCCAGCACAGAAAGAACCACACTGGCCACTCGCTATCCAAGCCTGAGAAAGCAGCCCCTGAGAATGAGAGCGAGGAGCATATGGGCAGGGAGGGAAAAGACAGAAGTAGCAGGATCCAAGCCATCCCAGTGCCTCTCCAGTCTCGATCCTCCCCTGCCAAGATACTCTAGACAGGCAAAATGTCTGCCTTACAGAAAATGCAGGGCATGAGATCAGAAAGATCACCTCTGCCGCAAAAAAAGATCACCTCTGCCACAAAAAAGATCTTCTCTGCCATGGCTCCCAATCTTCATTAGGTGACCCTTAGGACTCTGAGCTCAGGAGAGTGCAGCCTTTGCCATAGGATTGCTCCCTTAACTTCAGACATGTCTTTGTGATGTAGGACAGATCAAACCTGACAGTTAGACATTCATCTTACAAAACTTGTGGGACTGTTGTGGGGCTGGATTGAGGTTATAGTTCTTTTCTCCTTACCTGTTCATTAACTCCACAACCATTTCTAAGTCAATTGGATAAATGTAATATTCAAAGTGCAGCCATTGTTTCCACCTTAAAATACACGATAATGCTTACATTAGTCATGTTCTCTCTCCATATTCATGTGTCAACAATACTTTAAAAGTATTTAACAATATTACATTTGCATTTCTTTCATTTCTGCAGTTACTATAACTTAAATGATGTGAGCCATGACAACATGAACAAGTACCTTTCAAACCTTGTTGAGAAATCACTCATTGATTTGGAATACTCTTACTGCATTAAAATAGGAGAGGTAAGACTAAATGTTATTCAAAGCATGGAAAGAACCGGGCAGCAGTAATCTTTATCATTTATCAAGTTTTATCATGCTGAAATTAGACTGCTTTGGAGATTCCTGTTCCAACCACTGGAATTTTTAGGTCCTTTAACATGTAAACCAGTAATTCAGATGTTGCCATTGTTCAGTTTTAAACTCAGCACCTCTATTATACTTTAGAAAATGTTTGCAGGTCTAGGGAGGGTGCTGGGACTGTGCATTATATTTATATAAAAGTTATGTTTCTTTACATAATAGGATGACCGGAGCATTGAACCTCTGACTCATGGCCGCATTGCTTCATATTACTACTTAAAGCATCCAACTGTCCGGATGTTCAAGGATCGTTTAAAATCTGAATGTAGTGTTGAAGAATTGCTCTCAATTTTAACAGTAAGTGGTTTTCTCTGATTCATTAAGATAATTCTTAATTCAAATGAAATACTATTTTGACCCCAACTGATACTGTGCTGTAATAGGACATAGCTGTAAAATAGAGTTGTTTAGTTTCTCCAGGACAATACCTCTGTTTTGTTACCTGTATCATATTATGTCCCTTTTCCTAAGCTAAGCAAATCCAGATGTTCTAACTTTTCCTTATTGGGGAGGTAGGGTTGCTTCAGCCCCATTATAATGTTGATTGCCTTTTTCATTTTGGTTACCAAATCCCCACATCCCTAGATAAAGACTTGAAGCATAGAACAAATTCCCATCATTATTCTTAATAAGTACTTAGTAAGTATTTGGGAGCATTGTTGAACATCTAAATGTTCCCCTTAAAGCCAACTTGCATGCTTACTTCCTAACAGACAAGATAATAATGCAGATTGTACAGAAATAGCAAGCAAATGTCTTAGCCCGCATTAATTTGGAAAACTTTTCTAAACTTTTTTTTCCAAATCTTGGTTGCTTTGAAGCAAGAATATACAACCACTGAAAGTCAAATATTGTTTCCTTCAAGTAATAGTGCCAAAGATGCTTTTGTTCTGAAGAAATATTTCACACTGCTGAATATGGCTAGAAATTGTGCTGTAAAGTTGGGAAGTTCTTTCATGATTTTAGTTTTAAACTAAGTTCATGCCAGCTTAATGTATTGTCTGGCAGTCACATGCAGTTGTTATGAGAGTTGAAACACATGTTACACAGTAGTGCAATTTTCTATTATTAAAAAAGACTGAAACATATTGGCCAGGATCCAGAAAGCTACTTTGGTCACACCCAGTGGAATGTTTTACTTTTTCCCTTTGAACAGTAGAACCCTCTTTCCATATCATAAACTGCTTTTGAAAGCCCTTTTTCAATTTTAGAAGTTGGCATGCAGGAGAAGGGTCATTTTTTCAGAAACAAAAATTCACTGTTCCCTTGGATGTGCAGATTTAGTTGCATGCCTCTTTGGATCCAGACCGTCATTGAGCAAATTATTATGTCTCAAGCAATTTCTCAGCATTACCGTCCTCTCCCTTTTTCCCCATTGTGTAGACTAATTGTCTGTGCTATATCTGAGCTATATCTGCGTTATCTGAGCTATATCTGCTCTTTGCTTGTAGTGCACATAGACTGTGTGGTTTGATTTTTAACAGGCTGACAGGTAGAACGCTCTGTCTTTGAGGAAGGGTTGAATGCATTTTAGTCCCTTGTAGCTGTTTGAGTCTGTCTTTCATGTTTGTCTAAAGATTCCATGATGTAAAATAATCTGCCATTCTGAAAAGTCTCATACATGCAGATGATGCTGTACAAATAGTATGTTGTAAGCTAAAGTAAACTGCAAGGATGGTAATAAGTGGTCGTTCTATTTTTAATATGTATATTTTTATCTTTACAAGTCTTTCAACAAAACCAAACATCAGCAAAAAAGTGCTGAAAATACAAAACAAGAGTAGAACCACAAGCATATATACACAAAAAAGGTGTAAAAGAGCACAAGCAAAACAAGAACACAGAAGAACCCATATGACCACACAGTAACGTCAGAGAAACATTGAACTAGCCTTGAAAGTATTCCTAGTAATGTACACATATATGCTCACAAATATGCTTACAAATATTCAAAGTTTCTGTTCCACATCACTAATATAGGTTAAAATAGGTTGACGAAATGTTGGAATAAGTGTTGAAACTATGTTGTCAGAAGTATATTCTCTCACAGGATGCCAGTATTGTGAGGTGTTCAGCCCGTTGCATGGTTGAGATGAGGGAAATGACCCTAACCCTTTCCATCCCCTTACTATGAGTCTTTTTGCCACTTGTGGTGGCCAGAGGATAGCTTCCAAGCTGTGGGAGTGTACTTGAGCAATATATTGACATATTTAAACAAGAAAAACATATTTAGGGCAACGTTGATGTGCCTAACAAAAATTGCATAGGTTATATTCAGATGTTCACTAATGGTAAGAAACTTAATTCCAAGTTACATATGCCATCAACAGATTCACAATGTCAATTGGGTAATTTACCGCCTTCAGTCAGCACAAATAACAGCAGATTCCAAAATCTATCCAAAATGTGTGCACTGCTCCTGAAGCCAGATCAGTTAAAGTATTGTTTACCTAATGCATAATAAAAAGCAACAAACCTAACTGAAATTTATTAAAATAAAATAAAATGCATTAGGAAAATGATCAGAGTTGGATTCACACTTGTCATTCTGTGAATTGTAAGGCTCTTTCCATTTGGATATGGATCAAGTTCCAGCGTATCCTCCCAGTGGAGGAAGCCATGACAAGCAATTCCGTCCTCCTGTAGTACCGGCTCTACTTCCCTTTCTATTCCAAAGGTCTTCAGTCCTCCAAATCAGCTTTTGAAGGGCATGAGCTCCACAGGGAAAATCTGCAAAAACTGCCTTCCTCCAGTGGGAGGATTCTATGGGCAAAATGTAGCCCACATATTGTCCAGATCCAGACTTCGGTAATTGTCCTCTTTTAAGTTTGCATAACGATCAACATGATCAATTGTACCAGGCATAGGTAGCCACAGTTAGTATAAATAACTACAAATGTACTACCTTTTCCTCCCCATTAAGCAGAAACTCAAATTTCGTAATTCCAATTAAAATTCAGCCCTCTAAATAAGTGGTTTCAGTATTGCAACCAAATACAGTTTTTAAGCAATATATTTGGCTGCGGACCTGAAACCATTTATGCAGTAGGCATAAATGCTGAGTTGTATTCAAATACAGGTTATGCTTATAACTGCATATTGCATATCTGCACATTTAATTTTATGTTAATGTTTTATAAATTTTATATAAAAGTTTTAGAAACTGAGTGTGTGTGTGTGTGTGTGAGAAACATACTGAGAACCACTTAGATATTTTAAATATATTTAATTATACTTAAATCTATGAAGTAAATAATTTAAATGATAAATAAAGTTTATTTAGGGGAAATTTACATTGGGGTTATAAAGGTTCATAAATCAGACCTGGCCCAGATATATTTTATATTCCATTTTATTTGTTTCAGTTCTATGCAACCCAATGACAAAGCTCTCTTGGTGGTTCAAAAACAGCATAATAGAAACACAATAGAAAATTGCTAAGATATGAAAATTTAGACCAATTTAAAACAGCTAGCACAATTAGCAAGAAAATATCAGGACTGGATAAAACCACTGTCTGTTTGCCTTCTAAGTTGCAAATATAAGCTGAATATTCAAGTTAGTATAAATGTGAACCTAAATAAGTACAACAGTGTTGGGTGATGCCTCTTTGTGCTAATGAATTGTCTTTTTACTTTCCAAAGAGTTTTACTTTCTTTTATGTTGGTTTCCATAATTATTAAATATAATCCTAGCTTCTCCTATTAAAGGTGCAAATTGAAAGTTTTTACTACAACTGTATGCTATGTGGAAGGTATTGGGCATTTTAACAGAATTATTACCAAAGGTTCCTCTCCCCCACCTCCCCAAAACACTATGTGTTAATGAGCTTTATAATTAAGGGAGTCACTTCACACCTCTATTGTTAACCAGTGGCATTGCAGCTGTCTTGCTCCAATGGCGCCCTTCTCACTTACTTACTGAAGCATTTAACAGTTTTGGCAACAGGGAATTGCATGGCGTGGGGTAAGTAGTCTAATTAGATGCAAGTGAAAGTCCTTGGGGAGACAGATATTTAAAAAGTAATTTGAAAAATCTCTTAATGATGCTGGCAGTGAAAATTGTAGGTTGCTGTGAAAAAAAAGAGATGTCAATATTGCAAAACCTTGTTGCAGTAATAGTCATGCTGTTCATAATTTGTTGGAAGGGTGTGTGTGTCTAGCTTGAATATTAATCTGCGGGATTCTTAAAATGTTTTTATTCTGAGATATGGTGATTGGTCTTTTTATTTCATAACCTTTCAAAACTGGAAATGTTTTGGAAAGGATTATTTCCCATTAGCAGCCAAAAGTATGCAGAATACATGCTGGAGTGCATGAACAAGGAAAGACTCTCTTACAGTATTGCTAAAATTGCTACTTCAATTTTTGCTTTACCCCTAAAATTGGAAGAGGTACACCTGAGTCCCCCTTTCAAATATTTCTCATTTGGGGAGGATTTGGATGCTTCAATTTCTGTAGTGCCAGCTTCTCATCGAACCACAGAGTTGTATGAGACTTTAGAGACCATTTAGTCCAACTGGAGGCAGCAGGAGCATCCTTGACAGATGGGCATTCATCCTCTGTTGAAACACTTCTAGTGAAGGAGAACCTACCATCGCTTGAAGGAATCTGTTCCACTGCTGAACAGTTCTCAATGTTAGGAACATAAGAAAAGCCATCTAGTCCAGCACTCTGTACACATGGTGGCTCACAAGTTTCCCAGGCTGCCTCAAGCAGGATGGCTGCACAACCCCCTCCTGCCCAAGTACCTCAGCAACTGGTGTATGCAGGCATCCGTCCTCTAGTAAAGGAGATAGCAAGGCTTGTAGCCACCAATTGCCTCCTCCTTCATGAAGCCATCCAGTCCCTTTTTAATACCATCCAGATTGGTGGCAATCACCACTTCCCATGGCAGAAGTTAAAATTGCATACTTTAACTAGGAGAAACAGTTTCTCCTAATATTTAGCTGAAATCTGCTTCCTTGCAGATTCTCTTTGGTTCTTGCTCTGCCTTCTGGAACAGCAGACAAAACTGCTCCATCTTATGCTAAAAAGCTTTTCAGATATTATTACATCATTATTATTAATTTTATATTTTAAGGCCATTATCATGTCTCCTCTTATTTGTGTCTTCTCTGAGCTAAACGTACCTCGCTTTTTCAACCATTCGTTATAGGACTAGGTTTCCAGACCCCTCACCTTCTGTGGACATGTCCCAGTATGCCTTTCTTAATATGGGACACTCAGAACTGACAGAATGCTTCAAATGATGTTGACACTATGTTTTTGTTAATTCAGCCAAGGATTGCATTAATTTTCTTTGCTGCTTCACCACAGTTGCTGGCTCATATTCAGCTTGTGGATAACTAGGACTCCTAGATACTTGTACTGCTGCCAATCCAAGTCACCCCCATCATATATTTGTGTTGTCTTTTGTGGGAAAGGGGGTGCCCAAATGCAAGACTTTGTTATCTTTGTTGAATCTTATGTTAGATTTGGGCCAACGTTCCAGTCTATCTAGATGCTTTTAAATCTTGATCCTGTCTGCTGTGGTTTTGATTCTCCCACCTAGTTTTGTATCATCTGCATATATGATAAGCAACCCCTCTTCATCCTCATCCAAATCATTTTTTTTTAATGTTGAACAGTACAGAGCTTAGAATAGAATCCTGCAGCACTCCACTCAAGATTCCCTCCAGGAAGATCACAAGTCATTAATTATCAGTCATTGAGTATGTTTGCTGTGAATCCACCTAACTCTAGTATTTTCAAACCTTTATTTTGATCATCTTGTGAACAAGGTTATACTGGGAAATTGTCGGTTGCTTTCCTGAAGTAAAGATATACTGCATGCATGATCTACCAAAGTAGTAGCTCTATCAAAGAAGAAAGTAAGGTTGGTCTGGCATGACTTATTCCTGACAAATCAAAGTGCGAAATCATTATTTTGCAAATGTTTGCAGACTGACCACTTAATTATCTGTTCAAGAATTGTACTTGTTATTGACCTTAGGCTGACTGGTTTGCAGTTTTCTAGATCTATCTTTTCTGCCTGCTTAAAGATGAGGACAACATTTGTCCCTCTCCGTTTTACTGGCTCGGCTCAGCTCGACTCGGCTTCTCAAGGAGCTCCCAAATATAACAGGCAGTAATTCTGAAATACTGTCAGTGAGTTTCTTCAGCACATGGGAATGTAATTCATCTGGCCCTTGCAAACTGAACTCATTTGAAGTAGCTAAGTACTGCTTAGCCATGCCTTTACTTATTCTGGGTTGCACATCTTTATGTAATTTGTTATACTTACCATGCTTACAACATTTGTTATACTTACACAAATCCTTTTGTGGTAAACAACTGAGGCAAAATAGAAGCTGAATAGTTCTACCTTCTCTGCATCACTTGTTAATAATTCACCATCTTCCTACACAGTGCACCTCTGTCTTCCTTTATCATCTGCTCTCTTCTAATATAGCCGAAGAAGCCTTTTTCATTGTTTTTAGCATCCATTGCCAGCCTCAGCTCATTCTGACCTTTGCCTTCCTGACACCATCATTATACATTTGGGCAACTGCATAGTATTCCTTCTTGGTGGTATGTCGCCCTTTCATCTCCTGTATATTAACTTTTCAAATCTTCACCCATCAGAGTGTTGCCTGTGCAGCCGCACAGGTTCCTTTAAACGTACTTCGTCCTTCCTTCTCATGGGATAGTTGATGATGGTGTCTCCAGTATTTCAGTTTTCAAGATCTCCCATCCATCTTGAAGTATTTTTTTCTCTGCTGGCCAATGACCAAATAAAGGATTGATTTATTATTTGTTCTCTCTCCTCAAGATTTCTAGATATGGTATCTAACCAAACTTTTCCCTGTACTTTTGAAACAAGAAAAACTGTGCACCCAAAAAACTTTCCTACCCATAACCTCTTAGTCTTTGGAGGTCCATTCAACATTTCTTCTGACTGGATCATTTGTTCTGACATGGATCATTAGGAGAGGATAGTAGCTGTTGGCTTGATGAGTCTCACTAGGTTGTCCATCACATTTTAGATACCTGCTCCAGGAAGGCAACACACAGCCCAAGACATCATGTCCAGTGTGCACACAGCAGCCTTCATCTCTCTTCATGGGATTTCTGTAACCATTATCACATATTTAGTCTTCCTTGAGTTGCTGGTTATGATTGCTCCATATATGTGTGCCTGTTCTGTGTTGCAGGATGGTGTTGCAACTTGGAGGGTACAGTGTTATCTTCCATGATAAATGTTGGTGGGTAAGTCTCTCAGTTCCAGATGACCCTGAGTATCTTCCCTAGAATTCTGTGGTGTGCAGGGTGACTTCCCATTTTCAGTTTGTCAAGGTCAGCTTTCATGTGAAGAGCACTGTATCAACACAGATGGGTTTCCTGATTCTTCTGTTTCTATGCATCCTTTTCACACCTCTACCTATTGAACTTTCTTGTCTCCCTTTTTCTTGCGAAACAACGGCATTGGAACATGGCAGTGTTACCTCTACATGACCGCTCTGCCACAGGACCTCCAAAGTTAAATAGTGTGTGGTGGCACCCAAGGAATTCTTGTGCTTACTTCCTATGAAGGAATTATTTGAGACTGAAGGAAGTTCCAAGAGCAGCAGGGATTATTGGTGTGTTCTTTCAGCCTGCTAGTTTTTTGAGGTTGGGTGCAGGTGTGGGGAAAGACTATACTGCACCCTCAGGATTTTTCAGGTAAGGTTGTTGAAGTTGGCTTGCTGTACCAGTGGCAAAAAAAGACTGGCTCCTGGAACCTGTATTTACAGGTGGTAGGGGTGTTAATGCAAACATTTCTTCTTGCTCAGAGGGGGATTAGATACTGTTCCCACAATGTATAAAACTGAAGTTGGGGGATTATACTGTAGTGCAAACAGAAAGCAATATTAATTTGTACTTTCTTTGTGCCTCCTCTTGGTATTATCACCCTTTCCCCCAAGTCTGTGTATCCAAAGGCTCCAGGCCCAGGAATCTCCACTCATCAGTGCATGATGCCAAGCATGGCTCTCAGGGCCAGAAGCCCACAGGAGCAATGTCCCTGTGCCCAGTGATGTGTCGATTGTCCAGCAAGCCTTATGCCTGGCCCTTCCCTCCCTACTCCAGGCATTGAATTTCAGAGCTGTACCAGGCTGGCTGCTCCTGTGTATTGTTGCCTTGTTAGGTTATCCTTCTCATTGATGCAGATCTCATTTATCTGCTTCAAACAGCTTTCCCCAGATTTCTGCCCTGTAGGTGTGTTGGACTACATTCCTAGCTAGCATGGCCCACTGGTTTTCTGGTTGGGAAGACAGGAATTGAACTCCAGCACATCTGACAGGCTCCAGGTTAGGAAAGGCTGCCTAGAGTGCTGACTGGACTACTTGCTTGCCAGGTTGCCAGTGGATCCTGGTGCCAGAACGAGATGCTTGTATGCAGGCATCAATGGTGCACATAAAGATAAGTGAATGGAGCATGAAGCAGATGTCTAACGTCAGGAGAGTATTAAGGCATCTGAGAATCTGTTCTAAAACCAGCCAAGGAAGTAGATGGGATACAAGCTGTTGCCTTATTTTTTAAGTAGCCTCTTCTCAGCCTCTGTGTTACCACAGCAGCCTGGGAACTAAATCTAAGAGAAAATTGCCTTTGGGCATTGTCTCCTGCAGGATTTCCCCCTTGGAAATTTTTGTGTGTCTATTATTATTATTATTATTATTATTATTATTATTATTATTCAATTTATATCCTGCCTTTTTCCTGCAAAGGGCTCAGAGCAGCTTACAACATTCTCCTCCTCCATCTTATCCCCACAACAACAACACTGTGAGGTAGGTTGGGCTGGGAGTCTGTGACTGGCCCAAAGTCACCCAGTTGGCTCCATGGCTGAGCGGGGACTAGAACCCAGATCCTCTGAGTCCCAGTCCCATGCTCTTAATTACTACACCACACTGGCTCTCTTGTGGAGTCTGCCCCATAGTTGAGGAATTATGCTTTATCCTGTCCATATATCCTTCCCTATTTGCCAGCTCTTCAATTTTTTCTCCAAATTGTTCAAGAGGGAACTCACAGGGTCTTTCCTGCCTTTTCAGCTGTTTTAAAGGACTTCTTTTATAACCATGTATTTCCTACAGGTTTGTGTTCTAGAAAGCAGTTAGCTGCACTAATACAACGGGAAGGAGAGTGTCCTTTATATAAGCACCATGCCTAGGTGTTGCTATTTTGTTTGTTTGATTATCTTGAGGTATAACATAAGATAGTATAGACATTAAAAATTAAATCTATCTAGTCATAGATAGATAGTTATGGATGTGAGCCGCCCCTAGGCTTCGGTGAATGGGGTGGCATAGAAGTCTCCTAAATAAATAAAATAAATAAATATAATCTATGACTAGAAGTATAACAGCATGGGCAAATATAACAGCATGGTTAGAAGACTGGAAATGACCCATTGATTAAGGAGAATTGCAGGTAAGGGGACCAAATCTTCCCCTCCTGGGGTCTCAGTCCAATCAGCTGCCTGTGTAGCTATTCATCAAGCTACATGCCAAGTTACTTTTGCTAAGCTGGAAAGACACAGAGTCTGTACAGATCACGTGTAGAAATAGTAGAGGGAACTGGTGTCAGTGGGCTTATAGGCCACTTAGGTGAAACCAAAGAGAGGTTGCCCTTTATGTTACAGAAGGCATTGACTCCTGTAGGCTTGAAAATGTGAAGACTTCTCCATAGAAGCACTGTGGGGAAAATTTCTGAGTCCTCCAGACCAAAATGTGAACTTGAGATGAGAAATGAAGTCTGGGAGGCCTCCACCAAAGGCAGTACTGTAATAATAGGTGGCTTCAGTTACACACACATGGGCTTGATAAACTTATGTTCCAACTCTGACATAGAGGTTGAATTTTCCAATGTCTTAGATGGAGTCACTGAAGCAGTCATCATGAGCTTAGGTGGACTCCGGGGGATGGTGGAGGACAGGAGAGTCTGGAGGAATGTTGTTCATGGGGTCGCGATGGGTTGGACGCAACTTCATGACTAGCATAACATAGCATAAATGTGAGCTGGAACAGTTAGTCATAGAACCAACTAGAGGGGAAGCACTCCCAGGTGGTGTTGGCCAGGACATAATACAGGATGTAAATGTTGTTGAATCATTAGGTTACAGTGACCATGCTGGTATCGGATTCAGCAGAAGACTGCCAAAGAGGTCAAACAGAGTTGCATTTGATTGCAGAGGAGGAAACTTCCCAGAATTAAGGGAACTGGTTAAACAGAAGATGAAGAAGGGGTCCAAATCGACAAATTCACTTCAGAGCACTTGGAGATGATGCAAAAACACTAGAACAGAGGCAAAGATAATATGCATACCATAAGTAAAACACAAAGTCCAAAAAATCTCCAGCATGGTTAACCAATAGGATCAATGAAGCCTAAACGGAAGAAAAAGCTTTCAAGAAATGGAAGTCTTGGCCAAACTAGGAGAATAGAAGGGACCACAAGATTGCACAAAGGAGAAGCAAACAGTTAATCAGATAAGTTTGAAGCGCATATTGCCATCAAGGCCAACAATAAAAAAATCTTTAAATATATCAAAAGTAGGAAAGCATGTAGAGAAGCAGTTGGACCATTGGGCAATAACTGAATTAAAGGTTTACTAAGGTGGGATGAAGAGATTGCAGAAAAACTTAATGAATTATTTTTCATCTATTCTGGAAGGTAGTCTGATGAATTATGGCAATTGCAGTGACAAAAGAAAGTGAACTCAATTTGAAATTCATATGATACAATGTGGGATTGAACCAGCCATCTGCTCTATACAAGCAACACTTTCTGTATTCCTATAATCCTCTGGAAGTAGAGCAAGTATTCAGGCCATTGACCTTGGTGTCAAGCAAACAGTTCTCAAGTTCAGAACTTCAGAATGAGGCACTTATTGTGGGAACTTTACCATACAGAGCCAGTGGTCATCCACAGAAGCAATCGGGAGCATAAACTGGCTGCAGTTAAAGGCAATTGGCCAAGAACTATGGGTATTTGAATGGGACCTGGTGGGTAGACCTAACATCATCTGTTCAATTATACAGTGTCAGGTTAACAGAACAGACCAGCTGAGCAACACCAGATCTTCCTGATAATTGGCCCATAAACAGCATGATCACCTGGAGTTACCTATTCTTGCTTTGGAGGGAAGGAGAGCAAATCAGTTCGGAATCAACTTTGTAGTATTAGGCAGCAGTTCCCTAATTGGCCAATATTTTAACTTTGCTTATGTCTTTTGTTATTGACTTCTGCAGTACTCTTTTATATCAAATGCATCCTAACTGGTCATCTTTAACAGAGTAACACAACATCATCTTTACTTAAACTTTTGTTCTTAACTGCTTGAAAGAAGGGGAAATAGGCACTTGATTTCTTGGCCGGCATATCCAAACAAAAACACAAAGAGTTACCTGTGACTCTCATCTTGTTTGTTGCAGCTTTGAAAGATTACTAGTTCTGTAACTATGTTAATCTGTGTTCAGGTGAAAATCTAGAAAAAAGAATTGTTTTGTTAGATTACGTACATAATGTTGTTTAAAAATAATATTTCATTATTTCACAATGTAGTGAATTCATTTATTTTTCTAAGCATGAATTAAACTGTTCATGATTAAATTATTTTTTCTTTTAATATAGTCATAGTTTTAAAACTTTAGGCCAGTAGCTGATCAGTCATCAGTTGACCAAATCCAATTTGACCTTCAGGTTTTAGTCAAAGGGCATTATTGATCTCTTAATTCCTACAATCAAGAACATTATAGCTATGCTAGTCCGCTGCTAAGAATATCATTGTTTTGTCTCTGCACTTGGAACTTGTCTTGTCATTTCACCAACTATTAGGTAGAGCCTGCCTTTTTCTTACTTCACATACTTTTAGTATATATAGTTCACTTTTTTTTCCCACCACAATGTTCATTTCAGCATAATCAAAGAGTGAGTTTTCTAAAACTTTATTTGCAGTAAAGTAAATACTTTCCTGCCCTTTAAAAGTATGGTGCACCATTCAAACACTTCTGGAAGAAGGGATGATAACAAAATTATTTTAAAATGAACAACAGAAAAGGGCTATATCCTATCCAAGGCAAGATTCACTGGAGAAGACAATTATGCTAGGGAAATTCAAGGAAAGAAGAAGAAAAAGAAGACCAAATATGATAAAAAGGAAGCTATAGCATTGAATTGAGCCGGGCTGTCATGGAGAAGACATGTTGGAGGGCTTTCATTCATAGGGTCACTATAAGTCAGAGATGACTTGACAGCACCTAACAGCAACAACATATCCAATGTCATACGAGCAGGTTTCTGCTTGTGCAGTGGGGCTTTCCCTGGCTCTCTCGCCTGCTACACATGCAGAAATGTGTTCGGCGTGGGTTGCTTGGGAGGCTGCACAGCAGAAGAATCCATTCTACCAGAGCTTAAATGTCAGTACTGCAACTTGACTAGCATATGGCTCCGTCTTTAGAAAAGGTTTACAATAACACTGTTACATAAATAGATTCATTTTGGTTTTCTATGATAAGAGTAGGCAGAGAAGCTTTATAAGCTAGGCAGTCCTTTTTTCTGGAATGTGGTGGTAGTCTGTGTTTTTCAGCATGTGCATTCCATGGTCCTATGACCTTAATTCCGCGTGTCTCCCCAGACACAAGTAATTCCATCATTGATTCCACCCCCCACTTTAGTTCTAAAGCTAACTTTAAACTAAAAACACCTGGTGCTCTCTGCCTTTCCAGCAAAGCACAATCAGTAGGTAAATCAAGATGACAATGCCCACCACTCATTGCTGACTGAACGTGGCATATCGTATTTTTCATGTGGTGCAGAGGGAGGGGGACATGAAGAGGAGAGCCGAGTTGAAAAGCAGACAACAATTTGGGGTGGAGTGGGCAGACAATGAATGCTATATCACCCTTCCATAGCCTTTCACCCCAGTTAAGGTAAACAAATGTAGTTCTTGTTTTTGTATTCAATTGTCATGGTATTTAAGCTATCTGGCTGAAAATAAAGGTAAAATTACTGAAACAAAGTAAGTTTTATACTGAAGGTTGGACCATCTGATTCATAGTTTCTGGTAATGGGGGTCTAAAAGTGCACTATCTGATCCCCCCTATTCCTATTAACATTATTTAAATATAATTTTTAGTACCATCAGTTTTCTGAAACTGGAAAAGGAAAACAAACTACTAAAATACATAAACTCTGACTTTTTTGCTTTCATAGTATGTCTGTGTTTGTTTATTAGCAGTTTTTCTATGCCATTTTCCAAGGAAAGGCAGCCTTGAAAAATTAAGCATAAAATACCATTTAAAACTTAATTTGTTTGAGATTACAAAACTAAAAAAATTGTTCTAATAACATGCTGCACAGTAAATGTTAATGTAAAAAAATTAAAAATGGAGCAGTAACAAGATAAACATTTCAGTTGTTGTGACATTGTCTTTACTAAAACTACGTATTTCATATATTACCACTCCATACATGCCACTCAACTCATCCTGTGATGCATCTTTATGTTCAGATGAGGAAAAAGGTTGATTTTAAAAAGAAGGCTGTCACATTT
Source organism: Varanus komodoensis (assembly GCF_004798865.1). NCBI lineage: Eukaryota > Metazoa > Chordata > Lepidosauria > Squamata > Varanidae > Varanus > Varanus komodoensis. Next base: position 61,967,734 of record NW_025335268.1, read on the forward strand.
CCATACTGTACAAGAATAATATATTTTTCTGCTCCAAGTCCTTCTGCATTGGTTGATAGTCCATGAATTCGTTGCATATCACCATAAAATGACCTTTATGGCTGCCAGTGTATTTGTTAAGATTTGAAATTTAATCACAGATTGCATGTTACTGTTGTCAAAGAATAGCAGGCAGGATGATCTGTCAGTTCTACAGACCTGTGTTCCTTACTCTTTAGAATAGTGGAAGTAAGTTTTATACCTCAGGTCACACAGAATTAATTTAATTATGTCAATTACTGAACTACTTTAAAAAATCAAATTCATGCCCTTGCCTATCTTGCTCATACAACAAACTTAAGTTCTTCACAACAGCTTTATAAAATATGTTAGTCTGAGGAATACTGATTGGTCCAGAATCACCCAGTGAGCTTCATAGCTAAGTGGGAGTAGAAGTGTTGAGCCCTACTCCAGCACTATACTCACTGTACTGCAATGGTTTGCACGACATCAGCCTGGTATATGCCACCAGTTTGTTGAAAATGTTATTTTTTTCAATAACCTTTAGTTTTGTTTGTAGTATACAGTTTCCTTTGGGAGCCCTTTGGAGCCAAGAGTTGGTAACCCTTTGATATGAGGGATCACTAAGTCTGACCAAAAAAATCAAATCCTTCCATTTTTCTTTTCATTGACGTTGTATGTGAGTTTCAATCTTTATTGTGTAAATTCCAATTTGGTTGAACATAATCTACATCCCACTGAAGTAAATGGAAAATGGCCATTGATTCTAATGGAGTAGAATTATGCCATTGCCTTAATAAATGTTTATAAATGTATTTGTTTTCATCCATCCATTGCATTTATATATTGACCAAGAGCCAAAATCCTGAGCAGTAGTACATTTCAAAGCAGACATTAATATCCACTGAAACAAGAATATCAAACTGAGTTAATTAAAAACATTTAATAACCATGAATCTAATACAGAACATGGTAAACAAGCGCACTGGGAAAGGTGACATCCCAACCATTAGTGCACCAACCATCAGTGCAGCCCTCTCGAGAAAAGGCTGAACATTACTTATTTGTATATTTCAAGCCATTCACAGCTAGTGCTTTACTTTATCCTTGCAATGCTTTTGTTAAGAGCCAGCTGGGTGATACAGTTGGTGGAACAATTGTTCTCTAAAAGAAAAATGACACCCATGCTCAAAAAAGAGCCCTGAACCTCTCAGGATTGGAATTTTGTTTTTCAGCTTTTTGCCAGCACCCACCAGTGAAACTGGGTCAAAAGCAGTAAACAGCCACCGGAGCTAAGACCAGGGGTAATTTGTACAACACTGTGTAGGCATCCATTTAGCAAATGGCCTTTCTGGCTTCCCATAGGGTCTGTTTCAGCTGCCTCTAACAGGTGGGAAACCTCGATTTTCTGTCCTTAGCTGTGGACCCATAGACCTCTGACCATTCTACCTTTCTAGTTGGGCACATGAAAAAGCACATCTGAATTGCATATCCTAACTTCTGAATCAATTCTGGAAATACTGCTACTGAAATGTTTTCTTTCATAATAACAAAATATGTTACAAACCTGTGTTCACAAATCACCTGTGCTGATGTGTACTTTTAAGGTTCACCCAGATAGCGGTAAACTTAGCCACACTTCCTTATATCAAGTCAGACGACTGGTCCATGTAGCTCAGTACGGTTGACCCTAACGGGCAGCGGCTGTCCAGGGTTTCAGACAGGTTTTCCAGTACCTGGAGTTACCAGGAATCGAAACTGTGTCCTTCTGCATGCAAAGTATGTGCACTGACATGAAGCCATGGTTCCTCCCCTGAATTTGAATCAGACAACTAACAGATACATACATAAACCTTCCTTCTTGGTGTGTGCAACCTCATGAGCAATTGTAGTTCAGCATCTAACTTCTCACTTTCTCAAGAAGACTGGCACGCCAGTTGGCCATTATGTAACTTCATTATGAAATACTTTTTGACCTGCATTTGCTTATTTTCCTCATCCTTCCCCATGCATCATTTTCTCTTCTTTCTATTCAATTATAAGGCAGGAATTCATCTTGCCAACTCTTCAGACAGTGCTGGGGGATGTTCTAAATGCTTAATAAACATTCACAATAATCCCAGTTTGCACTGGGGAGAGTCCATAGCATGGGATGAAATATATGTAAAAAAACAACAGTCCATTGACAGTCTTATCACAGATATATAAAGAGCAAAAACTGAAGTATGGGTGTTTTCAGAAAATGGATCAAATTCAAATCCATTTTTTCCCTCTGAGTAGTCAATAGCACATGTTTACATGGAAGTCACCCTGTTTTTTGTGAATATTCACTCCCAAACACATGTGTTTAGCAGCACCCTTTAGATAAATCAAATAAAAATGGTATTATTTTAGACATCTACTTAATTTCTCCAGTTTTTAGTAGCTGTTACTATACCCAGAATGTAAGCACTCCATGAGCAGTCTGGCCAAGAATTGAGAGATAGCTTAGAATTTTTATCTAATAGATTATGAATATAGAACTGTGTTGTTATGAGTAGTGAGTATAGGAAATATATTAAGTTTCTTAATTCTTTGGTAAAGGATTCTTTATGATTTAGCTTACTCTGGTTCAAAAAGCTTTTAGTGGTGAATATATGTGAGCTATAAGAATGCAGGCTCGCCTTCTCTTGCTTTGCACGGAGCAGATGGATGCTTGACTGCCTGCTAATCCACAGCTGGAATGGTTTCAGCATTTTCCACGTTGCTGGGTTAGAGTGGCTTTTCTAGTGGACTGAGAGGGCAGCAAGAGAGGGATATCATTATTCATCAGTATCCCAGTGGGATCGCTGCCAGCAGAGATTAATTTTTTCTCTTATGCTTGTAAAACAAGCTCAGGTGGAGTCTCTAATCCTCAGGGCACGGGTGGCAGATCAAGGAAGATGCTACAAAGCTAGTTAATTTTCAGATTCTAGGGGAAACAGAAGCTCTGTTAGATGTATAAATACATGATTGCAAATTTAAGTAGCTCAAATCCAAATGGGATCTTCCAAGACATCTGGTACTGAAAATCTCTGTTTTTCTTTGTTGTTTTTAACAGAAGTTCCTGCAAGTTTGAATCACAGAAAAAGTAGCTCTCTTCAGTTATCTCCTATCACACTTGGCAGATCATAACTTCATAGATGTTTTTCTAAGTGGCATATAGAAATGTAAGCTAAGTAAAGAAACACAGAGCTTACAGGTGTTATCAAATCCTATTACAATATTTCCAAGCTAAAATTCCCTTTCTCCACTCCAAGTAAAGATCTTCCCACCCCCTGAGGAAATATGTAACACCATTCATTTAAAGGTCATGGCTCAAGGAAACATACTTTACTCCTAGCAGTTCAAATAAACACCTACCTCAAATTAATTAAATGCTTAGAGATTTCTCCTTACTTACAGGAAATTATTTTTCCTTAAAAGTTTAACCAGTTTCTAAGAAAGAGCTAACTACCGGCATTGTCCATTTATAGTCATAAAACAGTGGACCTGATTTGTGATCATTTAAATTGTGTGGTTTTGAGAAAATGTAGATTTAAAAAAAAAATCTATGTTTATCACCTTGGTCTTTGTAATGACTTCAGGCAGCAGTCCTGGCACTGAGGCAGAACAGGAGACTGGAGCATGGATGTCAGAGATATGAACTTAGGAACCCTCGACTCACCCTCCACCCCTGGACTGACAACCGCAGTCGCAGTGTCCCTGGACTAGATTCCCCTGAAGGAAGGCCTGCTTTAGATTGGGGACCTCACACTCCAGTGCTGTTCACCAGTGCAGCCACTGCTCATGGTGGGAATTGGCTGGACAGAACACAGTGGAGTGCTAGGCTCCAGAACAGAAGTCTGTAAGGCACTTCACTCCACAGAAGGAATGGGTGGTCTGGTCCAAAAGGGATAAAAGACTTCAGACCTTGTTGATTATGTTTTGAACCAAGAAACGTCTTGCAGCTGCATCTTGATCCTAGCTGTTGCCCATCTGACAAGGACTGGGTTTGCACAGCCCACTGAGTGGCACATATGGGCAGCTCTCAAAGGCTTCCTGACACCATATACAGTCCCCTCTCAAGGCCTAAACATAGCTTAGGGAGGTGGTGCTGGAAACAAGTTCCATTATTCGAGCTGGTCTTAGACTTGTTTTTTTCTCAGGTGGCAGCCCTGCTATTCTACAGAAGCTGTATTTTAAAATGAAATTTTCAGAAGACTTTTAGGATAAGGAATGGAATGGATATCTGTTATTCAAAGAAGCTCCACTGGACTGATGCACATGCACTAGAGTGATCTTGAGTAACATTGGAGTGAAAACCAAGGCCAAGATCATCTGTACTATTGTGCTTCTGATTGCTAAGTATGGAAGTAAAAGCTGGATAACAGTGAAAGCTGGCTAGAAAAGAATGGAAGCATTTGAAACAGAGCTGGAGGAGAGCTTTGTGAATATCATGAACAGACAGAGAGACAATCAAGCAGGTCCGAGATCAAATCAAGTCAGAATGTTCCCTGGGAGCAAAAATGGCAAAAGTGAAATGACTTCAGGCATATCATGAGAAGGCGAGACTTGGTGGAAAAGACAATAAGGCTAGGCAAAGTGAAAGACAGAAAATGAGAAGAAGATCAAATGTGGGATGGATGGATTCCATAAAGAAAGCCACAGCCTTGTATTTACAAGAGCTGAGCAGGGCTGACAAGGACAGGACAATTGCGAGGGCCTGCACTCATAAGTCATAGGGACTTGACAGCGCATAAACAGCAACACACCACAGAAAAACTAACTAAGTTGGGTTCTTCATTTGATCATGCATATGTTCCAGATGCTCCAATACAACTGAAGACATTTAAATCATAGTGCTATACCAATTTACATGAGAGTAAGTCTGACTGAACTCCATGAGAATTGCTTCTGGGCAAACATATAGAATTTTGCCGTTCACAACCTAAAACAAAAATTCAATTTTTTTCCTTCTTGGCAGCTGTTAAGCAAATCTGCTGGTAGCACTTTATTACTGTCATCAGCTCATACAAACTGTGCCAGAACAGTCTATTAATCTTAAAAAACATGGGCAGTCATCCTAATGGAACTGCAGTAAGTCAGACTTATTTTTCTCATGACAGCTAGGCTTAAACCATAAAACCCAGCTATTCTTTTTTAAATGCCTCTTAACACATTGCCAGTGCATAATAATATTGAAGTTGCGTTGAATAAAAGATGGAATATCCTTACTATATTTTTCATCCCATGATCTTGCATCCATTACTCACGTATTACATCAGTGAAAGTTTTGGTTTGCTGCTCAGATACAAGCAGGAAGACTTTGCTGGGTGAGAATTCCATGCCTGCAGATTATCATATTGTCTGTACACTTCTCCCCATGTTGAGAATTTTTAGGAAGGATTGTTCCTCCCTAGCGTCTGGTACTCAGAAATATACTGCCTGTGATCATAGGGATTCAATTTAGTTATCATAGTTAATGGCTATGACTGCCTTGTCAACATGAGACTTTTTTTGTTGATTCTTATCCAGAAACATTCCTCCAGATGCTTACAGTTCTTTTCATTCATAATATAAAAAAGGTAATGCATAATGCCTAAACGTCTCTGCAGTCCTGTAGTAGGATTGCATGTAGGCTTCAGGACTTTAATGTGTGCTAATACTGTTGCAGGGTTTTTTTTTTGTTTTTTTTTGGTTTGGTTTGGATTATTTTTTGTAGGATGTTACACAAGTTTATAGAGTATATATAGGTGCATAGTTTCCTTTCCAAAATAAGATTTTTAACCCTCTCTAAATTACACTTGAAAAATGGAGCTTTCTGCTTAGTAGCTGTCAAAAGTAACTACTGCCATAAATAGGTGGCTTTCACTTTTGCATGTTTCTGATGTGGTAGAGCTTCAGGAGCAAGTGCAAAAGTGAGGATTCATTTGGGATGCACAAGTCCCAACCTCCCTGCTTCAAAAAACAAGGTTCTCGACACAAAGCGATTAAATGATCTTAGTTGCACAAACTAAGATCACTTTGGTTACATTTGACAGCTCAGCTTTTGACAGCTGTCACATTGAAGCCAACAGGGGCTCTGTGGGGGCAGTGCTCAGGATGAGTATCTGCTGGATTTTTGTCAACAGCCAGCCCTTCATATTTCCCACCCAAGACTCTCCATTCCCACACAATGCTACTGCAAGCACCTGCAGTTGTGCACGTGTGAGTAAAAGGTAAAAAATGCATGAATATTTGTGAAAATTGGGGAAATGTTTTTTAAAAAAGAACAATGGGTAACCCTTCCGAGGTACCTTTGGGGCACTTTGAAGGGACTGTCCATAGCTGTCAAGATCTCTGTCATGCAGCAAGCCCAGAACTGTTCCCAGTTGTATCAGGAAGTGTGTACATACCACGATCCTTCCATGGTGTTCTCTGAGAGAGTCAAGCAGAAGGAGCGAAACTGACAGCTCATAATGGGCCTGATGTGTGTCTCAGGCACAGCACGGGTCATTCGCATGACAACCAACCCACCATGGCTTATTAACAAGTTGGGTTGTCTTAATGTGCAAATACTCCCAGTGGTTTATATGGCAGTTGTAGGAATTTGAGAGGAATTTAACTCTTCAGAGTTCAATTACGTGTGAGGAATTGATGCTGTTAACAGATTTTATCGTACAAAGTTTTTCAAAGACTTGCCAGAAGATTCTAAAACAAACTTTCATGAATTATTCTTGGACTTTATGTCTACAGTTTTTTCCCCTAGAAATTACTCACACTCTGTTCAAAAAACATTTTCAAAAACACATACAGTCTTTTATTTAATAGTCTTCATTGTGGCAGTGAAACTAATTTCCGTGAAATGTTTGTGTAGACGAGGACTCTTAATTACAGTTCCTGTTGTTGATTCTCTATTAATATTAAAGCCATAGATTCACCCTTCTCCTCCTCTCTCCTTTTGCACACACAAACACTGCTTTATATTGTGTTTGCATGATATGCTAGGTTTTGCTATGCTGAAATGTTTGTTAAGCCATGGCAATTTGAGCTTACACTCCAGAAGAACTCTGAACTTGTGATTCTGTCTTGCTTTTAACGAAGTCTGACCTTCCAGTGCTCTTTCACACTGGGAAAGGTCATTTATTCCTGATCCCTTGATAATTACAAATTCTATCTGTAGTTTGCATTTAGGTAAAAAAAGTAAAGTTGAAAGCCAAACAACCCTCAGGGTTTCTCAATAGCCATGGAGTTGTTTTGTTATTTGCCAGTTTACTTGTCAAGAATGTTCTACTTCATATGTGTTTTACGTTTCTGGAGTCTTATCATTAAAACATGCATTTAACATGTTAAAGTAGGTAGGTGCCATTTATGACATAGGCAGTGTCTGCAGGGATGCTTCCAGTAAAATACCATGCAACACAAAGGCAGCTCTGCAGCCACCTTTTGTGTGTCTATGTGGCTACATCATTGTGTCAGTGACGTAGCATATATTCTAGGGTATATTCCTAGAAGTTCTTTCTTCAGACATGGATTTGTATGTTTGTTGGAGGGAGAGATGTAACAAATAGAAAAGAATAAAGATTTTGGGTACCATGTAGGAATCCATCTAAATGTGATAATTTACATATATATTATATATAAAATTGTTGCCAAAATTCCTTGGTGATCATCCAGTTCATATAGGACTTCCTTTCTTGCAGGAAAAGTGGATCATATAATACAATTGGCTCATATAATTTGGCTTACAGCCACTTCCCTTTCCAATAATAGGCTGAAGCAGCTTGGCTTCTCTAAGTCATTCTGCTATGACAGTAGTGAAGGCCAGAAGCCACAAGCAAAACTGTGCTCAGAAATGCTGCTTTTCCCACCAGGAACAGTGCTTCTTGGCAGGAAGGAAACGAATAGGGCCTTCCCAAGGTCAGAAACAATATTTTATTTGGGATTTGGGAAGAGAACCCAAGCAGGCCTGTCTTCTGCCTCCCGAGTGTGAAATGGCAAAAGAGATGTTCTGAAGCAGTACTGGGAAAGAACTGTTCATTTCTTTCCCTCCACTCCATTCAAGTTGAACAAACCCTTGGCTAGGATATACATGCTCTGTTGAGCTAGTTTTGGCATCTTTGCTATGGCTGTGCTGTTTTCACTCTCACTGTTCCACCACACATTCTCACAGTTTTCACCAGCTACAGCTTAACTCTTGCCTATGTTTAGTCTTTGGACAAGTTTCTATTACCTATACTAATCTAATTATTTTGTTTGGATATTAAACCAATACAGACAGTAGATATGCTACAGGACTTAATCTTGCGAACTTAGAGATTGAAAATCTGCTCATGCATGAACTTCCGTAACGCCGTAAGAATTGGTTTACTGCCCAACATAGTCTGCTTGAAGGCAGAAAATGTTTAAACATGGCCCTACCTATTCCCATTTTCTACACCTTCATGAGAACAAAATAGCAAATGAATTGTACCAAATATATGTGATTGTGCCAGCTCTCTGACCATTTCATATATTACTGGAAATAATAGGGTTTCCAGTAACATAACAGGGCAGAGAATTATAGCTTTCAGATAATACATTAGGGTCTCTCTGCCATGCCTGGAGAGGAGAACTGGGTTGATATGCTCCATCCTGAGCAGTTTATTCAGCCAACTTTTTTGTGGGTCTGCTTCTCATGAGAAGAAAATAACAAATGGATTGTACCACATATATTTGAATGTGCCATCTTTATGACCCTTTGATAGGTCCCTGGAAATAAACAGAGGGACAGGGAATTATGTTTTCAGATAATACATTACTGTCTCCCTGCCATGCCTAGAGGGGAGAACTGGGTTGAGAATGTTCCCTAACTGTAATGCTCAGATATGTTGGTGAGCGTGCAAGAAACCCTTAAGTTGCCCTGAAGGTACAGACAACACATTTCCTTAAACAACACATTGCCTTATATATAACAGGAGAAAGCACATGACATTTCAGAGTGTGCCCCTTACAATATATGGCACACTCATGTCCGTCCTCAGTTGAGGACTGACCTTAAGTCTGCTTAAATATCTGCCAGAACAAACAAAAATTCATTGATATGTTTCTAAAACTTTAAAAACCATGTATCCTATAAACCTGGGGCTGGAGAGCTAACTTTTGTATGGACTAGAAATAAACTCCTATAAATAGAAAGTTGTAATAAGAATAACTAATAGAGAGCTAATTTTAACTACAGCAACGCTGCTAGGCACTACTCTAATAGAGGCATTTCCTTATGCTTCATTTGTTTGCTTCATATAAATCTGGACTTGACTTAATTCCATCTGTTTGCAAGTACACATATGTATAAGCCTATAAATCAGCTTCACACATAATTTGCAGTCCAAGAGTTGAATGGTAAATGGATTCTTTTTGAACTGGAGTTTGCAGTGGATGCTTTAATGTCTTGATGATAATGGTGGAAAGAATTTTTTCTAATGTATGCTGTTGCCGGGGGTGGGGGGGGGCAGTTAATCCTATAGAAGATATAATAAAACTCTTAAATGAATTGATAATTTAAATCTAATGCAGCAGGTATCTAACGTTGTTCTATTTGGTGACTTTTGTCATTCCTCTGCAAATTAATTTGTATGTTTCATGACTTAGTAGAGACATATCTTTAATCCATACCCATTTCTTTCCATATCCTAAAACTGAGAACACTAAGGTGGAACTTGCTTTCAACTCAAGTTCTGAAAATAGGAGATGAACAACTTCTGGCCCTCCAGATGTTTTGGCCTGCAATGCACATCAGTCCTAGCCATCATACATGGAGACGGATGGTTAGAGTTGAAAGCCAAACATCTGAGGGGCTGCAAATTTTCCACCCCTGCCTTAGAGTCCTTATACATTTCTTATTTTCTTTTGCTTCACTTTATTTTACTTCATTAGAGAAGCAAGTGAAGATTCCATTATAGTTTTCCCAGAAGAATTTTTTCTGCTTCAAAGCCAGGGGGCATAAGAGACTGCCATGGGGATGAGGGTACATAATGTAAGACACAAATTATGCAATGCTCTGCATGTATAGGCAGAAAAAACTTTACAGTTCCCAGAATGTCCCAGTCAATATGGCATGTTTAAAATCCATAGGATTGTACCCAAATCCATCCAGTCAAACCAAGCAAATTGTACCCGAGCAATTCCCTCTTGCATTATTTATAAGTGTACGTTTAAAGGTCTGAAATTGAAGCCTCCAAGCAACACTTTTTAAACTGTAGGAGCAAAGTGAGTTATAAATTCAGGCCAATCTAATTTATATACAACAGCTAATTGGTATTGTCAGAGGTGTCAGATTGAGACACATTGCAACATTGATCTGCAGAAAGGATAAGAAATACCAGTTGTACGAGGCAGCACCATTGTACACTTCTAAATGTAGGACCAACCGTGTATGCATAATTTTGGCTGTGTTTTGTTTGCAGTACCAGGAGCCTAGAAACAGGCCACTTGGAAGCCTTGCAGAAATTACCTGACCCAAAGAGCTATCCCAAAGCCATCAGCATTCTTTCATCTTGTGAATGTTCAGTTTATACAGGCTGTCCAATCCCTAATTTCTAACTTGTTCTAGACAGATTTAATTATACATTATTTTAAAAGCTATTATTTTGCTGATCCTTCTATCCATCCATCTCTTTATCCTTCTTTTTTGCCTCTTTCATGTTCTCTAAGCTCTGTTTAGTTTGCCCAGTCCCTTAATGGTAATTTAGGGTCTGCTTGTCAGTCTACCACCACCTCTGATTCCATACTCTACAATTTTCCATTACAATAGCTTCAGTCACAATTCCCTAAAGTTAATAGGTTCCCATCGCCTCCTGATGGAGAGGCACCCTGCAATTTCTTCAAGATTATTTTTAAAGGCTGCTGTGAAACTTGAAGAGGCAGAGTGCAAAAAAGTTTGGAAAGGTGGGTGTCAGCTGTTAGGAGGCAGAGCATGACGGATAGGACTGAATGCATAAGCAGCTCTTACAAATTCTGTGTTGTAGAATAGAAAGGAGGGAAACAAGGTGTTGGCTCACTGCAGTTAAAGTTTGCTGGTCCCCACTGACTGTTCTTACCTAGTATAGGAAAGGCCACCACACTATAGAAGAAACATCCTGCACTAAACAAAAGTTGTTTTCATGTCATGGGTTGCCTTAAACTTCTGTGCCAGCTGCTATATACTGTGGCTGTCACTGACTTTCCTGAGAACATTACCCTACGACATTTATAAAAGAGCTAAAGGTTTAAAAGGGCGATTTATACCCACCTTAAATGTCCCGTATGCAACCAGCCGCTAAAGTTCTGTTGACTAGATTCAGTTTGCTTGATACTTTGAAATCTCTTGAATTAGCATGCGTGCAGACAGTGGTTCACAGGTTGATTGGGTCAGACTAGGAGGAGTGGCTGAAGCAATATGCTCTGGCCTTCAGGAGCTCAACTTCATCACTATAAGCATACTAGCTTTGGCAAACAAAATGTTTGTTTATGATGATGCAGTTTTTTTACTTGGTGCCTGCCCAGAGGCATTAATCACTGTCAGGCGTCTCCAGCAATGACCACTGATGAGTTCTCAACCAATTCCTGTTAGAGCAACCTTTAACAGTCATAAAATGAGCAAGAATGAAGAACACATAGTGTCCAATAGGACACTATTACTCAAATTATGTTCCAGCAGTGTAAATGCTCTCAAGCATGATGCCAGTAGCATTTGCTAGCGTAGAAAATCTGTAACATCAAGTACTCTTGGTGTTTTGCTGGAGGTACTTTTTTCCAGTGAAACGTGAATCACATTAGAGGTGGTCTTCCATTGGAAATTGTCCTGTATATTTAGTATATATGGATTCAAATATTAGTAGCCCCCTTTTGTGATTAAGATTCTCTTGATAGAGTAACAGCAATGCAGTGACTGTTGACACAGTCTTGCAGTTTTAAACCCAGCAACTTCATTGCTGAAAAACAGCATTTTAGCTAGTGGCATTTTTTTAATTGGCTTCCTTGCCTGTGTTGGCTTCCTTAGGGCCATGCACCAACAAATTACTTTAGCTGTATCTGGAAGATATTCCTGGAATATTGTCAGGAATGACTGTAATGAACCTGCTCACCTAACAGAGTCTGCACTCACAGACATGGACACACACACACATTGACTGAGTTTCCACAACAACACTATGCCACACGAAGTCATGGGTTGCCACAGAGTGGCTTAGCATGACATCGAAACCTGAAATGTTTTTTTCATTGGGTGTAATTTTGCACATACAGGACACTCAGAGAACCCATGCTTGTAGTGGGGTCGTTTAGGGCTTATTGTCTGAGTGACTTAGTGTGACTTCCAAACCTGGCAAGGCATTTTTTCCCATGGGTTTTCAGAAAGGCAAGAGAGCCAGCCAGCAAAAGCAGCAGAAAGAACTGCCATTCTCAGTGATCTTGCTGGTGAGAGCATGAATAATGCCAGCGGAAGTTCACTCTCTTGCCATCCATTTCTCTCTTTTGCTCGAATTTGAACATCAGATTGCCACCATAGCTTCCCGTAGGACCTCATTCAAGTGAGCAGCTGTAGTTACTGCTGATCCTGGCACCCCATTTGCTCTATGCCATTCAGCCACCCTCTGACTGGTTTCATTAAAAAAAAACTGTCACGTAACTTTACACAAGTTTAAAAGTTCGGAAGTACATGCAAAGGAAATTTATTTATTTATCTGTTTATTTTATTTAGGAAATTTATAGGCCATCCATCACTGTCATCTCTGGATGGCTTACAGAATTATTCTAAATCCTAAACAAAACAAATTAGCCATTCCACGGACTGAGCATAAAACAGACATATTTAAAATAAATTAAATAAATCATATACAATTAAAATTGGTTGACCTTAAAATATTGATCAAATAAAAAGGTCTTGACCTGGCGCCAAAAAGCATATAAGGCACCAGGCGGACCTCTCTAGGGAGTGCATTCCATAGTATACCTGTAGTAACTGCTCTGAAAGAAAGTTGTGAAAATTTGGGGATGCTAATATCTCCCTTCCTTGCTTGCTGGAGACTTGGAGTAGTCTTGAATGTGAAGAAGACACTGAGAAGTGTCAGTTCAACACTTAAAAGTGAAATAATTACCTTGCTGCAGGGGAGCAGGACTAAATGGAGGGGAAATTTGCACAAAGAAGGCAGAGAAGTGGAAAGGGAATTACACATATTTAAAGGGCTGAAGAAAGTAACCACTCCAAATCACCACAACCAATCCACAATGACTTACCCTCCAGGGTGACTTAGCATTTTGTCAAAACCTTTCAGTCCTGGGTATATGATACATCACTTTTATCAGTCCAAAAACCCTGAAAGAAAGGGACCTGTGGAGCAGGCTCTGAAACTTTGAGGTTCTGTAGCAAGGATAGTCATTGAATTCTTTTCGCTTATCAAGTTCATTGAAAAGGAAAGAATGTAAGTGTCGTGAGACAGGCACTCCTTCCCAACGAAAGCAGTCACTCCAGTTGTTATTACCAATGTCTTTATTCTAAACACTATTACATGTACAGTTTAAACAGGATAGAAAGTTGTTTTCTCATTCTAAGTTCAGCCCACACTTGGTTAATGAGCCCTTCATGACTGCCCCTCCATGGGCAGAGTGCTGTGACCCCCTCTCTTGGCGCCCAGTCTGAGCGTGCACCTGCGAGAACGAGCATCCTCAAATCCCCCTTGTCCCTTATCTGTTTGTTTCTCACATTCCATATCAGAAGATTGAGAGACTGTTTTCACGTTTACTCCCAGATTGTCCTGTTCTCCAGCCTCTCTTTCGTCTTCTCTTTGCACCTCCATTCTTACTATCAGCATCCGTGAGAGTGGGAAGTAGAGTTTGTTCTGCTGACACCATAACTAACTCATCATTAACACACTGGTTCTCATGAGCAGTTTCCTCCTCTTGTGTGTGCGTAAGGGACTCTTCTGAGCATGCACAACAGTAAGCAAACATTAGGTAGATTTGGAACGCCCAGAATACTGATAGTGATATGCTACTTTTGTAAAAAGACACTATTTTGGTATGTGCATAAGTTTCTTTTCTTCACTGGCGTGTTTTAAAGTAAAACCCTAAAATACTTTCTCACTCTCTCTCTTGTCTGGCAAATATAAGCATCGCTAAGTGAAAGCTGGTCTGCCAATGTCTCGTGATAAAGGGAACACTTACACCTTCAGTAGTGAAAACAAACTCCTGGAATGTGAGAGGCTAATTTGGTTTGGTTTAAGACCCGTAGTGTTACAAATTAATCAGCTTTGTTCGAGAAGTCTAGAACTCATTAACTTTAAAGCCTTTGCTAGTTCTCATGGTTGAACTTAAGTTTTAACATAAATAAGGCTTTCTTTTGTTACCTGCATTTCATGCTAACTCATACCTTTTATTCACAATCCAGTTCAATCTATATTTGCTTAGAAGCACTACTGAGTTCATTATTCATTGTTATTCTATATAGATTTGCATACTCTGGTTTCTCTTTAGATCATATAAATCTTTCAATGCATCCTCACTGTGTAACCATCTGCATACTTACTTTGAAGTAAGTCTGTATTTACACGGGTATGCATAGAACTGCAACCATAGTCTGCTATAAAACAATGTGTCACATAAATATTACCTTTATGCGGTAAAAATCTGCCTTGGATTCTTCATTTTGTTTAATTTTGTGTTTACAATATTCACATTAAAGATGAATAATCTTGGTGAAATAAATAAAACACAGCCTAGATGTGATACTAATTATTTAAGGCAATTTAACAGTGGCTTTTTTCTAGGCTGTGAACCAACACTGCCCATCCAGCCAGAACTATGATGTTCTGCGAGCAGAAGCTGATGCAATGTATTCATTGGGCATCATGCCAACTTATGCTATTGGTGTAATGCTGGATGTTGCACTTTTTAGTAATGCATCAATGATGTAAGTTCACAAACAGTACTATCCTGTGTGTTCTCAGTTCTTTGGATGAGGTACCTCAGCATACTGGTGAGAGTGTTTGACTGGGACTCCAGCTTTCTGTGTTCTAGTCTCCTCTAGATGCTAACTGGGTGACTTGAGGATGGTCACTGACTCAGCCTAACTGACCTCACAAGGAAGGAAAAAAATAAGTCAATTTTCTTGCTGTGTGCCTTTTTTGGTATGTTATAAATGTAATAATTCTCAGTATCATCCTCTTTATTTTATCCTCGCAGCAATGCTGTGAAGTAGGTTCAGTGACTGGATCAAACGCTTCATGGCCAAGTGGGGTCTGGAACCCAGAGCTCCTAACTCCTAGCCCAGCATTCTAACTACTGCACTGCACTGGCTTTCTCATGATTATAACTTGGAATCAGTTAATTGAGAAATTTCATGGGGGAGTGGGCTTTTAATTTTATCATTCAACAAGTTGTGTGCCTTTTTGATCAGGCTTTTAACAGTTGCGTACAAACATTTCATAGACAGAGGAAGCTGATTTCATTTCTTCAGCTTTCCTTTTATACCATGAGTCCTCCGACTATGGCCCACGGGATGGATCCAGCCCACCGTGGCCATCCATCCAGCCCGCGTCCGATGCCGTCTCCCGGGCACCCGACGGCACCACACCGACCTGCGCCCCCCGGGCACCCCCACCTCACCAGCCCGCAACAGTCACCACAGCCTTTCAACTGGCCCCCTGTTTTATACCAAGTAGCTGATGATTCATTGGAAGCAGCAGTTATAAGTAACTAGGTGTGATAGGAAAAGCTAAAACAAACCTATTTTTTCTGGGGCACTAGTGAAAGCTCTAACAGAGAAGTTAGAAACAGTTTGCACAGATCTGGACTTTGGGATTGATCATTAGGGGAAGGTTGATATAAAAATTATAAAGTTAGAATGCTTGAGGCAAAATCTTATTCTCTCTTCCTGTCCAAAGTTAGGTTCAGTCTGTCTTCCTTACCACATCCTTTCAGTCTGTGGTGCAGTTTGTGACTTTCATTCCCTGCATTGAGCCAACTGGGCTAATTTAGTTCCATACATGGAGAAGTAAAGCATTTTGGGGTTGCCTAGCCATCAGCGCATGCACTCCTGAGCTGCTTTTGGATGAACCTGAAAATGTTTGGATAAACACATCTGACGACTGCTGTCAACTGCAGAGCACTTCCAACCCAACACCAGCTGCCTGCCAGCCAGGCAGCTCTACAGTACGAAGGGAGTGTGGCACAGCCAGTCATGCATGATGGTGACTTTAAAATGTGGAGAAGCACTCGCCTCTTCTTTTCATCCCCGTGATGTTACCTCAGTGTTGCCAAGTGTTGGCTTCAGTCCTGCAGCCCTTTGGAAATCTGTGCAGTGGCGATAATGGATTGTGGGCCCTGGGTGCTACAGGTGGCTATCATTTTATATGGTCTGTTATTGGGATTGCTGTGTGATTAACGGCCCTGTGATACGGCTCTGTTCAGCAGGTCAAAAAGCAGGAGGAAAGGTGGTGAGGATCAAAGGAGAATATGAACAGGACAGCCAAGGATAGTATAGGAGCTCTTTGCTTTCTCAGCTTTTGGCCAAAAGATAAAACTACAGGCAACTTGCATATTATTCCAAGAGGAGTTATCACAAAACTTCCAAATGAGTGGCTCGGCTTCATTCTGTGTGTTTCAGAAAATTAAAATTTTGTTATTGTCAGACTTTCAAACTAATGTTCATTTTTACTGATACTGTAATATACTGAGCAGAAAGCAACATCAGAGAAAACAGGGTCTGTCCTACTGATAGCTTCCCCCAAATTGTAAAGTTAATGCTACAGTTTTTGAAAGTGCTGCTTTCACTTCATCTGGAAATAAATGCAGTCGGGGAAAAAATTGCACTGCAGAATATTTCTGTACATTGATTGGCATTATGGCATCTTCAGCGTTTGTTCATAGTGAAGGCTGTACTGAAAAGGGAAACAAAAATGGGAAATATTGAGAGAACAGCAGGGCCTATTTGATTTGATTATGAAGGATGTTTCTTTATTCCGTCTGTCTTTGTGCAATCTGAAAACAGTAGCAAGGGGTTACAAGCAGAGTTCATCACCGGGTTGTCAATCACTGTCATTTAACATTTGCAATGGAAGATGTCTTTATTCAAGGACAGCTGGGCAAATCAGAAGCACAGATTTGCAGTTAGTAGTCCGTCCTGCCTACACTAAACAAACAGGGACAGGGCAGACAGACCGGCCTCTCACATAAAAATATAATGGACTCTGCTGACCTTGGTGCCCTCCATTCAGCTTCATTCCCAGATGCATAAAAGCTCCAGTGCCCATTCTCAATTTCCTTTAATTACTTACATGATGCAGATAAGAAAATGAACTTCACTTACAGTCATCCGTCACACACAGGAAATGAAGTAGGCAGGTTGTTTGAAACAAGAGGAGTGTTTTGGAAGTAAATAAAACAGGTTGTGTTTGCAGGGAGCGGGGAGGAAAGAGAGGGGGGGGATATGGCTGCTTTCTTTTTCTAGAAATATCAGTTATGCAGCAGCCATTCAGCTGAGCCACCCTGTTTTCAGCCTCAAGCCCCAGTCTGTCTACTGGTTGTAGCTACCAGAAGTCTTGGGTAGAAGAAAAAAAATCTCCTTAGTAAATATTTCTCAAACTATCTTTAAAAGGATGTAAGTTAAATAAGAGTGGGGCAAACATGCAGAGTTCTATAGGACTTAAAATGGTGGTGACCTTTAGGTTCAGAAAATAAATGACCACAGCTTTCACAAGAGCTCTGGCAGAGACATCAAGGATTAGTTAGCAGTTGTCTCAGTAAGTCTTATTTTTAAAGGTGGGAGGAATCTGCTCAAAGACCAGGACATGTTTAAAAGATAAATAGATTTTATTTCTATTTTAACAGAGTGAATATAAGTAAAAAACAAACTCCACTTTTCAACAAAGTCACCAAAGTTGCATTGCCTCTTCTTTAGAGCTCCTGCTTGGGAAAAAGACATGGAAAAACTTATCTGTGTGAACATTTAATCCTTATGGATTTAGGGAAATAGAGCAGTACTGTGCTGCTTAGCTACAGTTCAACAAAGAATATAAACCCTGATGGTATTAACTTCAGTTTGGCCAAATTCTCAATTGAGAGGCTATTTCGCTTGAAATTCTTGCATTACCAGTTTCACACTAACATGTCAATAGAAAGAAACTGCTTTATTTGATAGCAAATGCAAGTCTTAAAATACTAGAAGCACAATCCTGTCTTCCATGAGTGCAGCTGCACTTGTAGGGAAGATGACCAGCTGAGTGCTCCTCTGTCCCACATGTTAGGCAGAATAGCTTTAGAACACATGCAGTTTTTACTTTCAGCTGCAGTCTCTTGCAGAACATTAGATGCCACTCCAGAGGTTCCCTCAGACCTGATGTCCAGTTTATAAGTGGCTGTTTTGAGGTGGGGGAGGCCAACACTTCACATTTCTCTTATCTTAGCTGTTTCGCTTCCTGTACTAAAATTTTCTCTCTTTTGTTTATTATTATTAAGGATGCTGAAGAGTATGCGGACCTCCCAGTGCGGCACAATGAAGATCAAATGAACAGTGAACTAGCCAGACATGTCCCCATTGAAGTCAATCCACATTCCTTGGACAGTTCACACACAAAAACCCATCTTCTGATACAAGCCCATTTTGAACATGCTACATTACCATGCCCAGATTATGTCACTGATACCAAGACAGTGCTGGACCAGTCCATTAGAATATGCCAGGTACAGTTATGTTCTTTTACAATCAGTTACCTGTTTTGGTATTGATAACTCTCATAATTTGGACATCTGAATTGTTCATGGAGTTTATAATAGCATAGCAATCTAGATGTTTTGTATCCATAATGCTTTGCAGTGACCATCTCCGGTATCTTCACACCAAGGCTTTGGGGTAGGTAGACATTGATGCTTCCATTCTACAGGACCTATATAGCAGAGGAATCATCCAGTATTATTATGGCTATTGTTATTAGTTATTATTAGTTATTTATTATAGAATGGCTGATACATTGATCAGTGCAGAGATTTAAAAATGTAAAAACATCCATAGATGACCATGACAACGTGTAATATTCTGTTTTGAGAAATTTTCAGTTCATTTCATAAAGTGTAGACTTAGTTGTTTGAATTGCAGTTGATTTGTCTGAACCCTAGGATGGCTTGAAAATGAAATGTTTAAGCAGAAAAAATGATGAAAAGTATAGCTTTATCTGTCGTCAGTTCTGTTTGGAATTCAAAAATCCTTAATAAGCAAGAGATCATAGTATTGTATTGCCAGTTCATCTCTAGATCAACTGATAAAGTATCATAGCTATTCCTGTCAATCCCAAAAAAGATGTGGATTGAACTAGGATTGGACGTTTTGAAATGTATATTGCATGTACACATGTGCACACGCACACAGACACACACATGCAAACATGTAAACACTCAAAAGATTCACACATCTGTTTAAAGCAGTTTCACAGTCAAAGATTGTACTCCACTAACATGAAAATGGTTACTGAATGTAAATATTGAGGATTGACAAAGTTATGTATCTGTCTCAATCTGCTAGATCCTGGTCGCCGTTTATAATTTAATTATTTGAATATAGGACTTTAGATCAGACAGATTCTTATTTTTATTAAGAATCTTAGTTTATATTGCACAGTCCTTAAATAATCTAAATTGAAAAGATAATATCAAACAAGGCAATAATTCATATAAATAGGCTTTTCCGAAATCCCCCACCACTGCTTCAGTAGTGTGGATGATCACATTAAATGGCTCCTTTTGTTAGGTTTTGTGTTATATGAACTGTAATGCATGCAAAGAAACACAATAATTAATAGGAATAAAGTAATGTTATGCTTAAATATTACGCTGGGGCTGGCCTGTACATGTAGTAGATTGAAGTGGAAAAGTCACAAAGTGGTAGAATGGGCAGTTTAGTTATTGATTACATTTATATGCTGTTTGTTTTAACAAATCTCAAGGTGACTTGCAAATCAAAATAACTTTAAAATACTAGTATTCATAGAATGGTACTGTTAAACTTTTTAAAATTCAGTCTGTTTCAGACTGCTAGTAGGGAAATTACATTTTTGAAGTTTTCCACATGTATTAAAAAGGGCTAGATCTCTTTTTGCTTGTGTGGTTTAGTTCATTTCAAATACTATAAGCTGTATTTCTGGACAGTGTCAGGTTAAGATTGATAACAGCAATATGACCCAAAACTTAATATGACATTATAGCAAAATATTACCTTGCACAACACGGTACCTTCCAGATGTTTTGGACTTTAATTCCCATTAGTTCCAGCTACTGTGACCAATGGCCAATCAAGGCTGCTGGGAATTGTTGTCTAAAACACCTGGAGGGCCTCTTGTTGTGAAAGGCTGATATAACATTCTAGTAGAACTTTTAGAATAAGACATGAGGCAGTATTAAAATAATTCAGCAAGTTTGGTTTTACAACATGTAGAGGGTTTATATAACAAGAGGAGCATTCAAAATGGCATCCCCTGCCTGCAGTCAGATGCAGTGCAGTCTCCTCTAATATGTAATTCTGCTGTATCTGTAAACCAGACCCAAGCAGAGAATACTGATCATGTACATTCAGTCGATAACTCTTACACAAACATCTCAGAAAGCAACCTGTGACCCTTAAGAACTTGTTGGATTGCAGCGTTCATAAGCCCTAGTCAGCATAGCTGATGGTAAGGGATGATCAAAGTTACAGGCCAACAACATCTGGAAGGTCACAGGATTCCCACCTATCCTGTAAATCCTACATCTTTTATGTGTTTGTATGCATTTTAACATATGCTTTGTTGTCTTCTATTGACTTAGACTACATATGGGGATTCTCCAGTGTGGTGCCAGTGAGCACTTGCTTACCTGTAATTACGTCTCTCAGTAAGCCCAGCTTTTGGATCTCTGATTCCCCCTTCTCCTCCCTCAGAACCTGCATTCCCATGATGTAAGAGGGACTTCCTTAGCCGCCTTGCATTAGATTAGGACCAGCTAGCTACCCTCCTCAATATCACAGTTATTCTCCCCTATTTCCTGGTCCAGTGAATGATTCATTGTTATGGCCGTGCACATCACAGTATTTAGTCAACAACTCAGTGGGATTCTCAGTCAGTTTCATAGATACAAATACTCTTTTTCAAATGGTATTTGAGTTGAGCATAACTATGTTTCATATTGCTGTTCAAATAGAACATGGGATTGTATCCCATACTAATGCTACTTAAAAGTAGATCCATTAAAATGAATGGACCTAGCTAGACCGAAACTGGATACAACACATGGGCTCTGATCGATATTATTGAGTCTCTGCATGACAGTAGTTCAGTAGAAGCTTTAAAATGTTGAAATGTCAGTTCCAGTTACTTTAGAACAGCACATTATTAGCATAGCACAAGTAACATCACATCCTGTTTCTGTTTTTTAAAAATGTGAAATTTGTGGGTTTTGTTTCCCTTGTTATACTTCCTTACTGGAAGCTCAAGGAATAGTTCTCATTCTTCTGTTTGAAACTGCCTACTGAATTTGTATTAATTGACATAGGTAATTGAAGTAGTAATACGTTCTGTCTCCCATTCAGAGGGCAATCGCTTCTTCTGAGGAATAATCTGACAGTTGCCCGATTTGCATTTCGATTGGCCACAAGCCTCCACTTCTAGTAAAAGTGTAGATAAATATTTTAGCATTGCCAAGTAGTAAGGCTGCCATGGTGCTCAGTGTTAACCTTTTCAGGAGTGTTTACCTATGGATGTGTTAAGCACATCTCAGTAGGGTACCTGTACATTGCAAGAAGAGTCAGGTTTCCAATTTTACAATCAGATTAAAGTGAGAGAGACATTCATCCCTTGACTCACTCGCCATGTGATTTGCACCGCTATATAACCTCTTGCTTTTTATGGCTCTTGTATCCTCATCCTCCCAAATCTGATCACCTACTTTGCACACAAAAACAGTTAGGTCAGCTTATCACTTCAAGAGAACTCTCCTAGTTGTGAAGGGTACTCATGGACAGAAATAGTTGTGTTGCTCCTTATAATAAACGAAAGTAGGAGTCAGGCTTTTATCATCACTTGCATATATTTTAAAAGAGAAATGCAGCTGTTCCTACATGTACCTTTCTTAACTGGTGGGATACAGATGTGTTTTGTGCTTGGCTATCTCTGCCTGAGTTCACCGCAACAGAAGACAAGTTAAACAAGAAGTTTACTGTATCAAATAAAACTATATCTATATGGTAGCTAGTGCTGTGTTTAAGCCACAATGTATGTTTGGCACCATTTGGCTAATTACATTCCTGAGTGCTGCTTGTGTTGTTGATCAAGTCCAAGTGGCATGGCCCTTTTTGGAGGAAAACCATAAGGGCGGTGAATAGTTCCTGCGTAAAGCTCTACAAGCTAACATAGTGTGTTTCCCAGCAATATCTTGAGTAGATTGGACAGACCACACTGACAGACTAATGGCATGGTCTCCTTCAAGGATCAGCACAAGAACTGGCACCACCTGTTTGGCAGGATGGCACTGCCTCCTGGACTGAATAGGCAGGGTAATCTAACTAGCAGAAGAGGCATCATGAGCTCTTCAGACAGGCCTTGTCTAGTGAGCAGAGCTCTTGGGTCAGTTTTGCTCTCCTAAAAGTCCAATCTCTAGTGCAGAAATTTCTCTCCTTGGCTTCAGTTCATCTTTCCTTTTTCCTTCCCTCCCTACTTTTCTACCTCCTCTTCCTGCTGTAGAGGGCTAGTGAGCTGCTTCTCAAAGTAGGAAATCATTTTCCCTTCTCTTTTGCCCTGCATCTGTCACAGTGGCCAGATGGAACATATGGTTATGCAATTAGATGTGGATTCCAATTCCCAAGTACAGTTGACATTTAAGTCTTTTGCTCTTTGGAGATACAGTAAAGAAGAAAAGTGTGCCAGACCAACAGTGTTCCTTTGCTACAACAAGAAAACAGCTGAGCCATTTCATTCCAGAGAATCCTGATCCAAATGGAATAAAGACAAGAGAACTACCCAGTATTCTTCCAGAAACAAAACAAAACAAAACAAAAACTTCCTGCAGTGTAATACCAGTACTGAGAGACAAGTTGTTGGAAAATTATTGAACTTTGCCTAGGAATGGTTCCAGATTTCATCAGTATATTGGGTCAGGTCCATTGTCTCTCAAGGTTGTTTCCTGGCATTCTCCTAGGTGCCCTGCGGCAAATTAATTTCTGTACCGAAAGCAAAGAAGCAAGAAAATATTTGAAATTTCTCAAAGTTACTCAGTATCTGATAAACATCAGAGCCATAGAACCTGCCCCTTAATCCCAAGTCAGTTCAGGTATATATTTAAGAAAGAAATAGAGACACAAGCTATACTGGACCTCAAATGGCTGAATAGGCATCTGTAAAAATAAAAAGCATTTCAAGATGGAAACAGTGCAATGCCACAATATTCATAGCTTCAATCAGTTGGAAGAATGTGTTCATATATGCCTCCAAAACTCTGGAAGTACTTTCAGAGATGTCTTAACAGTATCAAAAATCAGTGACTGGTCTGAGGAGTCACAGTCTTTGTTACAAATATTGAGAAGAGTTCATATCCAACAGTTGGAACATCTGAGAGTGATTATTGACACATCTTAATTCCAAATGTTTGGCAAAAGGAAGACGGTGCAGGAGTTTGCATCTGGCCCGTTCTATCAGAGCCAAATCAAACTCTATGACTCTAGCAAAACTGATGGTGTCAAAATCTGGTGAACCGGTCTTGTTTTAGTCCCTGAAAGTTAGAGAAGGTACTTGTGACCAGCACCCTGGCACTTCTCCTTACCAGTAAATGCTGCCAGGGAAGGTTAGGCAGGAAATGAATTGCCTGGATTGACTGGGGGATAGAATGAGTCTAGACTCTAAATGAATGGCAAAGGATCATGCTTAGAAGCATGATCAGTCTGTATGGAGAGTACAGTTGATAAACAAGAGGATTCATAACATTTGCTTCCTGAGTAATATCAACTGACTAGAGTTCTGGCCAGTCATATCAATCCCTGAGCTCCAGAAAACTAAGAGCTTCTGCCAGCACCTGCATATGGCAGGTGGTAGCACCTCCTAGACATATTCTGTGGTGCCATGTTCCTGTTTGCTCCCTATTCTGTGTGTTTCTCTGTGCCTCTGCAAGATTGTTCACTCTTTGTTTTTAAATTGTTGTTGCTGTTCAGTCGCAAAGTCATGTCCAACACTTCACAACCCCATGGACAACATTCCTCTAGGCCAGTGGTGGTGAACCTATGGCATTTGTGCCACAGTGGGCACGCAGAGCCCTCTCTGTTGGCCCGTGAGCCAAGTCGCCCCAGCATCACCCCAGCAGCTGAGCATCAGATAACAGTGCACATAGGAGCCATGCATATGCTCGGAAAGGAGTAGCGGCGCCAGGCGATGATGTCACTAGGCGCGACTCATTAGCCGCAGCTCGTCTGAGCTTTCACATGGCTGGTCAGTATGCTGCCAAGGAGAGAGAGAGAGAGAGAGAGAGAGAGTTTGCTTCGTCTAGCTGTGAGTTTTAATACATTTGTTTTTATTAACACAAGATTTTAATTTTGAGTTTTCTTATGAAAAATTGAAATGTAATATCTAAGATTTAGCAAAGAGGTTCTAATTAAGAGACTGAGATTCTTTTAGTGTTGTGCCATCCCCCTGGCATATTTGAATCTGCAGCATCATATTTAGTTATTTTTTCTAAACTAAAACCTCAGTATACAGGTTTTATTGCAGTGTTGGCACATTGCGATAAACAAGTGGGTTTTGAGTTGCAGTGTGGGCACTCAGTCTCTAAAAGTTTCGCCATCACTGCTCTAGGCTCTCCTGTCCTCCACCTTCCCCTGGAGTCCACCCAACCTCGCACCCACCACCCCAGTGACTCCATCCAGCCAGCGCAACCTCTTCTGTCTCCTTCTCCTTTTGCCTTCAATTGTTCCCATCATCAGGGTCTTCTCCAGTGAGTCCTTTCTTCTCATTAGGTGGCTAAAGTTTTTGAGTTTCTGTTTTTAAATACAGTTGCAGTTTAGGGTTTTCAGAGAAGCACTGGGGAGAGTAACCTTGCCTGCTCCGTCCAGGAGAAGGCACCATCCTGAAGTAAGGAATGTCCTCCATAGTTGCTAGAAAACAGAAATTCAGAATAAGTTCTTCTTCTTGATGTCTGTGACTAACACATATGAGGTTTGTACATGTGCATAGAGCAACATTTGGAACATTCTAGAGCTAAATAGAACTTTATGCAGCTGTCCCACCCACCTTTTTTGTGCATGGTCCAGGTACCCTTTCAGTTCCTTCTAGCCTGCCTGAGTGACAAGACCAAAAACAAATGAGAAAAAGATAATTTAGTGGATCAGATAGAACAATGAAATGGAATCTGTTGTGGGGCTCACTACTCCAGGCCCCACAGCTAACTCTATCATTTGCATCAGATGCACATTCTAAGGCATGGGAGCACACTGTCCATTCCCAGCAACCGGGGGACTCTGGTTACACAGAGTGTGTACACAAGCCCCCTTGAACTCCTGGCCATCACAAAAGCTCTTCTGGGACTCAAGCCAGTACAGAACACATCATCCACATTGTGAAAGGCACTGCCACTGATGTTTTCTGTGTAAACAAACAAAGGGGAAAACACTCTCTATCTCTGCAATTGGTACATACACGGTTCATTCACACCAGTCACCATCCATCTGGCTGTCAGTCACATTCGCTAAAGTGGGAACTTCAGCCAAGGGCAAATCCAAACAATATTCTGAAAATGGAGCCACCCCAAAATGTATCTCATTACCATGATTCTGACTTTCAAGTGCCACCTCTTCTACAACAGTGCTAGTCACAACACACAATTTCTCAGGGATGCCTTCTTCACATACTGGGAGCCATTGTGTGCTTTGGGGCAGTTGATAAGTCCTTAGTAAATCCACAAAGAGAAGAAATTCACAGTTTTTGCCGATTAACTAATCTAAAGCTAAGGTACCTCTCTCAGTCCACCAGCTCCAGAGTTGTCCATCCATTTTCCAATTTGAATTACACCAGATTGTTAGCTTAGCATGTAAGAGAGGGCCAAAGCTCCTTTGATGGACCAACATCTGCCATGTCTTTCTGGCCGCCTGCATGGTTTAAGTGTGTGGAGCCCATTGGGTATCCAATGGGTAATTGGTATCAGTTATGCAAGTTCTAGGCCTAACCCTATCCAAGGGGTTGTTGTGGTGAACAGGTTACAAACCATTCCATGGCACATGAGAGGAGATCCAGATCAGGGTCTAATCTATTTTCTCCTTCTCATAAGAATAATGTAGTCCTCAGACCTGACTGGTTATTTTTGCCTGACATTGTATTTCACTTAAACCAAGACGTGATGCTTTCTGTTTTCTTCCCTCACCCAGCCTCACTGTGGGTGCCTTTTATGTCATCAGAACATCATCCTTCAAAAAAACCACCCATTCAGGACCCAGAAACAGCTAAACACTCTCATCACAATGCCTGGACAAATGTATAACATTAACTGTTCACCTAGCATTCTGGTAGCATCACATGTAATGATAGCACCATCTACATGTGTAGTAGTATTTCCTGTCAGTTAAGAAGGACAGAAGTAGCATAGATGAGAAAAAACATTGTCAGCATTATCCTCTGTTCGTCTTTTTGTTTGGGAAAGAAAGCTCTTGACCATTGAGGGGCACTTTGAAGAAGATACAATAAACCTGCCCTCTATTCCTAACTTACATATCACTCATAAGAATATGGCGGATGATGTGGTTATTCCTGATCAGCACAGGACACCTGGTCTGTTATATATTTGTTCAAGGATTGTGTTCTGTAAAGAGCAGTTTTTCTGGTTTAGTTTAATTTTGCTGTAACTTAAAAATTTATCTGGGGGTGACTTTGTGCAAATGGCAAGTACTTCTGCCTTTTCAAGTTTTCACTGTTCCACCTATATGCTGCAGTCCACTATGACTCCTCTTCAAAAAACCTGTTTCTGATGGTTGGAGGATCTGCCCAGTTAGCATGGGATGTGGTGTAGGGACCATCAGGTGGGCTTGAAGGCACTGGAAGAAGGCAGTAACTCACACTTTCTGTACATAGACGTATTTGTGGCCCATGCAATTCCATCTCTGGATTGAAGCAAATGCATTGGGTGTCTTGCTACTACCTTTTTTGAACCATTAGTTCATGTATTCAAACAATTCCCTGCTAGGTAATACTTTCAGATACCCTAATCTTCAACTGAGGGGCACAGTGGCTTAGTAGGTAAGATGCTGAGCTTGTTGAGCAGAAGGTTGGCAGTTTGAATCCCTAGTGCCACATAATGAAGTCCCATTACTTGCCCCAGCTTCTGTCAACCTAGCAGCTTGAAAGCATACAAATGCAAGTAGATAAATAGGCATCACTTCAGTGGGAAAGTAACAGCATTCCATGCATGAAAGCATGTAGTCATGCCAGCCACATGACCGCAGAAGCATCTCCAGACAGGGCTATTCTCACATAACCCCAGACCTCTACCAGCTTCACTGGCTTCACATGACCACAGAAGCATCTCCAGACAAGGTTATTCTCACATAACCCCGGTCCTCTACCAGCTTCACTGGCTTCCCATCAAAGTCTGGGCTCAATTCAAGGTGCTGGTTATTACCTATAAAGCCCTAAATGGCTTGGGACCTGGATACCTGAAGGAACGCCTTCTTCCATATTTGCCCTCCTGCCCCTTGAGATTGGCAGCAGAGGCCCTCCTCCGGGAACCCTCCATGAAAGATATTAGGAGGTAAAGTACCTGGAGGAGGGCTTTCTCTGTGCTGGCGCCCCATCTATGGA
This sequence comes from Varanus komodoensis, assembly GCF_004798865.1. Lineage (NCBI taxonomy): Eukaryota > Metazoa > Chordata > Lepidosauria > Squamata > Varanidae > Varanus > Varanus komodoensis. The sequence goes on from NW_025335268.1 coordinate 61,995,519, forward strand.
ATGCGCTCCCCAGAGAGGTCCACCTGGCGCTATCATTTGTTTTTCGGTGCCAGGTTAAGACTTTTTTATTCCAGTGGTATTTTAATAAGTTTTAATATTGTTTTTCTATGTTTTTAATTGCAGCTAGTGTGGGTTGGGAATTTTATTTATGTTATTTATGCTATTACATTTTAAGCCGTCCTGAGGCTTTTTTGCGATTAGGACGGCATATAAATATTTTAAATAAATATAATGGAAATGGAGATGAGTCCTGCTCTTAAAGTCAGTCACAACTAGCACACATGTGAAGGGGGAACCTTTACCTTTTTGCTTTTCAGCAACAACAAAAGTGACCCTAATATAGTGGCCAAACATGAGTATTTCTCACATGAGTATCTGATGCCTAGCTAATATATACAAGTGTTTAAAACAAACAAACAAACAAAAAACCTTGTAGATTCTCTTTGCCTGTATGGAGTTACTTTCCATCTAGCTTCAGAGAGAAATTTATTCAGAAAGCTTATTTGTATATGATTGTTTTGAACACCCCAGGTAGCTGTTGCATCCTATTATATTTTGTGACAGTTTGATGATATGGTTCTCCTTATGTACAGTTCACATTCCGCCCCCCCCCCCCCCACAAACCAACTCATGACAAACCTTTTCCCTGTTGGTGCTGGAGGAAATGACTAATGCTTAACCCATTTGTGTGATCAATTCACTTAAGCAGCTACTGTGAAATGTTAATCACAACTTTAATTTGTACTGCATTAGCATTTTGATTAACTTGTAGGCTTGCTAGCACACTTGAAGCACTTTTACTCATAGTTACTGCTCGGAAATGACTTTTTGATTAATTAAGTTTGTTAGATAGCAGCTGAGCTTCCTGAATGCTAACCTTATGAGGCTGAAAGTTCAGGAGAAAGTTATTGTGAACAACTGTTGCTGTCGAAAAGAATTCTTGAAAATGCACTTTAAATTATTAATTATTTACAAAATATTGACTATTATGAGAAAATTGATATTAGCCCACCGAAGAGTACTGATTTCACTGGAGAAAATGGTTGTAAATTGTCCTTGTACTGGCAACATTGGTTATGGTCATGAAAATAGATTAGAACTGGCTGTATTCTACCCTCAGATTGCTGGAACACAGCACTTCATTTCCACCCTTCATGGGCAAATTGCAAATAAACTATGTATTACTGTAGTCAGTCCAATGTATGTGGGGCTTCTTCACTCAATTAGAAGGGTCAGTTTTGTGTGGCTCCTTCTTCTCATGCCCAGAAGTAACTGATGGATCAATGTGTATTGACGTATTATTTGGAACAACAAATCCTAGCATTATATATTTATGAGCTTTTTCACTCAAATATTAGTTTAATTCACTGGCTACAGTTGATATGTTTGTTTAATAAAGCAGTTATACTTTTGAATCATGCTGTGATGAAGTAAATGAATATTTGCAAAATATGACAGTATGTACAGTAAATTCTATTTGCCTGTTTTCTTAATTAAACTGTACTGGCTATCATAAATGGAACCTGTGAAAGATTATCTTGTAAAAAGCAGTATATAATTCACTGTTGTCCAGCTTATTGAAAACCACAATGAGTAAGAATGTGGACACCCCACTATTGATATCACAGATATTTACTATATCATCTATTGAAGTTACTTCAAAATAAATGTGCAAAAGGAGATGCTGTTAAATTTAATTTTATTAAATTCTTATAACCTTTTTACAGAAAAAAGTGCTTAAAGGTTTTAATAAAAACATGAAATGAGTCCTTGTTAAAATTCTATATTTAAATTACTCTGTTTCTGATAAATCTTTCCTGAAAGTAACAGAATCTAAAAGGAAAGACAATGCCAAGAATAGCCTTTTGAAGTATTCCATCTACTTTGTGCCAAGTAAATATTCTGGGCTGTATCCAACTGTGTCATTGCACTCGCACCAATAAACTTATAGTAGCAGAAACTGAGTTCTGAGCTATGTGCAACAGGAGACTCCAACAACAGTTACATTTGGGCAAGTGTGGTTGTTCAAGCAGAAAGAGCACACAAGCACTTCCACACCCACATGCTTAAGCACATAACAAGATTTGGCAGAGTTCCACTAGTGCGATTTGAAACATGATGCCTGCCCCAGAGCTGGAAGCACCATGAGGCAAAGGAAGCAAGCTGCCTCAGGTGGCAAGTTTCAGCATTCAGGATTTTTTTTGGCTTTATACTTACGTAGAAGGTTTGGTTCAACCTCATTCTTCCCTCCAGATTCTATCCATCTTGGTGTCAGATATTAAAAATTAGTAGTACTATTAGTAGCGATGCCAGTAGGAAATGTTCTTTATTGGTTCCTTTTCTGAGCAGCACTAGTTTAAGGAAGGCAGAAGCTTTACCCAAGGGAGAGATAACGGGTAAGATATTTTAAAGCTAATATCAGTTAACCCTTTTATGGCAATGACTGCATACGCAGTACCAGTTCTTCCAGAATAGTGCAAATCTGTTAGAGAGTTGTCTGTTACTCCAGTATACATGTGTCTGACCTGGCAAGAGTAAGCAGAATGACTCAATTTGCTACACTGAGTATTTGCAGGAATTTTAATTTCCACTGATGTGTCAAGCTTTTGAACATTTCGCACTTAGTTAACAAATGAAAATGTGATTAGATTTCCAAGCAGCAAATGGAAGAAGCCAGTTTTGCTACGGTTCTGATTTCTTCACAATGTCCCTGTCCAGGATTTCACACCAGGATAGAGATGCAATGCATAAATATTATGGGCAAGAGAGCACAAAATAAAGGGGCCGGGGAGAAGGATTTGTCTTGTGGGCTCTTAGGCCACCATGTGGAACACACACTACGGCTTTTGTTATTCCTTATTGGATATGAATAAACTGCTGTCAGTTTCTGCAAATCTCTCTGTGTGGCAGAAGATCCTAGGACAAACTTCAGTAGCTGACAGATTGCAGATTTGCTTGCTGAAGTCCCTTCTCCTTTGTCATTAGATGTGCTGCAGTAACAAAAAGAGCTAATACAAAAGCAGCAGTGTAGTGCATTGTTCGGCCCACATCCTCTTCTCTTTACCTACTGACTGCCTCTGTGCATAAATTTAAGCATGGACTAGGTAGAGTAATTATTAACTGTTTAGGTAACAAAGACCGTAAGATTGAAAGAAAAGAGAAAAAAAAGTATTTCTCAAACCCTAGAAAAAGAAGGAAAATACACTGAAAACTGCAAGTGTGCCTAGAGTAAAAAAATACATTTTGTTTTGATTGTTTTTGCTTCCCAAAGGAGATCAGATAGATATTGTACATCCTAGAAGACCCTAACACTTAAGCTAAGTACATATCTGTATATATATAGATATGGCACAACTGAAAGTGTCCCTGGAAAAAGTGTGTGTGTGTGTATTCTCTTCCTCCCAGGACACCCCAAGCTCAGAAAGAAAAGCTAAATAGGCAGAATGTGCATCCGCCTTGGCCTTGTAGTGGTTACTACAATGTGGGCCACTTTTGATACTTTCTGAATCAAAGAAATCTGATGCCTTGTTTGGAATGTAACAAAGAAGTGTCTGAATTAGTTCAATTTAAAGGCTGTGTGGGATCAATGCAGAGATTGGGAAGCATCACTGAGTCAGCTTTTTGTAAATGAATGCTTACCAATTGCCTTTCCCAAGCAGCATTCAGAAGTGGCTATGCACAAATATATTACACGTGCGTGTGGAATTCACTCAAACAAAATACTTGACATTAGCTACCGAGCCAGGTTCCCTTGCCTCCTTTCAAAAACCAAATTGTTGTGTGCTGGTGGTGATAGGGTAACAGCAATGTTCTCCCAACCACCACTACCCCCATAATATTAGACCATTGTCATTGTCACTGTCATCTTCCCACAAGAAGTCAAACACATTCAACTTTTAAATAGTTTGCAACATCAGTCTTTAGTTTTTAATTGGTCGAAACAAAACCTGTTGAAATGGAAGCATAAGCTACCATTTTAAGCTACATCTCTCCCTCACAGCCGAAATCAGCTTTGTGTACCTTTTAAGCTCAACTTTTCTCCAGGATCAGTGTCATTTAATTGAAATAGTGCTGCATGTGTAAACAACTCCTTTGTTTAAAGAAGATTCCACTGTTTAGCTTGCCTTAAGTAAATGCTGCCTTTTGTTTGTCTGTAAAACATTTGATTAAATGTACAGGCTAATATAGACAGCTTAGCATTCTTCTGAGCTGTAAAAGTCTGAAGTATACATTCTAGCATCAAAATGCATAAAATATAATATTAAAACCAATACCCTAGAGTTGCTTACAGTCGGAAATAAAAGCTTTCATTTTCAGTGTTCCCAATGTCTAATGCCTTCTCTGATATAATAATGTCATCAATGCTTTTAAATCATTTTAAACTACCTTGTTTAGATTGGCATTGAACATTTCCTGTAAAGTTCAATTCAGACCTTGGCTGTTGCTGAATAAGGTGGCTGAGAATTTTGTTCCATTCAAGTTTTGGTAAGAAAGTTCCAGAATAGAAAGATGGTTTCCTAAATAGAATGAAAAAACATTGACATTTAAGAAAGAAAATACATATGTGAGGAAAAAGCAAAGGTGACAGAAATAGCAGTCCCCCCCAAAATATGTGGTTTTAATGCTTTTCTATAGAAAAAACCCCATCCATCCATACCTGTTTCAGTATCCTTATATTCTTCAGTTAGCTTATCCAATATACCCAAAATATGATGTTGTATCATGTTGGAAATCATTCATGCTACCCAATACATACCCAAAATATGATGTTGTATCATGTTGGAAATCATTCATGCTAACACATATATTATATTTAACCAGTGCTTTAAAAAAAAAAAAGTGCCGGAACTCACGTCTTGGGGTCACACTTTTACACAATGGTCGCCGCCAGCAGTAAGCACTCCGCACTCGACCACACGACCGATCCCAAGCTGAGCAGTGCCCCAAGCCGAGCACCACCCTCACAATCAGCACCGACACACAAGCAGCCCGCAGGCACTATGTTAATGATCTGCTATGCACAACAGGGCGATTCACAATCACTTGGAAAAATCCATCAAAAAAATGGTGCCAGAACGCCGTTCCAGTGCGTTCTGTGAGAAAAAAAAGCCCTGTATTTAACTATTACAAGTATTTATATCCTACCTTTTTGCCTCAGTGTAAAGCATTCCATGAGGTTCACATAGGCATACATTATGCATGGACATTATGCACACTATTCATCATAACAAACAATGGTCATTAGGCCAAGGAATTATCCCTGAAAGAACTTCCAAATGTCACTGGAGTAACTGTGGAAGTCCCAAAAATTTCAGGTGGCTGTATCTAGGGGTGGGGCAGAGTAATAAGAGTGGTATAGAAATGGTGTAACATCTGTTCCGTTGTGGCTCCATGGCTATGGAATGCCCTCCTCAAAGAGACTCACCTAACACCCATATTGTGCTCTTTTTAGCACCAGTTGAAAACCTTTTTATACTCCAGACATTTTAGTTCTTCAGTTTTTGCACTTTTTAAATGTAACTGATAATGCTTTTTGATTTTACTTTAGTTTTATATTGTAGTTCTAAACTTCTGAGATTTTATGTAAACTTAAATCATAATGTTTAACATTAAACATTATGATTTAACTATTGGGAACTATTTATTTTCAGCTATTGGGTGGCATACAATGGAATTAGTAAATAAATTCAAGCTGAACCTTAAACAAAAACAAAATGGGCAGGTCTGAATGACTAGTCTTGGTGGACAGGATAGAAAAAGCTTTGCAGAATTAAAGCAGAGGCGGTGCCTTGCAGAATTAAGTTAGACATGGACAACTACAGAAAGATCCCGAGTTAGCCACAAGATACATAAGGATGAAGAAACAGACTATTTTCCTGTTCAAAATCTAAAACACTTCAGCCATCATATAAAGTTACTGCATTTGGCGGACTTTGCCTAACCTTTTACAGTACTTCATTCCTCATACTGTGCCAGCCTACAAAAATGCCCCTGATTGAAAGGATCTGGCCTTGGAAGTTTGTTTTCCCTATTTTTCCATTGACAGTGTAAAGATGATAGTGTAAGATAAAAATGATAATGATACAAATGCAAAGATACATGTACTCAGGACCTCAGCCTGGAAGGATGAGTCCTATTCTCTTCATCGTGGTTACCTTGGAGGTGATAAGGGAGTAATGGCTGCCAGCTTCACATACTTGTACAAGAAACCCATTTTGAATTATATGTATGATCATTTGGATTCAGCTGTAATATTTAGCCATTTAGGTTTGTTTTCTTTACAGCCATTGCTAGAGTTATACGTGTGAATGTTGAAGTGTGACCACATAGCATTGGAGACAAACATATCCTTTGGCCTTAGTCATGCTTATCCAGAGGAACTGGAACCAAAAAATCATAACTTGCTATGCCACCAGTAATCATCTCAAGCAGTGGTTTTTAGGTGCCGGTCCACAGGAGATCTCCTGCCAGTCCATGGGGGAGGGGGGCACATCCCCACTCTCCACCAGCCGGCACAAGGGCTGGCTGTGCTCCACCACCTCTTTCTCGGTCGGTGTTCCATTCATGGGGGTGGGGGGGTTGCCAGTGCAGCTGGAGGGGAGAGATGACTGGGTGGGAGCCAGCTGGGAGCCACGCTGTGCTGATTTTGGCATGTCGTTCTTTCGTTGGCATTTTTTGTAGTTCAGTTTCTGGTTGTTTTGGAGAACTTCCCTTCCCTTCCCTTCCCTTCCCTTCCCTTCCCTTCC
>NW_025335268.1:62002364-62012991 GCF_004798865.1 Varanus komodoensis
CCTTCCCTTCCCTTCCCTTCCCTTCCCTTCCCTTCCCTTCCTTCTTTCTTTGGAAACTAATACACAGAATACTGTGTTATATGTATGGTACTTCTTGTTTCTGCCTCAGCCATCCCTGAGGTGGTTTTCCTGTTTTCTCCAGTCCCCAGCTGTGGAAAGGTTGAAAACCACTGATGTAAAGGACTGTTTGCAGAGATACTCAATTCCTTGTAATTAAAGCTAGCATAACCTCAGTATTAAGTGTCTGTGTATGGTATTGTTCTCATACCAGTAATGATATAAACCCACTTTGGACCAGGGGAATATACTCTGGTAAGTCATAATGCTTCAACATAACTGATGGATATAGAAGCCGTACCAGTGGGAGTTAATAAGAGGGATGCTGCTGGTGTACTGCTAGGTACAATTGTTCTAGATGTGTTCTAAGTTTGCTGCATTTAAACATTTAAATTGATACCATCATTGCTCAAATACAAACAGTTGAATAAGCAAGTATTACCCATATAAAAGCAAAGTCCTCACTGGCCCAGTTCATGCAACCAACAAAACCATAATTTAGATTCTCAGGAACAAGCCATCCATACCATACCTTGGGTTCATGCACTACTTCTGCCCTTCCCTCAAATACATACTTCACTTTGGATAAGCTAGTAGTCTCTGTTGTGGATAGCTAATTCTATTTCTAGTTGGTTAAAATAATCAGGATCAAACCCTGGACCCATGCTTATTTGGGATATAAACTAATTTTGTCCATTCAGAAATTCCTGTTTATATTATTGGGAGAAATGCACTGAAAGTAGCAAGAACAATTACCTTGTTTCATTTGGGAAATTAAAATGTTTGTCTTCTTGATTTAGGCAATGCTGGATGTTGCAGCAAACCAAGGCTGGTTGGTCACTGCTCTAAATATAACCAGTCTGGTACAGATGCTGGTTCAAGGGCGATGGATCCACAACTCCTCTTTACTTACCTTACCTAATGTGGAATTCCACCATCTTCACCTTTTCAGGTATGTACGCATATCTATTCTCATGTGGAGAAAACTGCTATCCAGTACAAATTGTGTAGCACCTGACAACAGATTCTTGCTGTCATTTCTTGCCTTTATTGTTTAAGAAATCAAATAACATAGGAGGTCTAATCTTCTAGTGGTTGGCATTACATGATTTGTGGTTCATAACTTTGAGTGCTCATCAAGTTCATACAGGAATGTGTGTTGTAACCTCAGACATTTCAATGACATTTGTAGATGCGGGGGGGGGGGGATCATAACATTTTCCGAGTAGCAATTTCTAATTAATAGGATCTGATTGATACAACTTACCTGACATAATGAATGAACACACATGCCCCCTGCCATACCGTAAATTCATCTGACTTGTGAGCCAGAACCACCACATCTAACTGTGCCTTTTTTATGACCAAACAGAGATTTTTTTAATATGAGTTAATACTGAACATCATATTGGTACTGATTATAAAATCCATCCATACAATTGGGCATGTTTGTGTCAGTACAGGATGGGCCATTCTATTTTAAGTATCTGGCTGAAATTCCAGTGCATGTCTATCTTCTTAAAATGATAACTGAAAATTACAGAGCAGTACTATAACTACAGGTGGCAACTTCAGCTAACTTTAATCCTTCATGTTATATGAATGTCTTAAAATGTTTTTAAAAAGAAAGGGGTTCAGAAAAGCTGAAAAGGCCCTCCATGTATGTTGTAAATGGGCATTAAAGCAGCAAATGTTCAGTATAAGCAAGTGTAAAGTGATGCATTAGTAAGGCAAAGACTCCTAACCGTACATACAGGCCAGTGGGATCTGAGATAGTGATCACTAAGCAGATAAGGAAATCTGAAGTTTTGATAGACAAGAGAGCTCAATGAAAACATGCAACAGCTGTGGAACCAGCAAACTTTCGGGATCATTCAAACAGCAATAGAAAATCAAACTGCCAATATCATAATATCTTTATGAAAATCAGTGCACACTTACAGGACTGTAAAATTTTGGCCATCAAGCTTCAGAAAGGAAATTGAAAAGATACAAAGAAATGCAGCCAAAATTATCATGGGGCTGAAGCAGGTTCCCTATAAGGAAAGGTAACAACATTTGGGCCTGGAAAAAAGATGAGTAAGAATGAACTTGGTACAAATCTGTAATATTATGTATGATGTGGAGAATCATGCTGAGTGGCAGAAGCACTGGGACAGATAAAAAGTACTGTTTCATATAACCTATAGCCAAATTGCAGTGGTGTAGTGATGGCGACCAACTTTGATGCCTTGGTCTTAAACACATGCATAGAGGACAAGGTTGTCAATGGAGTACCAGTCATATTGGCTGCATACTACCTCCATTATCAAAGGCAGTATGCTTGGTACCATTTTCTGGAAAACATATGCAGGAGACTGCTGGTGCATCCGTGACCTGCTTCCACACCTTCTTCATAGGCACCAGGTTGGCCACAATGGGAACAGAATGTTGGACTAGATTGTCCCTTAATCTGATCTAGGAGAGCTCTTCTTATGATTGTTTATTCATATTTCCAAATAATGTGTTGATTATATCCATATAAGTATTTGGACTTTAGACTGGAATGTTAATTAAAGTAAACAGACTACCACAGTCTTCTTATTTGAGAATACATATGGACATTTAAAAGATATTGTCATACTAATTTTAAATTACAAACTAAAATCTGCAGTGGTACTCTACATGGTGACCAAATTTTACTCCTTATTAAACCAGTTGAAAGCAAGCATGTAAACTGCTTAATGAACTTTGGCCTTGAACTGCATTACAAATAGTCTCCCAATTATCCTGTTTTTTAAGTGATGGAGCTTGCAGTATTGCAGGTTTAATAGCAGTCTTCCATTTCAGTTTCATTAAACCAAAAGGTTATAGATGTGCACTTTTGAAACACTAAACGTGGGTTTTGCATGTAATCTTTTCAATTTTTCATCTCTGTTTTTACTCCCTGAACTTCAAATCATAATTGGACATATATTTATTGTTTTCCCAGGAAATGGAACCAAGGGAAAGGAAAGGGTGTTTGTCAAGGATCCATTGAATGTCTTCCTGAACTGATAGCTGCATGTGATGGAAAAGAGAACATTTTTGCTTCCATTGTAAAAAGTGACTTACAAACCACATATATTAAACAGGTAACACTTTTCTGCCATGTTTCAATTTCAGTGTGATTGGAAAAGTGAAGAACAAATCTCTATACAGCAATATCAAAAATACTTCAGCATGTGGGGGAAAAGCAGTTTTTAACTTTCACAGTATAAATTCCCCACCCCACCCCACCCCTACCTATCCCATCACATACATAATTCAGAATTAGCATTTCAGTGCTATAGAGCCCAAACATTTGCTTAAAGCCAGGCATACTTGGTTCAGACAAGTTCAACTCCCTGTGAGTGGATTGGCTTCTCCCATGACAACTTTCAGTAGTTGTATGCATGATTTCTGGTCATCTTGTGTTAGATTTGTCTGTGAAGGCTTTTAGTTAAAGTCCAAGCACATGTCCAGTTGAATTTTATAATGTTTGATTCTGGTGCTTATTCCATGCTCCTTTCTCTTTTCTTCAATATACAGAGTGACATGTGTTTGGCTTAACATGAAGGTTCTGTGTCCTATGCATATTAATGTACATTGCTTTTCACATAGCACGAACAAATAATTTAAGAACTGTCATCAAAGAAACTGTGCTTGTAATAGATAGAGCATTCTGTGTCATTTTAGGGCTGATGCAAGTGAACTGGGGGAGGGCCATTTTTAAAATTTATTTATTTGTTTGTTTGTTTGTTTATTTATTTTGCAAATGGTGCTGTTCAGTTTGGTCCATGGGAGCCCTGATACATGAATGGTATACCACAGAAGTGAGTTTTAAAAGACTTCACTGGGATGTGTCTATATGTTTATGTACATGGTGCCTGCATATGTTGTGTGTGTTCTTCTGTGTGTGTATCTATACTGTTAATATGAAATGCATATCATTAAGAGGTTGTATGCAGAAATAAAATATTCAAATGAATTTGGGATTGCTACACATGTATATCTAATATCCAACAAGACTACAAACAAACACACCCTGGGGTTTGTTTGAATTGACCTTTAAGTAGAAAGAATCTAGTATCTCTGCTCATTTTTATTTTTATTTCTCAATAGAGAAGAGGAAAAGAAAATACTTTTTAAATTTATTTTACTCTATAGATCATTGTAAGATAAAGCATTAAGAATGCCAAGTAAAATTGCAGGTGCATCTGCTAAAAAATTGTCAAGCTTTTAGTCATACTCTTGGTAACTTACCTAGAGTGCCTTTTGGCTCTTTAATTGAAGATCATCTAAAACTTGATTTCCAAACAAAAGGTAACTTTTAATATATATGGCTGGCATCTGTATTTATATATAAAATAGCAGAATTGTGGTTAAAGATGCATTTAAAGCTAAACAAAATAATCTTTAACAGCAGATTTCAAACAAAATACATGTTGACTTCAGCCCAAGTTGTAGATGTGTTGAAAGATTAGAACATTGTTATAATTAGTTCAGGGAAAACTCAGAAGTAAACTAACTTAATTTATTTGCATAAATTGCCATTCTGTTATCTTTAAAACTGAATGCAAATTGGCTCCGTCTGATACGATGATGGTTATTTGGCTCAAAAGTGCTTCAATTTGCGTAGCAATCTGGTGTCATCTCTGCAGTGAGACGATCTCAGGTAACATACAAATCCTGAATTATTCCAGAAATTAGTATGTTTAAAGCATCAATTTAAGTGCTAATTGCAGTAGTAATGAGAAAAAGCAGTACTACTGTGAGATTTACATCTACTTCCCCATCAGTATGCTTGGAACGGCGGCTGACTGGCAGAGGATTTGGCTGCTAATTAAATAATTGTATGCATGGTAGTGTTCACGTCTGATTCAATAGATGAAGATTAATCCTCAGATAAATATTGTTGGCTGGTATTGAAATGTCTTAGCAGTTTCTTCAAAAATAGCTTTTGTGTATGTGGTACGTCCCTATCTTTCATGTGTCTGTTTATTATGTCAATAACATAAACTGTGCTTACACTACACATCTAGATGCATGTAAATGTACATAAAATACATTAGGCTTCAATAATAAGATAAAACTGTGCAATTAGTTTTCAATGGCCACACTTCCCGTGCACAGAAAACCCATGAATGTGCTTTAAATATGTTGTCATTTTGCTATATGTGTGTACCTGCCACATTATTTTAAAAGAGAAACTATCACAGAAATATGTTGCAGAGATTAATTGGGCTTAATTTTTCATCCACCTCTTTCTAAACTTGCCACTAAACCAATTTAATTAAAATCCAGTGAAAGTGTGAATCGCCTGTTAAAATGCACAGACTCTCCCTGGGCATGGTCAGCTCTCACAACAAGCATAGCATTCTGCTGCAGAAGACTGGAATAGGATTCACTGCCCGCTTGTTCCTGTTCCTCCGCCTTCCCACCCCCACCCCTGCCTAGTTGTCTAGGCAGGCAAGCAGTGTGAGGGGATGTTGGTGAGGATGGAGCCATTTGTGTATTGCGTAAGGACGTGACAGATGTTCACACACCTCCCATTCCCTTTTTAATATCCCATGTGAGCAAGGGTGGAGAGCAGAACTCTGTTGGTATCCTGTTTGTGCGGGAACTGCACAACCAGTGCAAGAGGATCCTGCCCACTGTTCTTTGCACAGTTTTTAAGATCCAGTAATTTTACATAGGTTGCATTTTTAAGAAGATGAAGATCCTAAAGAATGTCTATTTTTTAAATGCATCTAGCACTTGCAGGAGGTTTGTTAACTGATTAAAGCCTGTCACTAGCCAAGAATCAAGCCAAGCTGGATTTAGTCTAGAAGGACTGAGGTTCCTGCCTTCCCATTTATTTAAAGGGAAGAGTTAATTTGTTTAATTTGATGCTGTGGAAGAGGCCATTATTGACATTTGTCATGAATACAAAAGTTTAATATAGAAAGATGGATGGTCTAAATGCTAATGGAAATACATATATAAATAGGGCACGGATATACAATGTTCTTGTCTGTGTGTGATCTCACATGTTGCAGGAATATGTGCGTGTGTGTGTGTGTAACCAGCAAACATGCAGTAGTGCATAATCTCGAATCTTAACACTCACTGTGGAGAGGGAGCCCAGTGCTGGCACACTGCAGTCTGCTCAGCCAGCCAGCCGATTCTGAGGAGGAGGTGGAGGGGACGGGGGACTTGGCAGTTTCAAGGTTCCTGAGTGAAGATCCTCAGGCAGAGCATGGCAACCAGCCTGCCTGGGGAAAGGAGGGAGGCATTTCCAAACTGAGGGGTGGGGGAAGAGATAGAGAGTCAGCTCCTCGACCCTGTCAGGAGACCACAAGCGAAGCGAGCAGACCGATTACCAAGAGTCCTGTGCTGCCACCATCCAGTCCTCAAGCAGCAGGAGCCACCCTGAAAGTGGAGCAAGAAGCTCTTCTGAAACAGAGGGAAAGAAGGAAAGCATCAAGTTGGATTTAAGTTTTTATATGGACAGATGCTTCTCCCACATCTCAAGGAGAACACTACTTTAATTAATACTGCTTCAGAACCTATTAAGCTTTGTTAACAGGACTCTGCTTCTTTTATTTTTTTATTTAATTTTTAATTTTTATTTTTTTAAACATTTCTATGCCACCCCCATCGCAACAAAGCCTCGGGGCGGCTCACAAAAAATAAATCTAAAGTTCTAAAGTTTATCTGAGTCTGCAGGAGAGGGAAAGACCTGCCCACAATAGTCATTATCCAATGAAATAATTCCTTAACATGCTCTGAAAAGCATATTAACAGTTAAAAAAATAATTGCTTTAAAAATGATTCCATAAGAGCATGCATTGGAAGAAACACAGTGTCTGTCTTGTCCACCCCCAAGGGTAAGGCACAGTCTCTTGTACTACCTACAAAAGAGATTTATCCAGCTTTACTTTTGAAGTCCCTCATCAGACCCTAAGACACTGGACTGGGGCATTTTGCTATTGGACCCAGCATCTTTTCTGTACCATAACAGCAGCTTGCCAGAATATGAGCATTAGCCCTGATGGTCTCTTCTTCTCCAAGTCCAGATCTGCCACTTTAGTCGAACTGCCTTTCTAAGGCTTTTACAGCCCCTCCTTCCCAAATTCTAAGAGATAAGAAGGGCCTTCCTACATTGAAGTTTTTCCATGCTCCCTCTTAGGGTTGACCTGAAGCCCCCTGAGCCAAGTAGTCTGGAGGAGCTGCCTGTGTTGAGTGATCTTTGGATTCTGGGTCCTCTGGGGATATGACCATTGATTCTTCCCCTCAAGATGTAGGTAACCCCTTCTCAGACTCTCAAGCATATGCCAGGTGCCCATCTTGCCCCAAAGAGTACAGACACCTAAAGGTGGCTTAGTCAGTTATCAGATGCAGAAGTGCTTGCCTATCATGGCTCTGCCTGAGACCCAAGATGGCAACAATTGCCTGCAGCTGTGTGCTGGTTGGAGGTCTGAAGCCTCGGGCTGAAAAGCCTTCAACTCTAATTACACAATTCTAAAAAAGTATCTGCACCCCAACTGCCAGACTCTTGCCTTGGATTTCCTTGATAACCTAGACTGGACTAATTCCATGCAGCTCCGCTTCCATGCAACCGCCAGTCAGACAGCTCCCTAGTGATGCTACTGTGGCTAATACAAAGAGCTGCAAAATATGCTTGCTTCTGCTGGACCTCAGAGAGTGGAGATGGGCTAACCAGCATTTCTCCAGAAGGTTTTGTGGCCTCGTGGGGAACATGCAGGGAAGAGTGTTAATTCAAATAGCTCCAGGTCATTTAGGGATTGAAAGGTCAATATGAGTGTGTCCCATTGGAAATGAAAACTAAGTAGCGCAGCTCTAGCTGATATCTATCTAACTATAGCTGATGCTATGTTCTGGACCATCAACAAGAAACAGAAGCCCCCATAGCACTGTTGGTGCTGTGTGAATTGCCCTTTGGGGCAGACTCCTTGGCATCTCAGCCACTCACCCAAACGGAATATTTTCCCATCAGCAGTGAGTACAGAAACAGAGGCTTTGTTGGGATTGCCTCAGCTACTTAACTTTGTGGAACCCATTAAAGAAAAAAAGAGTGAACCTGCACTGACAGAACTTCATTTCATGTTCTTGTTGGAGTGGAGAAACAGTTAAAAAGCAGACTTGGAAGGCTTTATGCCTTGCTCAGTTCAAAATATAGTTGGTTGACTATATGAGGAATTGTAGGGAAAACTAATCCTAAGGCACTCCTTAAAACTGCCAAAAAGTACAAAAGAAGTGATAGTTAGGCTATTAAAGATTCAGTCCACTTTGCTGCAATAAAGAACTTGTAAGTGTGAGTAACTTTACATAAGAATTTGAACTTTTGGATAATTATCTGAACTGATCCTCTGAACTCTCTGTGGTTTGCCCTATCATTAATTAGCACTTCAGTGACTCACTCATTATGGATTATGTTGGGAAGATTTAATTCAGAATGTAATTATAAGTAGTTTTAGTGGCTTATACAAGAATACTTTAATCAGTACGGGTAAGGTGATTTTTTTTTTAATTTGGACATAAAATAATCTTTGTAAACCATGTGTAGTACTCTTGGGGGATTTCATATTTACTTCATTTGTGTAGAAGCAGCCAAATAGGAAGCTAAGGAGTGAAGTGTTTATGGTAACAATTCTTTCCATTATATTAAAACAAACAGACCCATTGAATCTTAATGGAGAATTGAGGAAATCTTACCCCTAAGAATCAGAGAACCATATCTGTGGTTCACTGAAGGAAAGATTTAAAAATTATCCACTTCTACCATGTTTCCTTCCTTTCTCTCTTAACTACCATGACAGTTGTGATGTATTGTCAAAGTCCCAGCCCTACACACTCTACCACAGGAGACTCCAGTAAAATTTAATGATTACTACAACATTCCAATATCAGCAACATCAACAATATGTTGAACCGTACGTTCCAACATCAACATGATGGTCCATACCATATGAGAGATCCATCCAACTTGGTTTCTTCCACTGTGTTCTCTCTGGCTCAGGATACAAGAAAAAGGTCTTGGATGCTTCCTGAGGAAGCCCTTCCTAAGCATTCCCAGACAGGTGTTGAGGGAAGGGGATCCGAGCAACTCCCTGCTGCTCCTGAGGCAATGGACTGTAGCCCATCAAGGAGGCCCCTGTCCAAACAACATTTCTACCTTTCAGGGCAAGGCTTTAACATGACATCACTGCATGACATTGCTGCAAACCTTCATCTTCTGTAGATTCACAGAGGGGCTAGCAGCTTCTGTTCCTTTGTTCTCCAGCTTCTGTAACTTGACTTCCTCTTCCTTTCCTCTGCAAATACTAGCGGGGATAAGCTCAGAGTGATCCTGGCATTCCACAGACTGATTGGAGTTGAGCTCAAGGAAATTGTAAAGAGAAGGACTGAAAGAAAAGGCCTGCCTGCCAAAAGTACAAGGGCTGAAAGAGAGCACATGCTGAAAGAGAGCCAGTATAGTGTAGTGGTTAAGAGCGTGGGACTGGAACTCAGGCGATCTGGGTTCTAGTCCCCGCTCAGCCATGGAGCCAACTGGGTGATTTTGGGCCATTCACAGACTCTCAGCCCAACCTACCTCACAGGGTTGTTGTTGTGGGGATAAGATGGAGGAGGAGAATGATGTGAGCTGCCCTGAGCCCTTTGTAGGAAAAAGGCAGGATATAAATCAGAAAATAAATAAATAGGCAGGCAAGGAAGCAGTGAATGGGCCCAAGCTCCCTGCATGGTCCGGTCCTGCAACAAAAATGCACTAGCAGGTTCAACGGCTGAGTCTCATAAGTTTGCATGGTAGCATCAGGGAGAGCGAGGGGAGACACACACACACAGCAGAGTCCCTGTCAATTGAGAGTTGGCGGAAGATAGAGATTCAGTCTCCCCTGTCATTAGCTTCATGCCTGCATTCTGTACCTGAATAGGGCAAGCATATGCCCACCCGCCCCTTGAGATCAGCGGGAGAGGCCCTTCTCCAGGAACCCTCCGTGAAGGATATTAGGAGGGTAAGTACTTGGAGGAGGGCTTTCTCTGCAGTGGCGCCCAGTCTATGGAATGCGCTCCCCAGAGAGGTCCGCCTGGCGCCGTCGTTATTTGTTTTTCGGCGCCAAGCAAAGACTTTTTTATTTAAACGTCATTTTAATTGTTAATATTATTTATTGATTTTATATCTCTGGCCAGGTTGTCTCAAATTATATTGTTTTTGTATTATGATTATTTATTTATTGTTGTGAGCCGCCCCAAGGCTTCGGCGAATGGGGCAGCATAGAAGCTTCCTAAATAAATAAATAAAATGTCACACCAGTTGCCCTCTAGGCCTGGCAAGCAGGTTTCCTGCCTCTGGACACCAGCCCAGAATGCTGGAAAAATCTGTGTTTTGGCTTGGGTGGAAAGCCTCCTTGAGCCGAGGGTGAAGGGCAGGATTTGAGCACTCTTTTTTCATGTGTGTTTGCACTACTCCAGTCCAGAACACCTGAATGGGGCTTTCGTCCCACACCTATATAGCTTTATTTATGAATGAATGAATGAATGAATGAATGAATGAATGAATGAATGAATG